>NC_137121.1:24690065-25290065 GCF_949357685.1 Gobio gobio
AAAGCCAGTTGCACTTGCACCATGGCGGATTCGCAATTTGCGAGCGGAAAGATGGAATGCTTCTCCAGAGAGGAATCCTTTTATTTTTAATATTTAAAAATGTTTGCGTTCTGCTGTGCGTCCCTGTGTGTGTAATAAGCAGAGTTTAGCCTACTCGCATTGTGTACCCACCTATAGGCACATATTACTAACGCGCCCTTTAAATAACACAAAAAATACTACACAATTGACTTTAGACCAGGTTTTTGTTGGTCAATGGCGCAGTCGTTTTCAGTCGCCTCAAAATAGCAACGCGCCAACAATGCGCCTGAACACACCTCGTTTTCAGACCAGCACGCCCATGGGCGAACAGATGGGCGCAAGTGCATTTGCTATTTAAACAATGCGGCGCTGCACGTGAAAAAACAAAACTGAAACAAGCAAAAAACACTTGCATCGCGTCTGTCATATTGGGCAAGGTGTATGATAGAGCCCTATGAGTTAGTTGGCATATAGTTGCAAAGTTACTTATAGAAAGTATAGTCGAAAGTTGACCATCGAAATAAAATGTAACCTTATTTATTGCAGCATGCCTAGTTTTTATACATTATAAATTATAAATAGATTAGTCATAATTAGGCGCTTTTTTGTGTATTGCATTTTCTTTTCCTATAGCAATGCATGTGACATATTTTATGTTTATATTATGTATCTATGTGGGAATTTGGATCAATGTGATTTAATTGTGGATGGAGCTAACCAACATAATGCAATGCACATAATAGGGCTGGGAAAAATAACACATTCATTTTGATGGTTAGTTTAATACGATAAAAATAATTATCACAAAACACAACAGATAAAACATTCTTAACTAGGAAACTGAAATGTATCGTGATGTTTTATTGCATCATGCTTAGTTCGCACATGGTCTTACATGTGATGTTGTCACACATTCACACCAAACATATTTAATTCTCTCTCTGGTTTGAGTCATAAGGACTAGTGTCACAAAACGGCCAGCGGGTTTTCATGCATACATGTTTATGTATGTAAATGTGTGTGTGTGAGGAGTCTTGCGAATGTGTGTGTCCACTCAAGGAGCTCTGCACTAGTGCATGTTTCCCCTCGAGGTCCGTGAGGCTGTTGTAGCAGGCGGGCCTCTGGAGCACATGGCTCGCCGCAGATGCATTAGTGTGTCTGCCTGAGGAGTCCAGAACAACTGACCGCTGACAAACACGCACATACTTAGTCACCTGCACTTGTTCGTTTATATAAAATAATGTATAAGCACTTATTTCCTTGTATATGGTCAGTGTGTCTGAGTTTGAATGGAAAACACTAAAAAGAAACGGCTGTATCCTTGTAATGAAATGTTTGTCATATAATGATGTTAAAATATGTTATATTTAGCATTTTATATGGAGCTAATCAATACACCTGCTTAGCATGTATACTGGGAACATTGTTTATTAATATGAAAATACACCAGATCACAAGAAAATCACACACAAACCAAATGCCATCGTAATCGTGTGTTTTTATTAGCTTCTTCTTTCACGTGTATTAACGTTTTGGCAATGTTTACAACAGAGAGATGAAAATGAGGAAGTGTACGGAGCAGCGTGACCAGATGGGGCAGGGATTATTGTCACGTTGACTAACGTAAGATGATTGACAGCTGTACAGCGAATGAGAAAGCTCTGAGATCATAAGTGATGTCCAATAGGAAGAATCAGACACCGAGCTCGCTCTGAATGTCGTTCAGCTCTTCGGATCGCATAATTTAGTGGGAAATTAATAGAAATGTTATTCTGATTGACGAAATATGGGATTTCCTTCCTTATAATGGCCGTCGTCAATAGCAACGCATAAATAATAATAATTTGGTGTAAATATAATATCTACTATTATCTCTGTAAATATATTCTCAAGCAATATTTCCATCAGTGTTCTATCAGCTATGAAACATTTAAATCTAGCATATTTTGTGTATGAGCCCAAACAGTATCATAGTGAAATAATGCATATACATATTTTCATATGATTTGAGTTTATTTTATGAAATATCAAAAATATCTGACACCTAGAGGAAAAAAATGTACAGCTGGTTTTATGACTGTAAGTCATTTTCTTCAAATGCTATAGAAGTTAAAACGTGTACCAATCTTGTATGTAACTTTAGAGACGGTCCCTAAATTTGCGAACCTCGAACGTAAAGCCAGTGTTATGCCAGTCATATCAGATGCGCTGTGGTTCTGCTGTGTTTGTTTGAAACTATTTTCGCTGCTGAAATAGAAAAAAAACAGTCAACCACTGTATGATGAGTGATTCTCCTGCGTACATCGCACGTTTTCAGTGAGTGAGAGCGCGCTCTGAACAAAACTCTGGCTAATCTGAACGTAGTAATCTGTATTAGTATGGTAACCTACATGCTACACTGTATTACCATGTTTAACCTTGGTATATGTCCAAAAAATATGGTATTCTCACAGTACCATGTTCAGAAACATGATAATAATATGGTTACCATATTAATTTTAGCATAGTATAGTATGTATATGGTGCACTACATTTTTTTACAAAAGCTATCACTGGGACGGTACCCTTTACAAAGTTTCTAATATGTACCATTTAGGTTCTAAAATGTACACTTTTGGTACCAAAATGTACCTTTTGATAGTGTTCTGTCCCAGTGAGAGCTTTTGTACCTTTTTTTCTGAGAGTGTATATTTTTTAGGAAAACCATGGTATTAGCACGGTACATTTGTTCAAAAAACATAGTATCACAGTAGTTCTGTCAGGATCACTATCTTCAGAGATGACTGGCAGTTAGCATACAGTTTGGATTGGCGGTATGGTTCTGTTCTGGGCAAGAACTCCCTGCCCATTCATGCAGCCTAGCTTGGATAAGAGCAGGGAGAGCAGCGATAACCCCCCCTTTGGGTAAACAGAACCGAACTAAAGTATTGCGATATCATTAATATGAGCAACGCGATAAAGCTGCTGATAATACAGAATGAACCATATATATATATGAATGCGGTGATAGGCGTCGTATTCCGATAGTCAGCTTATGCGAGCCTGACTAACGTGACCTGCCAGAACTGACGCTACACTTGATTTATACCTACTTTTAAATATACTGAAGTACTATCCTCACAACTATGTTCCTTTTTTTGTTAAAGAAATTGAATTTGCAAAGATTTCCAGTCAGGATTTAGACTATATCATAGTACTGAGACTGCTCTCATTAGAGCTACAAATGATTTGCTCTTACCTTATCTCTAATTTTAATAGTTTCAAAATTATGTTGGCATTAGTGGAATTGCATTGGCATGGTTAAAATCATACCTCCTACATACCGACTGTTATTAGTTTGTAGCAGTAAATGAAGAGATGTCATATCGATCACAAGTTCCGTAGGGAGTACCGCAAGGCTCAGTGCTAGGACCATTGCTTTTCACCCTGTACATGCTACTCTTGGGAGATATGATTAGAAAACATGATGTTAGTCTTCCCTGTTACGCTGATGATCCTCTGCTTTATTTCTTCACGCACCAACGAAACTTTACCAATTCACAAAATTAACGGAATGCATAGTTGATACAACAAATTTGATGACTAGTAATTTCCTACTACTTAATTCTGAAAAAAAAATGGTTTTAATATGGGACCAAAAACCTCTGCACATAATAAACTAAAATACTCTCTAACACTTGATGGCTTCTCTATCAAGTTTTTGTCTTCAGTTAGGAACCTGGGTGTCCTGCTCTTTGATACCAACCTTTCACTTGAAAGCCACATTTCTAGATCTTAAAAAATATATCTAAATTACGATATATGCTCTCAATGACAAAACCATGATATTGGCTTCTTACCATTCCCAAATATACAGCATTACCACAGTACATTGTCAAAACAAAAACAGTATTAACATGGTATTTTTCTTAAAACATGAATCATGAAACTTTGATAAATACCAAAGTACTGATATTTGTTTACCATGTATATAGTACTTAAACATTATCATACAATTATTATCATACACTATTATCATGTCCAAATACATGGTATTTGCATGGTACTTTAAAGAGTTTCATGGTACCTTGATACATTGTCAAAAAACATGGTATTACCATGGTACTTTGATTATCATATTCATGCAACATGGTTCTACCATGTCCATAAACATGATATTAATGTGGTACACTCTCCAAAAAGCAAGAATTTAATGGTATTACCATGGTACATGTTTAAAAATGTTATCACCATGATACAACTATTACTATGTTCATGTACCTTGGTATTTACATGGCATTCTACAGTGCTTCGTGCAAATAATACCATAGTAGATTTGTAAGTGATGGATGCATTTTTGTGTGTGTGTGTGTGTGTGTGTGTCCATGCTGGTGAATGGGTGCACATGAGTCAGGACACACACACACAGTAACACTTCTCCTCCCTTTCCTCAAACTCCCTCTGTCTCTCTCTTCCTCTGTAGTAAACACACACGCCCCCGTGAAATTCTCTGACATGGTGCCACACACACCCACATACTTTGAGAAACAGAAGAGCGGCGCTCACACACACACAGACCGTTACACATGTATGCGTTCAGGAGTGTTTGGCTAGCTGAAGGGGATTTCTCTGCTCCGTACTGGGGCGTGACCGCGTCATATCTGAGTTTGTCTTGATGTGTTCCCATAAAGCCTCGCTGACTGTATCTGCTACTGTTACCATGTTGATGTCATCTGGGAGAGATGTGAGATGATTGGTGGTTGTCCTGAGGGCGGGGCCGCTCACACATCAGCTTGTTTATGATGATGTAAAACTTCCATGACCTCATTCCCCATTCACACTCAAATCTCGGCCAAGTATACACTCTCAGACACAAGTGTGTTTGTTTCTGCCTCTGTGCTTTTAATTAGTTCATCTAGATTGTTTGAAAACTAGACAAATAGACGCCACTTATTTTGTAGGTACTCACTTGGCGGGTGTTTAGGTGTGGTACTAAAATTTGGTTGCTCTTCAGTTTAGGGTCCAATTTTAACGATTAACTAGTTGCTTATTAGCATGCTTATTACTAGAATATTAGCTGTTTATTGGTACTTAAAAGTACAATAGTCTTAGTAAGACTTAGTTAATAGTGAGAATTGGACCCTAAACTACAGTGTGACCTAAAACATTTCTGTAAGACGCACCCTTTCGGCTTTGAAACGGCACAATACTCAGGTGGATATCAGGAGACAATCGGACAGATGGGCTGTCAGTTTTTATAGTGTCCACAGGCCGTCTGTAATATTAGACTGCACTCAGTGTCACCACACTCTGTTATTGAAACATCACCTTGTTCCAAACTCGTATGCTGTTTTTTTACTGCGGAGCTCAAAAAAATTATTCTTGAAAGAATCTTCACGAAACAATTTTTCCATATAACAGGGTTTCCCAAACATTTTTTTCTCAGTCAAACCCCTTATATTTAAAATGTTTAATGAAACGGAAGTTGCGATCATCTTTTCTTCCCTTATCGTGAGAAATGTCTGAGTGAAACGGCTTCTGTAGCAAGAACAAATGTAGGGCGGGACTTGATTTTGTCCATGGGGAATTGATCGCTGGTTTGCTATTGGTGGATCTCATGTGAGTGGCAGGTTGCCCCGCCCTCGCACCAGTAAACGCATCATCAGAGAAGAGATGTCACTGCAAGTGTGAGGGGAAGTTATTTTGATTAAAGATTTCAAGGGTACATGATTTAAAAAATAATGATGTCCACTGATGATCATTTTTATAATAAATACTGCAATATTCCATTAAAAAACAAGAATTGTCCATTTTGATTTCATGGTGATATTCAAGGCCATACATAATGATATACATCTCTAAATGTTCATTAAAAATGTTGACAGCCCTTCAAATGATTTTGTCTGCTTTTTTGTTTGTTTTGGAACATTTAGCGAATTCCCCACACACCTTCTGTAACATCTTTGTTAGCACTCTTATTACATTCTATAACATCTGCTCTTGTTTCCTGTTTCTGTTTCAGGCCAGGGATGACATTCTGAACGGATCCCACCCCGTGTCCTTTGATAAGGCCTGCGAGTTCGCTGGAATTCAGGCACAGATCCAATTCGGTCCCCACGTGGAGCACAAACACAAGCCAGGATTTTTAGAGTAAGACCACATGCCTTGTAGCTGCGGTATCATATGCAGCCCATTCAACACTGTAACACACGCACAAACACACACAAAACACACTCTCCCAGTTGTTATCTCATTACTTTTTAGACCAGACAATTATTTGCAAGAATTCTGTGATGTCTGTAAGCCTTAAGAATCGGTGTAGGCGTACGTTAATGAAGTTGTAATTCCCACCAGGATGACCTCATGTGTTTTGTTCTGCTTTGAGGGAAAATGTTTGTGTAGTATGAGCCTAAACATGTGAAATGTATTTGCAGCCTGAAGGAGTTCCTACCAAAAGAATACATCAAACAGAGGGGGTCGGAGAAAAGAATTTTTCAGGTATGTGACCCTCTGTCGACTTACTCCAGGAAAAACTACTATTAGGCACTGTACATTAATAAGATACAGAAAACCGCTTGGAACCATTAAAAAATTAAGAGTTTTTAATTTTTTCAAAACATGGTCAGTGAAAGGAGGTGCTTAAACTTCAAGAACATGTGGATTGTAGGAGGTCAAGATTAATATTAGATTAATGGTTATATTTTACATTCATTCTGTGAGGGATTTTCATCAACCCTGTTACTAATATTTTTATCAGATTTTTCACTGCAGGATTGCAGTGTTTGTTATGTTACAACCTTATTCCAAAATTGATTAAATTCATTATTTTTTCCCACAATTCTACAAACATTTCTCCATAATGACAATGTGAACAAAGTTTGTTTGAAATCTTTGCAAATTTATTAAAAATAAAAAATGAAAAGATCACATGTACATAAGTATTCAGAGCCTTTGCCATGACACTCAAGGTGCATTCTGTTTCCACTGATCATCCTTAAGAAGTTTCCACAACTTGATTCCACCTCTGGTAAATTCAGTTGATTGGACATGATTTGGAAAGGCACACACCTGTCTATATAAGGTCCCACAGTTAACAGTGCATGTCAGAGCACAAACCAAGACATGAAGTCCAAGGATTTGTCTGTAGACCTCCGAGACAGGATTGTATCAAGGCACAAATCTGGGGAAGGGTACAGAAAAATTTCCAGTGAGCACAGTGTGCATCATCCGTAAATGGAAGAACTTTGGAACCATCAGGACTCATCCTTGACCTGGCCACCCAGCCAAACTGAGCGATCGGGAGAGAAGGGCCTTAGTCAGCGTTTCTTTGTGGAGAGAGGAGAACCTTCCAGAAGAACAACCATCTCTGCAGCACTCCACCAATCAGGCCTGTATGGTAGAGTGGCCAGATGGAAGCCACTCCTCAGTAAAAGGCACATGGCAGCCCACCTGGAGTTTGCCAAAAGGCACCTGAAGGACTCAGACCATGAGAAACAAAATTCTCTAGTCTGATGAAACAAAAATGTAACTCTTTGGCCTGAATGGCAAGCGTCATGTCTGGAGGAAACAGGCACCGCTCATCACCTGGCCAATACCATCCCTACAGTGAAGCATGGTGGTGGCAGCATCATGCTGTGGGGATGTTTTTCAGCGGCAGGAACTGAGAGACTAGTCAGGATCGAGGGAAAGATGAATGCAGCAATGTACAGATACATCCTTGATGAAAACCTGCTCCAGAGCGCTCTGGACCTCAGACTAGGGCGAAGGTTCATCTTTTAACAGGACAACGACCATAAGCACACAGCTAAGATAACAAAGGAGTGGCTACGGGACAACTCTGTGAATGTCCTTGAGTGGCCCAGCCAGAGCCCAGACTTTAACCCGATTTAACTTCTCTGGAGAGATCTGAAAATGGCTGTGCACCGATGCTCCCTATCCAACTTGATGGAGCTTGAGAGGTTAATAGGTTATTAGATTATTAGATGGAGCTTGAGAGGCAATTAACGCTTTAATAGTTAATTAATTATTAACTAATGTTAACAAATTAAACCTTATTGTAAAGAGTTACCTAAATAATTAATTAATTTGTTTTATTAAATTTTTTTTACTAAAATGTACAGTATATCAATTCAGTATATTGTCAAAATTATAACTTTATATACAATTATATAATTATCAAAATTATATTAAATAATATGATTTTAATAATAAAGTGGGACATACAAACCTTTGAAATGTTTAAAATGTGCTACTTTTCATGTTAAATTAATTATATGCTAGATTTGCGGCATCAGTTAGTTTATTTATATATATATATATATATATATATATATATATATATATATATATATATATATATATATATATATATATATATAATCCATATTTTCAGCTTGAGAAAGGACTTTTATTTTCTGACAGTTAATTTTTTTTGCCTAGAAAGCCCACCTTGATAAAAAATATTACAGTTATACTATAGTTATACTGTAAGAGTGAAAACATAAATGGGAATTTGGAAAAGGTTGTTGGTTCAAATCCCACAACGGCCTAGAAATATTCTTGATTTAATCTCCTCACCAGGATCACAAAATCTGCGGTGAGATGATGGAGATTGAGGCGAAAGTCAAGTATGTGAAGCTTGCCAGGTCCCTACGCACATACGGAGTGTCATTTTTCCTGGTGAAGGTGAGTATTAAAAAGTTCAAACTCTACATTCTGATTGAATGAGTCATGTTTGAAGCCTTAAAATGCAGATAAACGGTGTGTGCATGTAGCCAGTTAATATTACACAACAGAATTTATTATCCTTTTATTATTTTGTGCCACACAATTTTTTTCTCTTATCACATTTAATTCAGACTACAAGCACACAAGTCGAGTAGAATTTAATTTTGTTTGCTGTGGCGCAGCACTGACTCTGAATAGCGATGCAGGAAACATTGGGCTGTACAATAAACCAGCAAAAAGAGAATAATTCATACTATCAGTGCTCTCAGAGAATACAAGTGCTGACACATAAAATGTGCAAAACATATGGGTGAACTACGCACAACTAATGATTGATATATTTTTTGTAACTTTTTCTTTTTATTATATGAAGGTCACATTCAATCTGTAAAATTGTCGTAGAAATTGTTATCATGTTTTGTTATTTATTTTTGCTTAGATTTTGTTGTTGCATTGTAGACCCAGATGTTTAATAGTAAAATAGGAAAATTAATAATAAAATTATTATTATCATTATCATCATCATCTAAATAAATAGAATCATCATAACCTATCATAATAAATTATTTATTTATTGTATAAAAGTGTTTGACGTTTATTTTCAGACATTACCGTCCCTCATTTTGGGACAAAAGAATGGCTGCTTTTCAGTATTTTTTTAGAAATACATTTTAAAATATTTCACAATATGATTGTTTTAGTGTATATTTCTATGTTTGAATTAATGCAGCCTTGGGAAGCATAAGAGGCTTCTTTCATAATAAAAAAAAACCTAAACATTTTGAACTGTAGTGTATGTATGTATGTCTATATGACACAGTCTTGAGGGTTATGCTTTTAATTCATTCAAATAATTTTATAATAATATAAATGTAATCATTTTTTTAAAATGTTATTTTGATTTGCTCCTGTATACATATATTAGTGCTGTCAATATTAGTGCTGCGATTCATTTTTCCAGTTTATTGTGTTAAAAATATTTAATGCAATTAACACAGCATCCGTTTTTCTGTCATCCTTTGGCTAGTGTTACATTATAATGTCATGCTCCTTTTCATGCAAATGCTTTTAAACCATTCAAGCACGACAAACAAAAGAGAATGCGCTGTCTGTGAATGTCCTGTCTATGTGTCACACACACGGCGCCAGTATCGCGTACACAGACAGTGTGCCAGAATCGAGTTGTTTTTCATGCTTGAACGAACAATAACACAGAATTAAGCCAAAATAGCAGTTTTGTCGAGTATCATCATAAGAGCAGTCTTAAATTAGTTAAATAACGTATTAAATTAACTTAACGAGTTGAGAGAAAATGAGATGCGCGTCAGATCCGTGTCATGTTCGGCAGCGGCAGATCTTAAAGTGACAGCAGCCACTAATTATGTTATTAAAGTTCATCAAAGAGCAAATGTAACAGGGAAAATTTAAGCTTTAATAAGGATTAACCTATATTTAATTCATAATTTATGCACTTAAGACTGTAAAGTGTCAATTTCTGTATATTGGTTATATATGAAGGCCACATGTAAATATGATATTTATTATAATGGATAAAGTGAGCCTTGTAATGAATTGTTGGAATAAAACAAGTAAGCCTGTGTTTATCCATATACAGGGTTCTTAGAAATTGTTTTTCATTTATTCCAGTTCTGTTTGTGTTTTTAAGACTATTAAGCAGTTTTAATCTGTGCGGCACACAGAGGAAGATTTACAAGCCGCTCGCTCAAGGATCAGTTTCAGGTCATTAGTGGAGTGTTTCTAAGTGCCCAGTCTCAAATTAATAGGGCCAAACAATAGATTGCACTGCTTTGAATTAGCAAAAGCACCCTTCCTGACTGACGCAGACAATTACACAATGAACATATACCCCAAAAAAATCTATATTTACCCACGTTGCATAAACCTCACCCTTGAAAAGCCACGTCAATAGCATATGAGGGCTGTAAACAATCACTGGGTCTTGCTGTTATTTATAATGCCCTCTTATCAGAGGTTGTTATTTTCGACCCTCAGGTGAAAACAATTGTCCTGAGATGTTCGGCACAAGAGGTCATTTAAACGTTTAGTGTTTTTTTTATTATGTATTTGTGTGGCGGTCTGAGCCATCTGGCAGGATGCCATTTGCAGGCAATTGTTTTGGGCCATGTGTGTGCATGTGTGTGTGTGTGTGGACTGTTAATCCCTACGTTATGGGGACAAAATGTCCCCACAAAGATGGCAATATCTGAAATCCTCATCCTTGTGGGGACATTTTTAGGTCCCCATGAGGATATCATCTTCTAAATCAGACTAAGTGATGTTTTTTGAAAATGTAAAAATGCAGAATGTCTCCTGTGATGGGTAGGTTTAGGGGCAGGGGCAGTGTAGGGGGATAGAATATACGGTATGTACGGTATAAAAACCATTACGCCTATGGAAAGTCCCCATAAAACATGAAAACCCAACATTTGTGTGTGTGTGTGTGTGTGTGTGTGTGTGTGTGTGTGTGTGTGTGTGTGTGTGTGTGTGTGTGTGTGTGTGTGTGTGTGTGTGTGTGTGTGTGTGTGTGTGTGTGTGTGTGTGTGTGTGTGTGTGTGAGAGAGAGAGTTACCCACAATTCTAAGTGAGCCTCTTTCTGATGCTCTAATTCGGTATCAAGGTGCAACTGTATTATTTCGTAGACCAGATTTCACACATAAGTCACCATGACGGCTATTAAGGAACAAAGAATCTGGAAACCATCTCATTTGAAGTGTCTTTTTTTTTCCCTTATTGAACTCAAATGAGTCAATTCACATACATTCCAGATCATAAATGTCACTAAAACGTCTGTCAAATGCTGTTCTAACGTATAAACAACATCAAAAAGATATTTGGGTGAAGTATTGTGTGCGAGCTATCACAGAGTATTCCGATAATTAATTGCATACTGGATTACTTCAAAACTACTTAAAAACCCAGTGAGATTGCATGACAAGCAGTTTTCCTCACTGTGTTGATGTATTTCCTGTTGAAACAGGAAGTTTAGACAGAGCATATCAAAGAGCTCCATTTTTTTTTAAATAACCAATGTGTGTTTGTTTGGTCACAACTGTAGACATTTTTGCTACATGTAAATTGGAGGCAGGTGGTATCAGGGGACGGGGCTTTCTCGTTGTAAAGAGCATTTGATTTGGGCGAAAAGCGCTGTAGTGCAGGATGAGTCATCAGTATTTTTCGCCTGTTTACCTTGAACAGAAAGACTGTAAATTTGCTAAAAGTTTTTATTTTATTTTATATAATATAATATAATATTCCAGAGAGCCAGTACAGTATGTATTTTACATACTTACAACAATTTGTTGTTCTGCAGAGGGAGGAAGTTTAAATAAGGTCATTAAACCACATACAGGGTGACACTCCTTTCAAAATGATTTATGAACAAAACAAATTTAGTAATCACATAAATACAGGAACAAACTCAGCAATCAGCATCCCATTGTATATGTCAGTCCTCACCACACAATACACAAACGCCATGTGTTATTTTTCAACAGGAGAAGATGAAAAGCAAGAATAAGTTGGTCCCGCGTCTGCTGGGCATTACCAAAGAGTCAGTGATGAGGGTGGAGGAGAAGACCAAAGAGGTGGTGCAGGAGTGGCCCCTGACCACAGTGAAGAGGTGGGCGGCTTCACCCAAGAGCTTCACACTGGTATGTTATTCACTCCATTTAACATGAGCCACAGTGTGATTGCATTGTTCCTTTGACTCTTCGTTCACTTTATCTGCCTATATATTCACTATGTTTATTTAGCTGCATGTATGCCCCTATAATGCATTTGGTTTGCACACTTAGAGTCAGATTTACTAAACAGGGCAAATTAGCGTGAGAACACAATTTAAAAAAAGATGGGAGTGGAAAGCTCTGCACGTGATCTACTGACGACACGCACATTAAAGAACACAAGCGCAGCCGGATCATTTCCATAATGACCAATGCAATCTACCAGGTGCAGCGCAAATTAGAATCTGGTTAAGACATGCTTTTTTGGGGGCGGTAAATAATGGCGCGCATACCTGTAAATTGACTAGCGTAAACCTTAGTAAATCACCTTGCATGATTCATTTAAATACTCTCCTCCCATAAATTTTGTGTCTGAAAGGAAAACTCCTACAAATACATATACAATAGAGTCAGCCGCAAAAAGAACCCTGTCCACGTCTTTTCAGCGTTAATTTTTACTGCGTCTTTAGTAAATCCTGACAGTCGTTGTTTAACGTCAAAAGAGGGTCTGCGCTGGTGTGTGTGTGTGTATGTGTATATGTATATATATATATATATATATATATATATATATATATATATATATATATATATATATATATATATATATATATATATATATATATATATATATATATATATATATGAAGGCAGGTGAAGTGAATAACACTGATTATCTCTTCATCACGGCACCTGTTAGTGGGTGGGATATATTAGGCAGCAAGTGAACATTTTGTCCTCAAAGTTGATGTGTTACAGGCAGGAAAAATGGGCAAAGGTAAGGATTTAAGTGATTTTGACAAGGGCCAAATTGTGATGGCTAGACGACTGGGTCAGAGCATCTCCAAAACTGCAGCTCTTGTGGGGTGTTCCCGGTCTGCAGTGGTCAGTATCTCTCAAAAGTGCTCCAAGGAAGGAACAGCAATGAACCGGTGACAGGGTCATGGGCGGCCAAGGCTCATTGATGCACGTGGGGAGCGAAGGCTGGCTTGTGTGGTCTGATCAAACAGACGAGCTACTGTAGCTCAAAATGCTCAAGAAGTTAATGCTGGTTCTGATAGAAAAGTGTCAGAATACACAGTGCATCGCAGTTTGTTGCGTATGGGTCAGCATGGCCGCAGACCAGTCAGGGTTGCCATGCTGACCCCTGTCCACCGCCGAAAGAGCCAACAGTGGGCACATGAGCATCAGAACTGGACCACGGAGCAATGGAAGAAGGTGGCCTGGTCTTGATGAATCACGTTTTCTTTTACATCACATGGATGGCCGGGTGCCGTGTGTGTGTGTGGCTTTCCTGGGGAACACATGGCACCAGGATGCACTATGGGTAAAAGGCAAGCCGGCGGAGGCAGTGTGATGCTTTGGGCAATGTTCTGCTGGGAAACCTTAGGTCCTGCCATCCATGTGGATGTTACTTTCACACGTACCACCTACCTAAGCATTGTTGCAGACCATGTCCACCCTTTCATGGAAACGAATATACAGAGGTGGCTGTGGCTCTTTCAGCAGGATAATGTGCCTGCCACAAAGCAAAAATGGTTCAGGAATGTTTGAGGTATTGACAGTTTTGGCAGCGAAAGGGGGACCAACATAAAATTAGGAAGGTGGTCATAATGTTATTATGATCTGTGTATATACTGTGTATATATAATGTATATTCCATTGTTCCATTTATATATTATTAATGTACACTAATAACATTGATACATTAATGGCATTGCTATTTCTTTTTATTTCAAATCTACTTTTTTGTTTTTTGTTTTGGGAAATACAAGTGTAAAGGAATTTCTTTAATTATATAAACCAGCATGAATCCAACTTAATCACATTGAAGACTTGAGAATAGCACAATAGGGGGCAAAGATGAAAGAAATTAAAGTTTGCTGCCTTGGATTGTGTTGTATGCATTAATAAATCTGATATTGAATGAAATATTGACATGGCTATGCTTAATCGGTGTCATATCGAGCTCCATTGCCAGTAATGGCTAACGTCATTATAAAAATGTTGTTGTTGCTATAACGCAATAATAGTTGTTGTTTTTATCCTTGATAAAATGCCTTGGTCCTCTTTTACATGAGTGTTTTAACCTTGTTTTGTGATGTGCAGTTCTGCTTCACCATTAAGAGCCACTTATAGCATCTCATGTACAGCACTTGTGCTCCGAAGGACAGTTGGCTGACTTCCTGTCAGCTAAAATAGAAAGCACACATTCACACTGTACTAGAAGACAGCCTTGATGTGTTCTTCTCATATCTGATATATGTTTGTGTGTGTGTGGCCTTGTGCAGGATTTCGGCGAGTACCAGGAGAGCTATTACTCCGTCCAGACCACAGAAGGGGAGCAGATCTCACAACTCATCGCTGGATACATTGACATCATCCTTAAGAAAGCAAGTCACTGGCTCTGCAACACATTAGAAATTAAAGGGACAGTTCACACAAAATGTTTTTTTCCCCCTAAATTATGTGTCACAAAGATATTCCATAATTTGGGTGTCTAAGTCAGATGTTTTCCTCTATGTTCTTATTTTACAGAAACAGAGTAAAGATCGGTTTGGTATGGACGGTGATGAGGAATCCACCATGCTGGAAGAATCTGTATCCCCAAAAAAGTCAGTTGAGATCTGTTCTTGTCCCATGAATGTCACACTTGTAATTGCGCTGCGATTACACACCTACAAATTTAGTTTTGAATCACTGTGTTTCATTTATATTCGACTGATAGTGTAACTGTGTCTAATGACGTTGGAGGAGATGCTCGGGTTTCACGCTGCCGTTTTTAATCACAAGATGGAGATGTATTTTTCTCTTCTTTTACCCTTTAAGTGGAAGGCGCTGAGAACACGAGAGCGAGATTATTATTTCCACAAAAAGTGCTACATCATCAGCAAGGCGTCATTTAAGATATCAGGTTCCTGGAAGAGAGAGATAGTGAATGTGTGAATATTTCCATTCCTACATTTCACTATTTCTCAGCCTCTTACTAAATATATCTTGGTTTCATCTATTTGATTAAAACGGCTGCCTTTTATAGGTTGATAAGTTGCTTTTCTGTAAGATTTCAAACATTCTACCAAACAAGAAATGTGTGTAAGGGTTAATAAATTGCATTATACAATATCAAGCTTCAGGATTTAAATTTAGGATATAATTATGGCTTTACAAAGGTACCGTAAGAAGATTGGCGGTAACAGGCTTGATCGTTTTACAGTTTAATTTGACATTGTAAAATCGACTCTTCGTGACATTAGAAAGATAATTTAAATGCTGATATTTCTACAAATATCCAGTTGTGAGTGATCACTTGTTTAAAGCTACACTGTGTGATATTTTCCCCCATCTAGCGGTGAAAAGGTATATGACCATCCAGTGAATATTAGTTTCTGTTCCTCTCAATTCCGATTTCGTTTTAACTCCTACGGTGGCCGATTTAGCCCAAGATAAACATGGCTTCCAGTTCGACCTCGTCCACATTCGACACGGTGCCATCGAGTGTTAAAACGCGAAAGGCGAAGCTTGAATTTACGGGTATGTCCCTCTTTGGCTAATGTACTTTCAAGAGGGAGGGGCAACATGGCGACCCGCATTCGAACCCCTCACCCGTATGTATTTTCAATGGCATATTATAAACTTACGAGAATACTTTATTACTTGAAAGAAGTAAATATACATTAATGAGCACATATTTTTGAAAGAACTAAGTGTTTTTATCTAAGAATAAACTAAAAAAGTTACACAGTGTAGCTTTAATATAGAAAATCATTGCAACAGGGTTGATTGTTTAATTTGACTTTACAAGCTTTTTGCTCAAAGTCAAGGTCAAACTACTAAGTCCTAGCCTGACAAGCCAGACCCACATCAAGATGTTGGGTCTGGGAACACACCATTTCCGTCCTTCGGATGAGACGTTAAACCGAGGTCCTGACTCTCTGTGGTCATTAAAAATCCCATTAAGAGTAGGGGTGTAACCCCGGCATCCTGGCCAAATTTGCCCATTGGCCCCTGTCCATCATGGCCTCCTAATCATCCCCATATATATATTTATATATATACACTCTGTCTCCTCTCCACCAATAAGCTGGTGTGTGTGGTGGGTGTTCTGGCGCAAAATGGCTGCCGTCGCATCATCCAGGTGGATGCTGCACATTGGTGGTGGTTAAGGAAATTCCCCCTTCTATGTAAAGCGCTTTGAGTGCCTAGAAAAGCGCTATATAAATGTAACAAATTATTATTATGAATTATTATTAACATTGGCAGGGCTCAATCCGAGGGGCGGAATAAACAGTTGTCTTTCAAATTCCCTCTGCACGCAATAGGATAGCGCTACAACCAACCAGAGCAACTAAGAAGATGAAGCAGAGCTTGTTGATAGATTAAACTTTTGCCGTATACGGTCGGCAAAACTCTGAACACATATTCCTTTTTTAAGAATGAATTCAGTGCCGTTCTTTGTTCTTTTCCCAAAGAAAAGCTTCGTCTTCCAGAGTCACGGCCAAAGCCGATTCGAAAAACCGCTGTTCGCCAGCTTCTTTGTTTACAAGTAGCATGTGGACATCTAGCAACTCTGTTAAGCCCACCCGTCGACTCTACACACGATGACTAGAGTTTGGTTTTTCCAGCTCGCAAGCCAACAGAGAGTTGCTAGACACCCTGACTGCAAATTATATTTGCTGCCGCTAGGGTGCGTCTAGATTTCTAGGCTAACAAAGTCCTTCTTAGAAAGAGCATTTAATGCTGATATATCTGAATATCCACATTTCAGTTTTCTGAAGTTGATTTGACATTGCAAAATTGACTCTTTTAGGCAGTCAATACATTATAAAGATCAATTAAATGCTGATATTTCTACAAATATCCAGTTGTGAGTAATCACTTGTTTAATATAGAAAATCAATGCAACAGGGTTAATTGTTTAATTTGACTTTACAAGCCTTGAGCTCAAAGTCGAAGTCAAACTACAAAGTTACTAAAAGAGAATATTTCTACAAATGATTTCTACAAATATCCAGTTTTCAATAATCAGTTGTTTGCTATATAAAACCTTGGTAACAGGGTTGACAGTTTACCATGTAATTTAACATTACAAGCCTTGTACTTAAGGTCATGAAACTACAACACGCTTCTTAAAATAATAATTTAATTACATTTCTACAAATTTTCTCATCAATTTAGTAGATTTGTACTACTCAAAATCAAGTTAATAGGGCTGATATTTTAAAATGGTCCCATACTGACAAATGAAGGCATATTTTCCACTGTTTTTCACGAAATGAAGACCAAAAAATTTATTATTTTCATCTGTTAATCAGTATATTAATACATAATAATCAACAGCAGGAAGTTAAAAATTTTATTAAAAAAAGGCTATGGTGTAAAATGAATATTCACTTTTTCTTGGTGATTTATCAAATGTAATTAAAAAGAACATTTATTTATTTTAATAAATACATTTTTATTTAATCAATTTAACTTTTGACTCAAATTGTTATAGTGATGATTTATTTGTCATGAAAACATTTTCGTATTAAATCTGAAAAATGAAAAAAGCTTTTTTAGAGACCTTTTTGTATCAAATCTGAGCTACTGGTTTGACCAGGCTAGCAGGATTTTCTTTTTTTATATTCGTCATATTTAAAGTTACTTCGCCTAGCACTTCTTCCCAGCAGCTCTTTTATCCTGCCTGGGCTTTAGTTCTGTCAGAATCGGAAATACAGATGGGTCACGTGACATCCTCTCAAGCGCTGCCTGAAAGGTGGTTGTTATGGGCGACGGCATCCCACTTCTCTCTGTAGGAGAGGGGGAGATGTCGGGCATCATTGCCTGCGTCTGTCCTCGTGCCAACTTACTCATGTTACTTTTAGCACTATAATCCAAAAATTGAGCCCTCTCACAATGAGCTGTAATTAAGCAATAGTGCCTGAAGCGTCTGTTTTCCTGATGCGAATAGGAAAGCATCGCTCAGCTGATTTTAATGGTTGTCAGTAATTACCATAACAACAACAACCATCATTCACAGATATATGTGGACAGCGTCTAATAATGAGCCGTTACTTGTTTGTAGGTCCACCATCCTCCAGCAGCAGTTTAATCGGGTCGGACGAGTCGAGCACGGGTCGGTGGCACTGCCTGGCATCATGCGTTCGGGGTCAATAGGAGGCCCCGACACGTTCAACATGGGCACCATGCCCTCGGCTCAACAGCAGATCACCATGGGACAGATGCACAGAGGACACATGCCCCCTCTGGTGAGAACACACAACTGCGCTGATGTTTATATCTCAATTGCATCATATGCGAATAGGTTGTGCTTTCAGAGGCCTGTTACACAAAGCTGGTGTCAGTTGCTAGACGGTGCACTCTGATTACTTATGAATGGGAGAAAGTGCAACGCCCAATATGGGAATAAACCCCGCCTTCTAAATGAAAGAACCAATCGCTGATTAGTAAAGTCATCGCGTCACTGCAGCTGCCGTTAGATGTTCCGGTTGCTATAGAAACAGGCAGCGTTCTGAGACACACGCTTAGGATTGCGCATTAGCTTTGTCCAGGCTGAAAAATGCATTTTTTTTTATCATGATTCGAGCTTTTAGAAACAACATTTATGAGACAGATATTGTCAGATGTCATTGGTGATTTCAAATATGAAATTTAATCATAAGCTTGGCAAACAGTTTTGGAGAATTTGATGGTTCCCCATTAAAAGAGATAGGAGGTGAACTTGCATGTCCGAGAGGCGTTTCAAAGATGGCCGCCGAGTGAAATGACATGTGTATACATACATGCTGCCTGTGTTGCATAGTGTGTTTGTGCATTTTGGGGGCTTTCAAGATAGGGTTGTGATCCTTTTGTTTTAGTGTTTTCGGATATCAGCAGCGCTTCTCAGAAATCCCTACTGCACCTTTCACGAAGACAGACAGCTAATGTTAATTAGTGCCCCGTGTGGCGATGCTATAAGTTGCATTCTGACGCACTTCATAACACAACAATGGTCTAAGAACTGGAACTTCCATAGAGTATTTTTAAGGTCTATTTTTCTGCATATCATCATCTAAATGACTACTTCCTGTGCCGTCAGAGTCTGGCCCAGCAAGCACTGATGGGAACTATCAACACCAGTATGCAGGCTGTCCAGCAGGCGCAAGCTGACCTGGGAGAGGTTGATAATCTTCCACCACTGGGACAAGACATGGTAAGAAATTATTAGGGGTGACCCCGAATAGTCGAAGATTCGATGCATCGATATGCGGAGCCTGATTCGACCACCGATCTCACAGTCGAATCTTCGCGGGTGTTATGAAACGAGGATCATATCATTTTGGCAATATGGGGGTGCGTAATGTCTAATTTCACACAGAACTACTGGTTTTGTACGGTTATATTAAGTTATATACAGCCTTTAATTATGATAATGCTGTAAAAAAAAAAACGTGAAAAGAAAGAAGCGTTCAATAAATATTTTTAACGTGTGTGTGTGTGTGTGTGTGTGTGTGTGTGTGTGTGTGTGTGTGTGTGTGTGTGTGTGTGTGTGTGTGTGTGTGTGTGTGTGTGTGTGTGTGTGTGTGTGTGTGTGTGTGTGTGTGTGAATAAATCCAACCACCCCTGTGACAGATTTAAGTTTCACTTTCCCTGATCCGTGACAGACGAGGCGCATCTTGGCGGCAGGGATTACTTAATGTCTGGAATAAGAAACTCTAAAGTGTGGATGGATGCACTTTGAAATAGTAAAAGATGATCCAAAAAAAAGTAAAATGCAAGTTGTGCCAACAGCTCATGTCCTACCACTCATCAACAACAAACATGGCTTTCCACTTAAAACGGGCAAGTTTAAGAGCGCACTGCTGCCGGCCAACGTTAACAAGTTGGTTTTCCCCGCACACAATTCGAAAAGACTCAAACGCACACAAGCAGAGTGAAAGAATGGATTTTTTTTCGATCGGGTAGGGTACAAGTGTTTTCAAACATTTCAGCCGTTTCTAATTTTAATTTGCTGTGAACATGTTTAGCTAAAAAAACTGCCAGTTTAGCGTTTATTGTTGTTTCGGCAGTTAAAAAGAGAAATTTCACAATTCTGGCTAAACTTTCGTTGTTTTAATAATTTATTTATTTTTATTTTATTTATTGGTCACTGAGGGTTACTTAATTTAACTGTGGCTTGTGTTTTTATATATATGAAGAGTTCAGATGCACTGATTGAATGCTCTCCGCATATAGTATACCTTCATAAAATACTTTCACTTCAAACCCACTAAATCCCAGCCTCAGCCCATTCAGAAGTACCGGTACTTGGGTAGAAACCTATAGAAACCTGTCAAAAATGCTTATTTTAAAGAAAGATGTCAGACGGACTTAGAGGCTTTTGCATCTGAAGTCTTCATATGTTCCCCTGCACTGTGGCATTTTGCACACATTTATTATGCTCCCTTTGACTTGATTTCGTTTTTATCTATTTTTTGAAGAATTAGTAATGTATATTCTGTTCTAATTTAATTCTGTAAATTAATGCTTTTTATTGTTTTTCGTTGTCTCGATGTTGCGCTGCACTGAAAGCATGTTGGCACAGCAATTTTGCTGATTTAATTTAATTTCGCAAAATGTGAAATGCAAATCCTGTCTGCAGTCAGTGTGTTCTTTTCCTCTCTAGGCAGGTATTTTGTTTAGGTTTATTCATCAAAATGTTCTTTGATATATTTGTGTGATGTTCTGTATTTCGATCGCGGCTGTAAAATGTTACGAGAAAACTTTTACGAATGTTTATCCACCACATTACCTTTTATTTAAACCTAAATAAGAAAGCCATTGTCAGTTCGTCTGTCAATTGGCAGGCAGTTTTGGTCGCTTTATTAAAAGTTGTTGCTGTGTGGAGTGTGTAAAAGAAAATAAAAATAGTTTTACCCTCCTGCTGACTGTCGTGGCCCTCCCAGTCCCAACCCATTCACACACACATAGATGATTCGACTATCGTCGACTATAGAAAGATTCGACAATTCTGATTCGAATGTGTAAATCATTAGTCGGGGACACCCCTAGAAATTATACAGAGACAGAAAACACTCTTTTCAAAAAGTAAAGTGTGGCACTGGTGCAAAAATAATGATTGTTTGTACTGCTGTAAACCATATATTGTCTGATTTTATGTGTTGGGAGGGAAAATCCTTCTACAGTATGTCCCTTTGTGTGATTTATTAGGCAGTAGAAGGTCGCTAGTTCAAATCCCATGAGGAATATTGAGCCAGAATATGTTTTTGTTATTTGGGCATTACAGTAATGTATTGTGGCATTGCCGTACAATTATTGTTCATTTATTGACTATAATTGCAGAGATGGTCATTGATCATTTACCTGTGCTTACATAACCTGATATTTCTTACTGGAAAAAAGCCCTCCAAAAAACAAACGCGAATATACTAGTATTAACTCTCCTCTCTTTTCTCCCAAAAAGGCGTCCAGAATGTGGGTTCAGAACAAGGTGGATGAATCCAAACATGAGATTCACTCCCAAGTGGATGCCATCACGGCTGGTACCGCATCAGTGGTCAACCTCACTGCCGGTATGTGACCGAATGAGAAATGACCCATAAACCATCTGTACCCATTGACATACAATTTTTTTTTTTAATATGCTGATTATGTGGTCACATTAAACATGCCTTAATTTATTTAGCCTCATGAAAGTCTTTGGGGTGTGCTGAAGTAGACGTTACAAGATCTTGACCAAAAATGTATGCACCTCTTGATAGAAATAAATGTTGTGATGTCATTTCCATCAAGAGGTGCATCAAGATCTTGTATTGTCAATGCAAGAGTCCAGCACTGTGTAAAGTCTCATCCAGCACATCCCAAAGCAATGGATTTAAGTTCTGGACTCAGAGGTGAAATGATTCTTCATGCTCCCTCCCATCATTCTTTCACACTTTGAGCTGATGAATGTTGACATTGTCATTTCCTACATGGTTGTTTAAGAAATGAAAAGCTAAACACTCTATCAATGAGGGTTAGAAGAACTGTTGCCAAACATATAACATGCTAGAAACATAATCACTGCAATAATGATCCAATCATAGACTCTTAAAGGGTACATAACACACACAGTTTCCGCCAGTCTCATGTTAACCTTTAGTACCTATAGAGTAGTACTGCATCCTTCATATCTCCGATGAGTCTTTAGTTTTATCAGATTTATAAAATACACATGTGCGGTACCGATTCTTTCCGAAAACAGTCGAGCTCCTGGAACCCGTGCCGTAACCCGAACAAAGCACGTTGATTGTCGTGCTGTTGCTCTCTCTGTGGTTGATGTGCGCACGCCCATACAAGGAATTCCGCACTTTATGACGTCATACAGGGCCATACTCGGAAAAAACGTTCCCAAACTTTGGTACAGAAATACTCATACGTTATACGTCCGTTTTTTTATTTTGGCCATGTTTAGCTGGACAATCCAACTCTTTAACAGTATAAGTCAGAATGCATGAAATAGCTTTAGACATCCCCTTTAAAGGGTTAGTTCACCCAAAAATGAAAATTCTGTCATTTAATGACTTACCCTCATGTCGTTCGACACCCGTAAGACCTCCGTTCATCTTCGGAACACAAATGAAGATATTTTAGTTGAAATCCGATGGCTCAGAAAGGCCTCAATTGGCACAATGCACTTTACACTCTCAAGACCCATAAAAGGTACTAAAGACGTCGTTACAAAGTCCATCTCACTACAGTGGTTCTAAAATAACTTTATAAAGCGACGAGAATAGTTTTTGTGCGCAAAAAAACCCTAAATAACAACTTATATAGTGATGACGATTTCAAAACAATGCATCATGAAGCTTCAAAGCGTTATGAATCAGTGAGTCGATTCAGCGGTTTGGATCGCCAAAGTCACATGATTTCAGCAGTTTGGCGGTTTGACACGCGATCCGAATCATGATTCGATTCGCTGATTCATAACGCTTCAAAGCTTCATGATGCATTGTTTTGAAATCGGTCATCACTATATAAGTCGTTATTTAGGGGGGTTTTTTTGCGCACAAAAACTATTCTCGTCGCTTTATAAAGTAATTGTAGAACCACTGTAGTGAGATGGACTTTGTAACGACATCTTTAGTACTTTTTATGGGTCTTGAGAGTGTAAAGTGCATTGTGCCAATGGAGGCCTTTCTGAGCTATCGGATTTCAACTAAAATATCTTCATTTGTGTTCCGAAGATGAACGGTCTGACGGGTGTCAAACGACATGAGGGTGAGTAATTAATGACAGAATTTTCATTTTTGGGTGAACTAACCTTTTAAGCATTTGTCTATTTAAATCCAAACAGCGACTATATTTTTTGGCCGGGCAGTGTAGTTGCAAGGTTACTTATAGTTAGTAGAGTGTATAAAGTGGACCATCGGAATAAAGTGTAATAAAGTGCTTAGTGTGTATTTAGATAGTAATAACATGCTATGAAATCAGCCTTAGCAAGACAAACATTGTGGTGAAAATAACATTTATTTTGGAAACGATCATGACTTTTCCAAAAGCGACATATTGTAATTTTCCTGTGATGTCTATATGCACTGTTGAGAATAATTGAAGACACATCCTTTGTCCAATACCACAAGTGTATGAAAACAATGATGATTTAGAACAAGTTTGCACATGCAGTTTTGAAAAAGCTACTTTAATTAGTTTCTACAAGCAACCGATGATGGAAAAATAAGTTGCATCTCACTGTTAAATAATAAGTCACTCTCCAATTGCTCTAATAAATATTTCCATTAATGAATGTGAAGTTTGTTGTCCTGAAGCTGAACTGCTTGGCAGGATTTGTGTATTCCTTCCCGCGTTCTGGAGAGATTCCATGCGGACCAGACCAGGTTTTTGCTGGATTTAATCTCCTCGTGCCATCTGTTTGATAGTGCGGATATTTGCCTGTTAGCCAGCAACCCAGCTCAAACTTTACAGTTTTTTTTTGCAGCCTGCGCTTTGCATCTGTTCTCATGCCCAGAAGAGCTTGTTAGGATATAATGTGATGTGTGGATGTGCGCACTATAGATGGAATGCATATGTGTTGTATGGATCTCATTTTGAATGAGCTCACTAATAATGGTCATGTTATTGCACATGTTGCACATTTGAGGGGAACGTGTTAAAGACATGAAAGTAAAATTGAACTATATGTTCCTAGTTTTATAGTGAACTATTCATCAGTTTATCAATTCATTGTTTAGTTTTTTTGCCTACTTTTCAAATTCCGTCTTAAAGTATTAAAGTCGGTAATAAAAATATAAATGATTACATTCTTACAGCTATTATAGTAGGCTAAACAAAGTTTAGACCATTTTAATATTTATAATGAAAAAAAATATTTCTAACAGCTATTATGCAAATTAAGTTGTGGTGTAATTTCCGTCACACCAAACTGTTTTACCACTAATAAAGTTTATTTTTAATTAGGTTACCAAAGAATGTGACCATGTCAGTGAAGAGTTTAAGATGAAATATGAGTCGTGTGATGTTAAAAAAAAAAAAACAAGTGATGAAAATCTATTTTCATTGTGCATGTAATTTTGTCAGGTTTACTGTTATTTTAATATTATTTATATACTATTGTAGTTTTATTTCATATTTTGAGCTTGAATATTTGAATTATGTTTTTGTAGTTGTTATTAGATTTATTTTCATATTTCTATATAGTTTTAATTTTTCATTTTAGTTTTAGCAATTTTAGTACTTAAACTTAAGCTAGTTGCCAAAATATTATAAAAAAAATTGTTAAATTTTTCATCTAATATTTATATTATATTTTATTAATTAATATTTTATTTTAATTTTGTTTTTGTTTTCTTAGATTTATTTTCATATTTCTATATAGTTTTAATTTTCTATTTCAGTTTTAGTTTTAATCATTTTAGTACTTAAACTTACTTATTTCATTTATTTGCCAATATGTTATTTTCTAATTCTTTTGTTGAATTTTTCATCTAATATTAATATTTTATTTTATTAATAAATATTTTATTTAAATTTGATGTTTTATAATTTTTATTATATTTATTTTCATATATCTATGTTGTTTTTTTATTTTAGTTTTAGTAAAATTAGTACCTAAGCTTATTTATTTCAGTTAGTTGCCACAATTTTCCATCTAAAATTAATATTTTATTTTATTTCAGCTTTAATTTAATCATCAAACCCAGTTTTTAATAGTTTTAGTTAACAGTAACAGCTCTTGTCAAGTTATGCAGAAAATGAGAAAATATGATTTAATTAAGTATTTGGGATACATACAATAATAGCTATGTAATTAGCCTTAGCGAGACAAAGTGTAATTCGTCAAAATGTCATTTCCACCACCGTCATTTCCATAATGCATGGGTAATTAATGGCAGAATTAGCATTTTTAGTTGAACTATCCTTTTAAATCGCTCACTCTTTAACACTTTTCATCATCGCTCCAGGTGACCCTACGGACACGGACTATACCGCGGTGGGCTGCGCCATCACCACCATCTCCTCCAACCTGACGGAGATGTCCAAGGGAGTGAAACTCTTGGCGGCTCTGATAGAGGACGAGGTGGGCAGCGGGCAGAATCTAATGGGGGCCGCCCGGACCCTCACGGGGGCCGTGTCTGACCTGCTTAGAGCCGTGGAACCAGCTTCTGGAGAGGTGACGAATGCAAACACGCAAAGCCCTCAACCCCTTCACATCTAATCCGCCAATAACGCACTGCTGTTTACAGGCGGATTTGATAATGAACTCGTTAAGCTGTGTTTTTCCTTCCTGGTTTACAGAGCACAGTCACAATCTGTTTACTTGTTTGGCTTGTGCTAGACAGGGTAATTGTAGAGGGGTGCAGAGCTGATAGACAGGATGTGATTAGCCGCGCATTGAGTTCTGAGACGTTGCGGTGTCCGTACGTGGGTCATTTCTTAAGTGTTGATATCAACCCACAGCCCAGACAGACTGTTCTGACGGCGGCGGGCAGCATCGGCCAGGCCAGCGGAGATCTTCTCAAACAAATGGGAGAAGGAGAAACCGACGAGAGATTCCAGGTGTGTCTTTCTTTCTGGAATAGAGTATAACAGTGAATATTCACTCTAGTTCCGCAAGTAAAACAAGTAGTTTTCCTATTCACAGCATTGCAAACTCTGATTCAAAGCAACGTGTATATAGAAATTAGGGGGGATTTATAAATACTATAAAGTCAGTCAGTACAATTTGGATTTGTTTTGAGGAATGTTCACGCTGCTCCTTTTTCATACAGTGAAAGTGGTGGTGAACGGCTGTCAAAATGGCAGATGAATCACCAAAGCATTATAAAGTTGTTAACATGTCTAATGCACTATATTTCAAGTCTTTTGAAGTCATTCGATAGCTTGAAATGCAAGTCATTATTCACTTAATATCTTGCTTCATAGCTGTGGTCACTTTCAATGTATGGAACATTGTGCTGTACGTTTTTTCCGGTAACACTTTATTTTACAGCGTCATTGTTACATGTGCTACATGCAGTTACTTTAGTAATAACTGTAAATTATGCATAATTACAACCAGTGTTGGGGGTAACGCATTACAAGTAACTTGAGTTACGTAATCAGATTACTTTTTTCAAGTAACTAGTAAAGGAACGCATTACTTTTAAATTTACAACAAAATATCCAAGTTACTTTTTCAAATATGTAACGCAAGTTACTTTATTTTCCCCTGTATTGACTGACAGCTAGCTCTACTGTCCTCATGTTGAGAGAAATCAGGAGTAAGTGCAGAGGCGCTGTGTGTGGACATTACTTATTGTAGTTTTAGAATAAATGTGAGCTGGCATTTACTCATCTCACAGATTCAGTATTACTCAAAATTAATAAAAACAATGAAATTCAATCTCAGAATATTACACAAAACTACAATAATTAAACTACACAAATATACTTTATGTATTTAATCTCACTTTATTAAACAATGTTTATGCTGCTGACCTTCGATAATCCACTTCAACCGTACTAATAAGCAAAAATTACTTTAGATAAACATCACATTTGTGTTTGATTTAAGCGCGTGATAAGCGTGTTGAACTTTCTTCTCCTGCATCCTATTCTTCTTCAATCCAGAATGGCAACAACTTAAAGTTTTGTACAGTCGTGAATTTGCATTTCTTTCAGCCTGAGGCTTATTCATTTCACTTTTGATGTGACAGGGCCTTTACATTTGCCAAAAAAAAAATATATATATATATATTTGTTATTAAAATAACAAACAAGCAAGCCCAGTCCAGGTGAGAAAAAGTAACTCAAAAGTAATGCACATTACTTTCGATAAAAAGTAACTAAGTAACACAATTAGTTACTTTTTTATGGAGTAACGCAATATTGTAATGCATTATGTTTAAAAGTAACCCCAACACTGATTACAACTAACCCTCAACCAAACCCTAATCCTGAGAGAATTTTTATGTTCCTCAAAAAAAACTACTCGATACAAAATGTATCCTCCTGTAAATTTACTATACTATATGCAAACTATACAGGGAACCCTCTCCTTTGGTACATTACTATTAAATATTATAAGTTAAAATTAACAACAGAGCCCAAACGATTATAATAAACTGCTCTTTATTTGCTCTTTTCCCAAAAAAATACTGAAATGTTTGTATGCAACTCTTGTTGCACATTAGGTAGTTTTCATAAACACTTGTCTTCATATATAGGCCTAATTAACAGTAAATAAGCTCTCGCTAGTGTTTTTATAGCTAATTAACGAACTGTGAACATTGGCACTGTCCTGAGGTAAATGCAACATTAAGTGACATAAGCTGTTTTATTGACGTTTTTCTGCTGTTGAAACACTGATTGTGCGATTACATGAGACATGATTCAGTTCAGTAAGTTGTTCATGGTCATTTTCTTGTGTGTTATTGTCACATTAACTTGCCCTAAATTCAACACAGGAGAGATTTTCTTAACGAGAGAAACACTTTTTTCCACCCCCGTTTGATTTAGTTTATATAAATATACAGGTTTATACAAATTTATTACACGGCTCTGTGGAATACTTGATTCTGATTGGTCAATCGCACTGTCCAGCGGTATGTTATTCCCCGATAACAACCGGTAACTAAAAACTGATAACACGGGCTCATCCGGGTAACTGAAGTCTGCGCTATATGCTTGCTAGAGAGGTTTTTTTCTCGTTTTGTGAGCTAATAAAATATTAAATTAATATTTTGAGTACAATTATTTAATTATGTCATCGCGGACTCACTCTCTCATTTCAAACAAACGCAGTTGCTGCCATTTTGCGATGATTTATTTTTTTGTGCGCTGTAATGGATTATAAGATAACAAATAAGTACGATTTTAAAACAGTATCTCAAATTATATCTCTTACTATCATAATTGTTTACATTATGTGGTGAAATACCATGTAATAAGTGGAATGACTGTCCTGTATCCCTTAAATGTCCGTCTAGTTTGAACTTGCCGCACTAGCAACTGCTCTCTCCGTGGAAGCTTTGCGTGTAAAGAGCTAATAAAATATTTTGACTCAGATCAATATTTCACGTCCTAATTATTTACTTATCTTCCAAGTAGCCGTGTAATAAGCGGGATAATGTGCATCCAGTCGGTTGTTATTGCAGAATAAACCCCTTCAGGCTGATGCAAGATCACCCTGTCAGGGTTTATTCTGTGATAACAACTGGCTGGATGTACATTATCCCTCATGTATAGTGTAGGAAAACCAACTTGATCACTTAATCTCAAAGTTTATGGTAGGTCTGTCTAGAAGGTTTATGTGTTATTGCTAAAAAATGTCTTTATGAAGGGAATGGGATTTTCTACCTCTGGAACTCAACTGTTGCATTTTGCCTGAATTTACTGATTGGTTAATGTCAAATCCTTCAGCCAGTCACATGCTCCTTGCCTCATTATTTCTTGGCAAGGTATTTTTCGCTTGTGGTAAACACTTTAGTGCCCATTTTCAACACGTAAAATTTGATTTAGTGTGGTTCATCTGATGTTGTCACAGTCAGTTAGCCTCTGAGAGCATTTTATTGCCCTCTATTTTATTCTGTTACACTCTATCCTTGCGTTTATTTCATTCATTAGTCTGGGCCAGGTTGCTTCACAGTGTGTTGCTTGAATGACGAATATGTTTCAGGACATTATGATGAACCTGGCTAAAGCCGTTGCTAATGCTGCCGCCATGCTGGTGCTGAAAGCCAAGAACGTGGCACAGGTGGCGGAGGACACGGTGCTCCAGAACCGAGTCATTACCGCCGCCACACAGTGCGCGCTCTCCACCTCACAGCTGGTGGCCTGCACAAAGGTACATTTCATATTTGTTACCGATAACTGACAACTTTTTTTTATAGATGTAATGAAAGTTAAGTAGAAGACATCCGTCTAGAGATATAGCTGCAGATAAAGGTGCATATTTTAATTTAAACATTATTTTAGTGGTCAACAGATGCATATATTGTCAATTTGACCCCCATAGGAGTAAATGGGAAATGGGGGAAAATTAGGAATTTTTATAAAGTAATCTGGCACAATCCAGAACAAACACACACACATGGTTTCCTGCAACCATACCATGATAATAAAGATGTATATCATTGCACTATTTCAGTTCCAAGTTTGTATTTCCATCAGTAAGAAAAGCACACATTGCCTTACACTTTTTGCCCAAAATAATCTGTTGCTATTCTGAACGCAGCTTCTTTCATCTATTATTGGATGTACGTGTGATTGTCGTAGGTGGTGAGCCCCACCATCTCCTCGCCCGTGTGTCAGGAGCAGCTGGTGGAGGCGGGACGTCTGGTGGAGCGTTCCGTGGAGGGGTGTGTGAAGGCGTGTCACGCCGCCTCAGAGGAGGGCGAGCTGCTCCGACAGGTGAACATGGCGGCTGGGGCGGTCAGCCAGGCCCTCAGTGATCTGCTGCAGCACGTGCGCCACTACGCCAGCTGCGGAGAGCCAATCGGACGCTATGACCAGGCCACTGACACCATCATGACTGTTACGGAGAGCATTTTCACCTCAATGGGGGATGCAGGTGAGACTATCCTATATAAATATAACATTATGTATATAAGTATTGTCACGAGACTGGAATTTCCAACGTCGATACGATACCTTGACAAATATCGATATTTGATACCATTTTCGAAACCACAGGGAAAACTGGCATACAGATAATTTGTTTTTATCTCATAATTTTTTGGATAATTTTGTTGTAATAGCGTACTGTGTTTAAGGGAGGGAGCACAGGGAAGCTTTATTTGACTAGATTTACCAAAAAAAAGGTAAACTCACAAATTACAGCACAAATAAATATAATAGAATAAAGAGACAAATTAAATAAACATGGCTTTAATTTTTTCAGGTGCGTCTAACGGTAGTATTCAGGTAAGAAATACTACAGAAATGGAAGTAATCACATGTAAAATAGCAGGGGTCACTGTCACTTTAAGAGTTAATGCACGCATCCAGTATACTGTTACACAATGTGTGTTTTCTCTCAACTATTTTCGTTCCAAAACTGACTGTATTTACCTGAATACTCAGAAATATGGGCATTTTACATAATTTTGTTTGTATTTGACCGTTACAATGGCGCCATGATAAAGAAGTCAATTTGGTACTCGCGAGCTGTTTGAGAGGTGGCACTTATATAGATCAGTCGAATATTCCTATCTAATAATTGCCTCACCGACACGGCATCCTCAATAAACCCTCTCCGGCATGATGACTCCAATCTTTCGAATATCCCTACCTAATAATTGCCTCACCGACACGGCATGATGGCCAGAGGAGAACTGGCACCCCTTATTTTTCTCCATTATGCCACCTGATGGAGTTTTGGTTCCTTGCCACTGTCGCCTTTTGGCTAAATTTTCAACTAAATATTCAAATAAATTACTGAGCTGCCCGCATTGTCACTATATGATAATTGAAATGAGCTGAATAACATCACCTTTTTCTCCAGAGCGGCTGTACAGCCAAATCAAATTCTGTTGCATTATTTTCCTGTCTGATGCTGCGTTCACACCAAATGCAAATAGAGCGTCAAAATTGCATCTAGTTGGACACTTGAACATTTTGAATCCATTCGCGCGTCCACAGTGAATAGGACGCGTGTATAAATCGAGTGTTTGAAGCGATATAGATGCGCGTTCAAGGCGTTCCAGGAGAAATATGTCATAAAACACTACTCTTATATTCATTAAAAGTCATTATTTACTCACCCTCAAGTTGTTCCAAACCTGAATAAGTTTCTTTGTTCGGCTGAACACAAAAGAAGATATTTTGAAGAATGTTTGTAACAAAGCAGATAGAGCAACCATTGACTACCATAGTATTTTTTTCCCTACTATGGTAGTCAATGGTTGCTCTTTCTTCAAAATATCTTCTGTTGTGTTCAGCAGAACAAAGAAACTCATTCAGGTTTGGAACAACTTGAGGGTGAGTAAATGATGACAGAATTTTCATTTTTGGGTGAACTATCCCTTTAATAGCCACACAAATGTGGTCCAGGCAACTCCTACATGATCTTCACTGCATGTATATTTACATATCCTTAAAAAATAAAGCTATGAAACTTCTCTTTGCCCTCAGTCAAAACGATTTTGCAGACAACAAATTATAGATTCATGACACTAAAGATCGCCCGTTAGATCCACACAAGACGAACCACTACAGGACATCAGAGCCAGCGGCAAATGTCAGAAGGACTAGCCGAGGAAAGGCTGCTCTCGCCGGGGTTAATGAGCGCTGAGTGCCCGGTGATCGCCTGGATCTCACAACTCCACAAACACAAGATAATTTTTTTTAAATAGGTGCTCTCTTTATAAATAAACCACAGATTTGAGCTTTAAACAACTACATTCCCTCCTGAAAAAGTGACACAATAGTAGTATTTTTAAATTATACAGGGTTTCTCATCACGTCACTTTACCACGTGACAGCAGCAAGCAGGCTCCTGATTGGTTAACGCGGTGCGAATTGACGCCAAAGTTCAGATTTTTAAACTCAGGCGTCCACGTCCATCGCGCTGCGCAAAAAGCGTCTGTTGCGCCGCAGGACCTCCAGATGCACGTCAATGCGCCTTTCCATTGACTTAACATTGAAATCACTCGCGCCAGACGCTCTCTTTGCATTTGGTGTGAACGCAGCATAACACTGTGAAGCTGCTTTGAAACAATCGGCATTGTAAAAAAGCGCTATATAAATAAAGGCGACTGGTGCACGCGCTTTTGGTGTGAGTGCGAAACCTGCAGGAATTAGTAAAATTTTTAAATTTTAGTTTTCAGTCACATGACTGTCACAGAGCCTTGAATATCAACGCTATGTGTTTTCTTTATGATGGGTTTCGATGGGAAAAACACTTAACTAGAAACCTTGTGTTGCATTAATATTCTGTTCATCTACTCTCCTGTACAAAGTATGTCACATCAATAAGGTGTATATTGAATTTGGTATTTTAATATCACTGTCTTACTGCATTAATACTGACTACAAACCTGGTAAAAATGACTGGCGGGCAATGGAGGAGGGCCTTGTTTTGTCCTCCAGGTAGGCGTTCCTAGAAGCGTGTGACGTCACGTGAAAACTATGAATACAACCGGTTTCAACCGGAGCGAATGAGATGAGTGAGTGAGAGGCGGGTGTGTGTCAATTCGCCATCAGAGAGAAGAGAGAGAGAACACGTAGCTGGTATCTGTGTTATGCAGTGTATGCTGAAAAGCAGTATTGGAACCATTTCAGATATTTCAGTATCGATACATATCGAAGTATCTGTATTTTTGACAACGCTAATGTATATAATTAAATTACATGACGTATTTAATTAAAAACAAGTCTAACCGGTCTCTAAATAGGACTTTAAATGTCATTTAATAGTGTCTTTGCCCGCTTTCTCCACCAAAAACCATTCATATGAGCACTAATAGTAAAAGTAACAGCACACGTTTCATCAACAAGCCACACAATTTGAGGTCTCATGCACAGTGCATGCTGAGTTTTGTGCCAATGTTTATTACTTGGGGTTAAGGGATTGTTTGAATCCCCTAACCACAAATATGAGCAATAGAAATGCTGATTTTTGCCTTAGAAAGTACCACTAAATGTGATAGATGGGCCTGTGCCACAGGATGTAGAACAGTTTCAGGATGCAGAGAATTTATTTAATAAATGGAAATCAAAGTCAAATAAGCAAACAGTAATACACAAGAGAGCTTTAATATCTTTTAGGCTCATCGTCCAAACAAAGCATATCTGTGCCATGACACAATAGGATTAGCTTTTCCATATTCAGAATTGCACAATTTTGATGGTGTTCCTGGCCTCGTTTTGGAGCTGTCGTTGTGTGCTAACCGGCTGGCAGCCCTACTTTTAGTGACCCACAAGCAATGGTAATTCGCAGTTATAATGCACTGATAAATATTTAGCTTGCTAGCTTTTCTCAGCTTTCGTATCTTGTCTCCAGTGCTGTGGTTTTTCTGGAAAAATTTGACCCCCGGTTTATTTTGTCTCCGTGAGGTCCCTAAAAGTTGTTTTGTCTGTGGTGTGTGTTGTGTTTTTAAGCCGTTTTCAAAACTGAAGACGTTTGTTATTCTATGGCCGTAAGTCTAAAGAACCCTTAAAAGATTCTAGGCCGTGAGGTTGTTGAAAACATGTCATATAAACCCGCTACAGAGCATCAAATCTGGTCTCAATCACACACACACTCGCACTGTCTTTGAACTTTTTAAAGAAAAACACATGGCAAAAGGTGCCAGTGGGGTTGTCTGCAACTGTTCAAGTAAAACATGGAACATGATAAACGACCCAGGCCCACAAATCATCGTCATCATCATCAAAGATTTGTTTAGCTTTAAAGTCAACAAGAAATCAAAATGGACTTCCTTAATACACGTTACGGTTCGTAATGTGCGGGATTCATCAGTGCATGCTATTCAAAAGAAAGGAAATGTTACTTTTTGCACTCTTTCATGTCATAATTTGCTCCATGTCTGTAACAACTTTACTTTTTTGATGACATCACACAAGCCACATGACTTTAACATTAGTTAATACTGGCTATTAGCGAGTATTGCTTCATGAATTATTTTTGGTTTAACTGATATGCAGAACCAAGTGAAATTGTTTTATGTTTTTGAAACAATAACTAAATGGTCAGCAGACTACAATAAATATTATTTTAATAATTAATCATACTGTTGTTGTTGTTGTTGTTTATGCCATTTTATGCAAGCAAAGTTGCTTTGCAGCAAAATTATTTTGTCACAAATTTATTTTCACCCTTTTTTAAATACCTGCCTTCATTCTCAGAAAAAGAAATAAAATAAAATAAATAATAACATTAAATTAAATTAATTAATTCATTAATAATACAATTAAATTAAATTAACCAAACCAGTATTAACCAGTATCCAAACGTATATTAAATTAGTTGCTTTGCCTGTGAATACCGTTTGTTGGTTGCTTTTTCGAGAGCTATCAAATTGTGCCAATTATCATTAGACCCAATTTTAAAGAACTATTAACTGTTTAAATTCAAATGACTGAATATCAGCAGACAACAGCAAAACAGCTATTTAAGTAGGCTTTGTTGTTAATGCATTAATTGAATGCAAATGACAAATAATGGCAACTAATGATTGTTTTTAAATACATCAAGATAGTCTCAAAAGGTGAAGTTGACCTCCAGGCTGCACATCCTCCAATATGGCGGTACTTCAGAAGTGGGGTAGTCGGCCACATTCAGCAGCAAACTTGCATTCAGGTCTGTTATGAAAAGCCCACTTTTCATTTCCTGGTGAATCAAATCCAATCCAATCCTACCTTTTTGTTTTTTTCTCATTTAACTTAAGTAAAAGGGGTGAATTCCGACTTAATTCATGTTGATTTAACAAGCTTACTATTTTCACCCTGAATCCATCCTACGTTTGGAGAGGTGAAACACCCCTTACGCGCACCTCTATCCCTTGATAATCTTGTCAACGCTTGTATTTCTGGATCTGTGTAGGTGTTCGGGAAATACGGATTCCATTTATGGAAAACGAGTAGGCATACTTTTGAAAGGGCCCTTGATCAATGATGTACTTGGGGTCACACGGGTGCACACCATTTGAGCGCTTCAGTTCCTGAAGTGATATGCAGAGAGAATGCAGAAAGATTGATTTTCAAAGAGAACAGCTTCAGCTGTGCCAGATTCATACACATCAAAGAAACGTGGAATGGCTGTCAGGGTTTTTTCCCGGTCTGAACTTCTCAAGTCAAGGACGGTGAACCAAGGAGCCAAGAATATGCCAGCGCCAGTAGATGTTTCTGAAGAAATAGAAGAATCTGCCCACACAACATGCTGATATTGTGGTGTTTAAATAACGTTTATTTTCACATTTACAGGTGAAATGGTACGACAGGCGCGGGTTTTGGCCCAGGCCACCTCAGACTTGGTGAATGCGATGCGATCTGATGCTGAGGCTGAAATCGATGTGGATAATTCCAAGAAACTACTCGCGGCTGCCAAGCTGTTGGCCGATGCCACTGCCAGAATGGTGGAAGCTGCTAAGGTATGAAAACTAAAGCAGGATACACTCTCCAAATATACATGTATCATGGTTTGTTCCCATGTTTTTTGACAGGTACAATGAGATTTTCAAATTATAATTTTGTAAATTGTGTTGTGTGGGTTTTGCGTTTTTTGTTTTCTGTTTTGTTGTAGATTTTCTTTTTTTTTGGGGGGGGGGGGGGGGTATTTGTTTGTTGTTTTAGTTTTTTATTGTTTGTTTTGGAATTTTGTGTTGGGATTTTGTGTTTTGTTTTATTTTTTTGTTTTTGTTGTTTTGTGTTGGGATTTTGTTTTTTGTTTTATTTTTGTTTAGTTTTTGTTGTTTTGTGTTGGGATTGTGTTTTATTTTTTTATTTTTTTGTGTTGGGATTTTGTGTTTTGTTTGTTTTATATTGGTTTTGTTTGAGTTTTTTTGTGTTGGGATTTAGTTTTTTTGTTGTTTTGTGTTGGGATTTTGTTTTGTTTTATTTTGGTTTTGTTTGCTTTTTGTTGGGATTTTGTTTTGTTTTGGTTTTATTTTTTTGTGTTTTTTTCTTGTTTTGGGAATTTGTGTTTTGCTTGGTTTTTTGTTGTTTTGTGTTGGGATTTTGTGTTTTGTCTTGTCTTGTTTGGCTTGGTTTTTTGTTTTATTTAATTTAGTTTTTTTTTGGTGTGGTTTGTTTTTGTTTTATTGGTATTTTGTTTTGTTTGGTTATGTTTTGTGTTGTTTTTTGTTGTTTTGTTTTGAACCATGGTAATAACCTGCTTTCTGGACATGTGTTGTGCAAAACATGTTTCAGCTATTTTGTATGTATGGCATCATGGTAATACCATGGGGATTTTTTTGAACATGTATCATGGCTACACCATGCTTAAACCTACCATGGCAACACCATGAAGCATGTTAATTCAGTACTATATTACATTTTAACCCGATACCATCACTGAACAATGATCTTTTTTTTTTAAGGAAGAAAAAGAATCATATGGCTAGATGTAGGTAATTTTATACTCATTTACACATTTTGTTTTAAATCCTGGACCCAGAATCAGCAGCCACGCTGTAAAATGTGCTTCCTCTCCTCATCAGTTTCATCTCTGATACCTGAAAGAGCCCTGAGCCATGATTTCGATTTGACTCATGATGAGATGGACCACTGAATCGATTGTCGATCTCCATCAGCAACGTAGAGATGTATAAAGGGCTAGGATGTGATAAATATGCAGACATATGAAATGCTGGTTTATGGCTTGTTAGGCACATTTGATCCATGATACATTAATCACAACATCACTGCCATTATCAAACGTAAAGATGAGGAATGCGCCACAGACGGTTTCCTTGGTAACAGAGATGGAGCAGACAGCCCCCAATTCCTCTTTGCATTGAATGTTTTGTAATGCGCCGTAAGTGTGCGGATGGCGTAGCCGAGATTTCTGCTGTCGCTGACAAATTTCCCTTCTCAGGGCTGACCGAGTCTGGGATTTATCTCTGACAACTTTGTCCTCTGAGAATTGCCTTTCACTTTCTGTTTAACCATTAAGCAAGGAGATAAAATGGAACAATGAGAAACACCAAGGCTTCAAAATGGCATATTAGCTACTAGTTTTGAAAGGAGATAATATGCAGTATGTATAATGTCAGTGTATATATATTTATATGACTAAAAATAATATAATGCTTAAACATCATCTTGATTATTAGTTGATTGGACAGTCAGAGATAATATATTTTTACACAAAATTGGATTAATTAACAGCTGGGATGGAATTGGATTAATTAACTGGACAACACTTGAATAAACATGCAGTTTAGGTCATGTAACAACAATATGGCATGTTACTTTATGAAATATGTATCGTAATGCACTTTTGAAAGCCTATTTCCACATCAATTGTGACATTCTCTCACATTTGTCATTTTATTTCCCATCATTTTGACTATATTTCATAATTGTGACTTTTCATCTCACAATAGTAACTATATCTTGTAATGGCAACTTTATATTTCACATTTGAGACAATTTTTCATAGTTGCGGCATTATATCTGAAATGTTACTGTTATTTCACATAATTGTGACTTTACATCTCACAATAGTAACTATTTCTCATAATAAAGAGTTTATATCTCACAGTTACTAATCGTTTTCGTAATTACGATTACTCATAATTGGCTATATATTTAAAAATGCAATTTTATTTAGCATAATTCTGACATTGTATCTGACAAAAATATTTGTTTAAAACTTTTTAAACCGTATTTTATTTTAAACCATTATAACGGTTGAGATCGACTTTCATAAATACATCATATGTTACATTAAAATATAAGTCGTATACAGCATATCATGGAAAGTATGCAGTGAGAAAAATTACCCAACACAAGCTAATGTTGCATTTTAACAGTATATATACATACAATATATATACAGTATTCTAGCCTGCAATTAAAACCAATTGACAAAAATGTGTAAAGCACATAAAAAACTAATGCAGTAATTGCACCTGAATTGTATTTGTGCCAGGGGGCTGCCGCGTACCCAGAAAATGAAGACCAGCAGCAGAGGCTGCGAGAGGCTGCTGAAGGGCTACGGGTCGCCACCAACGCAGCCGCTCAGAACGCCATCAAAAAGAAACTCATTCACCGACTGGAGGTGAGGACATGCATTATTATCCCACCTCCCGTTTAGTGGTCCTCTCTGTGTTTGCTCCTGCCTTCTAACACACGGTTTGAACATAGCAAATTATAGTGGAAGACTCTAATGAAATGTAAAAATCTATTATAAACCCTTCTCCAAAATGAAAATCCTGTCATCATTTACTTATCCTCGTGTAAAGGACTTTTCAGGTAGACCAATTTTGTAGTAGAATTCAGCGTTCTGGTTCTGTTTGGAGTTCTTCCTTACATCTACCATCCGTCCTCACACATGGAATATTCTTTCTTTATACAAAGATGTTTTCCCTCGCCTTCTTTTGCTATTGCTTGAAAAGTGTAGCATGTTGCCAATTTTTGCTTCATCTTTTTTCGATGGACATGTAGTGTCTCTTTGAGTAGAAATCTCTTTGTTTTCTCAAAATGGTGCAGCCTTACCAGATGTAATAGTCCACAACTGTGTCCACATCCACTATTTCCTGTGTTAGTAATTATTGACGCTGTAATCCATTGTTATTTGTCTGGAACAGAATGCAGCTAAGCAGGCCGCAGCGGCAGCGACGCAGACCATTGCCGCCGCCCAGAATGCAGCTGCATCCAATAAGAACACCATGTCTCATCAGCAGCTCGTGTTCAGCTGCAAGGTATTGTGGGTACAATTGTTTTCAGAGAAATTTATCAGGAGACTCATTTATAAGAGGATGAAAATTTGAAATAAACTATTCTGACTTTGGTTTTGTGGATGCTCTCCAGGCTGTGGCAGACCATATCCCACAGCTAGTTCAGGGAATGAGGGGCAGTCAGGCCCATCCGGAAGATCTTGGTGCCCAGCTAGCCCTTATCATCGCCAGTCAGAGTTTCCTGCAGGTAAAACACACAATTCTGTGTTTGCTTAGCACTCCTGATTTGGCATTAAATCATCCTCATGTTGTTTTTTTGTCATTGTTTGTGTTTTGTTTGTCTCCAAACAGCCAGGAAGTAAAATGGTGACGTCTGCTAAAGCGGCCGTTCCGACGGTAACCGACCAGGCAGCTGCGATGCAACTTGGTCAGTGTGCCAAGAACCTGGCCACCTGCCTGGCAGAGTTGCGCACAGCTGCACAGAAGGTACCCACAGTACACCACCTCGAAACACCTTTAAACACTTTTTTGACACAAAATTGTTCATCTTTCTGTATTGTGTCGTAGGCTCATGAGGCGTGTGGTCCTCTGGAGATTGACTCTGCACTCAACGCTGTTCAGACTCTCAAGAGTGAACTACAGGATGCCAAAATGGCCACAAGGGAAGGACAACTCAAACCACTACCAGGACAATCGGTATGTGAAATGTACCTCATAAAAAATTTTATAATCACACTTGTTTGCAGTACCATTTTTTACCATAACTTCTTCACAACGCTTGTGTCTGTAGTTGGAGAAGTGTGCTCAGGATTTGGGAAGTACATCTAAAGCTGTGGGCTCCTCCATGGCTCAGCTACTGACCTGTGCCGCCCAGGGCAATGAACATTATACTGGTGAGATGACTTATGTGGCTTTACAACATATGAAACAAAGTACTTCAGGAGAATCTATCAGTGCTGAATACAAAACGCACAATATTACAAACAGAACATCCTATTAACCAATTATTATGTTTGGGTTAAGGCCTTTGCTTAGTAGAGGATGAACAGCAAACATTGATCCATGAACATGTCTTGCTTTGTAAATCATGGTTTGAATAAAACATTTAAAAATATATATATCTTAAGCAATTTACTATTGGTTCAAGATATATCTTCTTGAATGTGTGTTTGCTGGGAATCAAACCCAAGACCTTGGAGCGCCTAGTGCAATTCTCTACCACTGAAGTGAAGTGAAAGCCAAATATTTAGCCCATTCAAGTAGGGCTGCACGATTAATCGCAAACATTTAATAATACGTTTTTATTCCAAACTCACTTCATAATAACAGTTGAGCATCCTTCTGTGAGATGATGTGGTTTCTTACACAGAATAAAGCCTTGTGCACACTGGGACGATTATCGTGCGCATGCTTATCGCCGACGATTAACGCCTCGTGACTAAACAAAGGGCGCCAATGTGAGTGTGCACACCGACACGCAAAACGGGAAGCGTAAAAGCGTCATTTAAAAAAAAAAAAAAGTTTTCTTTTTCTGGGGTTTGACACGCAGCTAAGCCCTATGAAAAATTTTTGGGTGTTATTATGGACAGTGATTTTAAACTAATTTTATCAATGAGACAACTTTCCAAGGTGAAATCTTTTCTGTCTTTTAACGACTTTCAAAGACTTGTGCATATTTTTATTTCAACTCTCCAGGATGATTGTAATGGCCTCTATATTGGCATTAGTCAGGCCTCTCTCTCCAGACTGCAGATGGTCCAGAACGCGACAGCTCGTTTGTTGATGGGTTGATGGGTGCCTAACAACGGGAACATATTACCCCTATTCTCGCCTCTCTTCACTGGTTACCTGTCCAGTTCAGGATTCATTTTAAGATTTTGGTGTTTGTTTTTAAATCTCTTAATGGATTAGCACCCAAATATCTTTCAGACCTGATTAAGCTTTATGCTCCACTAAGGGCTCTAAGGTCCGCTGACCATTTGCTTTTAGTTGTTCCACGGGCAAAGTTGAAGAGCAGGGGTGGCCAAGCTTTTTCTGTGGTGGCCCCGAAGCTCTGGAATAGTTTGCCCCTTTATATTAGACAAGCTCAAACACTTGCTGTTTTTAAATCTAGCCTAAAAACTTATTTTTATAGTATGGCATTTGACACATCTGAGAGCTGCTTTCTTATTGTTTAATTGTGTTTTTTTCTTTTTTTTTCTTTTCCTTTGTTAGTGATTGTTTGTATTATTGATATTTTAGTCTTAGTTTGATAAGCACCTGTTGTTTTTAAAAAGTGCTTTATAAATAAACTTTGATTTAATGATTTGATTTGAGCGTTAAAAACTGGCCAACCCAATGAGATTGGGGCTTTTGTTCGCGTGCCTGTAGCTGCTGAAGTTACAGTAAAACACGACTTGATGGTGCTCAAGCACAAAACGGTCTTGCCGAGCACACATTAATACCTAAGAAGAAGACGACAAAGAGGAAGTAAGAAGACGAAGAAGAAGATGCAACGAGTCAAGATGAATGTAGAGCTGCTGGTCTCTTTGGTCTCTGAACACAAAGAACTTTATGACAAACGCCATGTCGACTACAAAAATCTCGATAAGAAGGAGTTGTTATGGAGAGGAAATACCCATGTTCTGTTTGCCAGTTAGCAAAAAGTGTGTAAATGGTTTTGGCAAGCACGTAAATACTGGCTCTATTCTTCTGTGTGACAAGCGAGTGTCAGAAGTGTAAAGTTGCACAGCAGCACTTTGTGTGCCGGGGGATTTTTGTTTTTCAAAAAGCGCCATCTACTGTCAGGGAGTGGATTTGCACGTTCACTCGGCGCATCGCCAGTGAAAATCGCTTGGGTATGAACACAAAGACGCTTCAAAAAACACCTTGAAAAACGCTGGCAATTATCGCCCCAGTGTGCACGAGGCTTAAGGCACACAACATGTTATTTCATAGTATTCAGTACAGTGATAAAGACTATGTCGAAGTAAAATATACCTTATTATCATGAAAATACCAGAGAAGGCTTGAAGAACTCCGATAAACCATATATTGTCGTAGTCGTGTGTTTATTTAGCCTGACGTCGTCATACTCCGATTCTAGTCAGAATATGAGTCTGATACTGCTCCATTGGGTGATTATGGGGCGTGTTTCAACCGAACCAGGAAAGAAAATTGGATAGACCTACAACCAATCAGAGCAACGGAGTAAGTGACGTATTTGAGCGACGCATAGTTGTCAACAGAACTCAACTGCACGCACTCTGCAAGAAGTAGAAGAAGAAAATGAGTGTAAACAATCTTTGCCAGTGTTGTAAAAATAATTTAGGATACACGGGGTACTTACCAACACAATCATCATTTTTGAGAGAAATGGTAAAGGTGAATGCATATACGAACAAGTTCTCCGTTTAGGATTAGAACGAATTCAACCCAAGGCGCTCTTTGGTGACGTGGATGATTACGTTACTGTTGATCATTTGTCCATCATCATATAAAGCCCGCCCTGATAATTTGATTTGTCCGAACAGCTCTGGTTCGAGCATAGTTGCTCCACTACGGATCAAGTCCAGACCGAACTTCCCGACCTCAAATGTTGTGGGCGGGGCTAAGTTCGGCTGGCATCCAGGCTAGTGTTTATTAGTCATGTTTAATCAAAGCGTTTCAATCTTCTGTTTATTCAGCTACAGTGATACTATGATGCCCATAGGGATTTCCAGGAATGACGTGCTTTATCGTACTATTGCGGGCATATTTCTGTGCCAGAGCGCCCTCTGGCATTCAGACGGAGCTGCATTTACTGCTGATCACAGAGCCGTGCTTCACTGACAGACTGCACATAAAGAAATCACAGCCTTTGCCAAATTGCATGCAGTTTTATTTTGATTAATCGTGCAGCCCAACATCCAAGTTAGTGCACACACACATTCGCTGCAGTGCCTGGGGAGTAACTGGGGGTTAGGTGCCTTGCTCAAGGGCACCTCAGTCATTTCCTGCCGGTACTGAGAATCGTACCCGCGACCTTCGGGTTACTAGTCTGAGTCTCTAACCTTTAGGCCACAACTGCCCCTAAGAAGAAGCCTCCCCGTCGGGGAATCGAACCCTGGTCTCGCGCGTGACAGGCGGAGATACTGTCCACTTTTTATCATCAAGTGTCTTGTCATTTTGTGAACAAAAAATGCATTCACAAGTTTTTCCTTCAGCGCTACTTATTCTGAATTAAAGGCATGAAAACAGAAGAGAGAGCGATACTGTAACTTACCTGCACCTCCCATCAATTTTTATACTCTGTCTGGCTAGATCGCTGCTCTCAGGAGAGCTTCTGAAGACAGATTTTAATGGCACGCTCAAACAAATCCCCCCTCTTCCACTTCGGCTCCTGCAGCTTCTCAAGCCAAGGGTATAACTAACCCCCGTCCCTCATTAATCTTATTTTCACTAGATTTAACATACCATCAGCAATTGGGCTCTACTTGGCTGGATAATGCAATTTGATGCAATTTGCCTGCATTGGCCCTTCCCTATTTTTCGCTTTCAGTTCTATAAGTAAAGGCCAGATCCCATATGGCACCTCATTTTCTTTCCATGCTTATTTGTTGGAACAGCAGGGGCTTTCTGGGTCAACCATGCACCAAATCGAGGCTTAAAGATTTATTTGGAACAAGACATTTGGGCTGAGTGCTTCAAAAATGTCTTTCATTTTGCAATTACAGTTTATTACACTAATGTAGTCTGTAAATGTAAAAACAAGATTAAAGTGAATGTGCTGTACGGATATGAGTATGTGGATGACTGGTATGAATTATGGCAGATACAAGTGTTGATATATGAGAGAAGAGTTTGATTGAATGGCAATATTATTCTGCAAGCCTGTGATTCAATGATCCAAATGAGACAAAAATCACACACAAATTGGCAAAACTAAATGAAGGCATTTGCAGTCTTTCGCTATGATAGATATACACTCACCTAATGGATTATTAGGAACACCATACTAATACGGTGTTTGACCCCCTTTCGCCTTCAGAACTGCCTTAATTCTACGTGGCATTGATTCAATAAGGTGCTGAAAGCATTCTTTAGAAATGTTGGCACATATTGATAGGATAGCATCTTGCAGTTGATGGAGATTTGTGGGATGCACATCCAGGGCACAAAGCTCCCATTCCACCACATCCCAAAGATGCTCTATTGGGTTGAGATCTGGTGACTGTGGGGGCCATTTTAGTACAGTGAACTCATTGTCATGTTCAAGAAACCAATTTGAAATGATTCGAGCTTTGTGACATGGTGCATTATCCTGCTGGAAGTAGCCATCAGAGGATGGGTACATGGTGGTCATAAAGGGATGGACATGGTCAGAAACAATGCTCAGGTAGGCTGTGGCATTTAAACGATGCCCAATTGGCACTAAGGGGCCTAAAGTGTGCCAAGAAAACATCCCCCACACCATTACACCACCACCACCAGCCTGCACAGTGGTAACAAGGCATGATGGATCCATGTTCTCATTCTGTTTACGCCAAATTCTGACTCTACCATCGGAATGTCTCAACCGAAATCGTGACTCATCAGACCAGGCAACATTTTTCCAGTCTTCAACTGTCCAATTTTGGTGAGCTCGTGCAAATTGTAGCCTCTTTTTCCTATTTGTAGTGGAGATGAGTGGTACCCAGTGGGGTCTTCTGCTGTTGTAGCCCATCCGCCTCAAGGTTGTGCGTGTTGTGGCTTCACAAATGCTTTGCTGCATACCTCGGTTGTAACGAGTGGTTATTTCAGTCAAAGTTGCTCTTCTATCAGCTTGAATCAGTCGGCCCATTCTCCTCTGACCTCTAGCATCAACAAGGAATTTTCGCCCACAGGACTGCCGCATACTGGATGTTTTTCCCTTTTCACACCGTTCTTTGTAAACCCTAGAAATGGTTGTGCATGAAAATCCCAGTAACTGAGCAGATTGTGAAATACTCAGACCGGCCCGTCTGGCACCAACAACCATGGCACGCTCAAAATTGCTTAAATCACCTTTCTTTCCCATTCTGACATTCAGTTTGGAGTTCAGGAGATTGTCTTGACCAGGACCACACCCCTAAATGCATTGAAGCAACTGCCATGTGATTGGTTGATTAGATAATTGCATTAATGAGAAATTGAACAGGTGTTCCTAATAATCCTTTAGGTGAGTGTAATCTCATAATAGCAAATATCAACCAATTAATGAGATTGTAAATATATCTGTCGATCACTGTAATAGATATAATTTCATAATTCCAAATGTCAGTCGATTAATTGGCTTGAGAGACGCTATGATAAATATAACATCAGAATACCAAATATTGTTCTGCCGATATATCGGTTAATCCCTGACTGATACAATCTCAGAATGTCAAATATTGGTAGATGAATCAGTCCTAAACCCAGATATTAGTTAAATATAATCAATACATTCTCATAGTGTCAAATGCTAGCAGATTAATCGGCCAAATATAATCTCAAAATACCAAATATTGGTCAGCTAATTGGACAACGGTCAATTTACATAATATTGCCAAAAGTATTGGGACACCCCTCCAAATCATTGAATTCAGGTGTTACAATCACTTCCATGACCAAAGGTGTATAAAATTAAGCACCTAGGCATGCAGACGCTTCTACAAACATTTGTGAAAGAATGGGTCGCTCTCAGGAGCTCAGTGAATTCTGCTACTTGGCTTGCTGCGATAGTCGGTGTTGCTGGTGTTACCGGTGTTCAGACACAACATCGGTTACATCACTTGCCCACCGCGGCACCGCCCCCACCATCGTTTTGATTTTTATAGTAATAAAAACATTTAGTTCAGTTAGTGAACAGACACTAAAAACTGAACAAATCCGCTCCTAGAAGAATGGTCAAAATTTCCCATAAACACACTCCTAAACCTTGTGGAAAGCCTTCCCAGAAGAGTTGAAGCTGTTATAGCTTCAAAGGGTGGGCCAACTCCATATTAAACCCTACGGATTAAGAATGGGATGTCATTAAAGTTCACATGCATGTAAAGGCAGGCGTCCCAAAACTTTTGCGAATATGGTGTAGGTCAATAGAAATAAATATCAGAATGCCAAATATTGTCCGATTAATTGGTCTGGCTGTTATATCGGTAGATCATAGTGATGAATATAATCTCAGAATGCCAAATATTGGCCAATTAATCAGTATGGCTGTTATATAGGTTGATCACTTAGATAGAGAAAAACTCAGAATGCCAATTATTGGCTGATTAATTTGTCTATTATATCGGTAGATCGCTGCGATAGCTATAATTTCAGAATGCAGAATATTGGCTGATTAATTTGTTTGGCTGTTATATTGATAGATCACTGTCATAGATATAATCTCAGAATGTCAAATATCATCCGATTAAACGGTCTGGCTGTTATAATTTTTGGGCATATACAGTCATGTGAAAAGAAAGTAATCCCTATTTGTATTCTGTTTTATGGATCAGGGCACAATAAAAATCATCTGGTCCATAGCAGGTCTTAAAATTAGGTAAATACAATACCAGAATAATAAATTAGGTAAATGAACAACAACATGACATTACAAAAACAAACAAAAATAAAGGCAAAATGGAGAACTTGCCATGTAGAAAAAGTAAGTGCACCCCATGATTCAATAGCTTGTAGAACCACCTTTAGCAGCAATACCTTGAAGTAATCATTTTCTGAATGACTTTTTCAGTCTCTCACATCATTGTGGAGGAATTTTGGCCCACTATTCTTTACAATGTTGCTTCAGTTCATTGAGGTTTGTGGACATTTATTTATGCACCGCTTAAGGTCCCACCGCAACATTTCAGTCGTGAGATCTGGACTTGGACTGGGCCAGTGCAACACCTTGATTCTTTTCTTTTTCAGCCATTCTGTTGTAGAATTGCTGGTGTGATTAGGATCATCGTCCTGTTGCATTACCTAATTTTGGCCAAGCTTTAGCTGTCGGACAGATGGCTTCACATTTGACTCTAGAATACTAGTTCATGGTCGACTGACTGCAGGGTGCCCAGCAGGTCCTGTGACCGCAAAACAAGCCAACAATCATCAGCGTGGTGGACAGTTGGTATGAGAGGTTTGTGCTCATATGCTGTGTTTGGATTTCGCAAACATGGCTCTGTGCATTATGGCCAAACATCTCCACTTTGGTCTCGTCTGTCCAAATGACATGGTTCCAGAAGTCTTGTGCTTTGTTCAGATGCAACTTTTAATATATCCACTTTTAACTTTAATATTTGGTATTCCCACCTTTTGCAGCAATTACAGCGGCACATCTCTCTGGCATAGTGTCAATATATTTCCTCCGAGAACTTCAACACTAATGTTATCCCATGCCTTCTGCAACTGAAGCCAAAAGCGTCACTAAGCCGTGCTGCCATGTTCTTTTTAGAGAAAAGAGGTTTTATCCTGGCAACCCTTCCAAACATGCCATACTCGTTCAGTCTTTTTCTAATTGTACTGTCATGAACTTTTAAACGTAACACGTTAACTGAGGCCTGTAGAGTCTAAGATGTAGCTCTTGGGTTTTTTGCAGTTTTTCTGAGCATTGCACGGTCTGACCTTGGGGTGAATTTGCTGGGATGTCCACTCCTAGGAAAATTGGCAACTGTCTTGAATGTTTTCCACTTGGGAATAATCTTCCTCACTGTGTTTGGAAAATGGCCTTATGAGCCTTCCCAGATTGATGGGCAGCCACAATTGCTTCTCTAGGATCATTGCTGATGTCTTTGCTCCTTGGCATTGTGTTAACACACACACCTGAATGCTCCAGACCACCAAACTGCCAAAACTTCTGCTTTTATAGAGTCACACTTGCTGATGATCAATTAATCAAAGGTATTTGATTAGCAGCGCCTGACTGCTACTTACCCTCTTAATTCCTTTGGAAGCAGTAAGGGTGTACTTAAGCCGCGTTTCCACCGAAATTACCCGGAACAATTTGTACCAAGAACTTTTTTTCCCCCAGACCTGCTACTGTCTGCGTTTCCACTGCGGTCTAAAGTACCGTGAAGATTAGGCAAATTAGTCCAGAGACGGGGGACTGCGTGCGACTGTTCCTCCCAGTCAGCGACGGACAGTAATCATTTTTGTGCAATACTGTCTGCAACAATAACAAGTGGAGGAGATGCAAGCAGCGCTGCTTTAGCTGGTTATGTGGATTACTAAAGAGGTAATTAACAAAATGGCGGAAAAGGGACGAGCACTGATACTAAAGCGTATTCTGAAAGCTCGTAAAGCTAGCAAACATTGACCGTGAGATTGCTGAGACAACGCGCGCCATCGGACAGAAAGAGCAAGACTGATATTTTCTGAACGCAGAATGAACCTCGCAAAAGACTTTTAAAAATGCCGGTTGAAATAAAATTCTGCGCGAGCTCAACCGATCAGCATGTTCAGCGCCCAAGTCCCACCCCCGAAAGTTCCGGAACTTTGAAAAAGTACCACCTCGCGAGCAGGGTTGTTCGGAGGGGGAAATATTTACCTGGAACTTCATTTAGACCCTGATTCCTGCGGTCGAATCACACCGAGTACCACCCCAAAGTCCCTAGTTCCTGGAGAAGGTTCCTGCGGTGGAAACGCGGCTTTAGTTTGTCACACATGGCTTCTCCATGTTGGCCTAGTTTTTGTTAAATAATGACACGGTGTAACATGTCATGTGTTGTTGATCATCACAGGTTGTATTTACCTAATTTTAAGACTTGCTTAGGACCAGATCCTGATACGTAAAACCATAGAATTCAAAAGGGTGTACTGTACTTTCTTTTTCACATGACTAGAGTGGTGGCCAAAATTATTAGAACACTTGGCATCTGGGAGTCGTCTGATTGGGCCTGAATTTATTTTCCAAGAGGACATTCTTCTAACTATTGCCGGAACTACCTGCGACGGAAGGAATCTGCTGGAACATTGAAAATGATGGACTGGCCCCCTCAAAGTCCGGACCTCAACCCCATCGAGCACAATTGGGGCGAGTTGGACAGATCTATTGTACATTCAAAGGAAAGCCTTTGGCTTCAGTTGCAGAAGGCATGGGATAACATTAGTGTTGAAGTTCTCAGAGGAAATATATGGAAACAGGTGGACATACCAAATATTCAATTTAAAAGTGGATAAAAACAGTACAACTCACTTTTATTAAATTAAATCATGTTTTGGAGGCAAAAAAAGGTCAATATTTTCAGATCTGTCAGGTGTTCCACCACTGTATATCATTCAATTGCTATAATCTCATAATTGTGTGTGTTTGCGACAGGTGTGGCAGCAAGGGAAACGGCTCAAGCTCTGAGGACATTGGCTCAGGCCGCGAGGGGAGTAGCAGCGAGTACCTTGGAGCCTCAGGCTGCGGCGGCTATGCTTGATTCCGCTTGTCACGTGATGGAGGGCTCGTCCATGCTAATCCACGAAGCCCACCAAGCCCTGGTGTGCCCTGGTGATGCTGAGAGCCAGCAGAGATTAGCACAGGTAGGACGACGTAGATTCAAGCAAAAGTTTAAACAACACACAAATAAACAGACGTCTGGCCATCTGTGAGAAGATTTATTAATTGAAAGTAGAAGTTACTCAAGGGTTCATAGTTTCCAAAAAACAATGGTATATATCTACTCTATTTATTTGAAGCCAGAATACTTTTTTTTGTCATCTTCAGCTACTTTGTTAAATCCAGATCAATCTCCCATCAGCTCCCTCTTGGCAATTATCTCCAATAAACTGAGCTATTTTCTATTGTCTCTCTGTTTCTCGGCGGCCCTTTTTTCGGAAGGTGCCAGTGCGCCTCCTGATTCGAACAGGTTCCTTTGGGACGCAAACATATTGCTTGGCATATGTCTGTGACAGTGGCATAAATTAGAGACATGGATTTCTCTGTTGTGCTGAGGGGCTGATTTAAATTTTAGATTCAAGCTGCATCTCTTTGGGGCTTTGTAGAGTTATTGATGGGAGTGTATGTGTTGGGGTTTTTTTCAGGTGGCGAAGGCCGTCTCTCACTCCCTGAATAACTGTGTAAACTGCTTACCTGGACAGAAAGATGTGGACATGGCTCTCAGGAGCATTGGCGAGGCCAGTAAAAAATTGCTTGTGGAAAATGTGAGTACTTTGTCAGTTCTTTGTAGCTACTAGCAAATCTAAACCTCAGTGATTAGAAGAAATCGTTATTACGTACATTTTTGCCGTTTATGAATGTTTTACATAGAAATGAATGAGGCCCAATGAGTTTATCAGTGATGAACTCAACCAACTCTGACGTTTTCACCCTCTTCGGTTTTTCCAGCTTCCTCCATGCTCCAAATCCTTCCAAGAGGCCCAGACTGACCTGAACCACACGGCTGCCGAGCTGAACCATTCGGCGGGGGATGTGGTGCAGTCTTCACGTGGGAGCAGCGGCCAGCTGGCTGTGGCTTCTGGGAAGTTCAGCCATGACTTTGACGAGTTCTTAGATGCCGGCATTGAGATGGCCGGACACACTCAGGTACGGTTTCAATGCCTTTTCAGAGCTGGGAGACAGTTCATGAGAAATTGCATTGGTACAAAATCCCACTTACATAACTGTATATTGAACAAATATGTTCTTTCTCTCTGTGAATTTGTGACTTTGCAAAATGTTTGGTCACATTTACTGTTGCTCAGCAAAATTTTGTGAGTGAAATCCAGTCATTCAAATAGGAAACCACACAATTGGGAATATTGTGTGAAGACCGATTTTGATCAGTCGGTCAGTTGGCCCGGATGACCAATAGAAAGCTGCTGTAAGCTTTGCTTCATACATGCTACACTATTGACAATAGATGTTTTCCATTTCCTCCATTCCTCCTGCATTTTTAATGGGACTGCGCCTTTATGCTCACTAAGGCTGCATTTGTTTGATTGATTACAAATACAGTAACAATAGTAGTATTGTGAAATATTATTACAATTCAAAATACATGTTGACTAATTTGATATATTTTAAAATGTCATTTATTCCTGTGATGACGAAGCAGAATTTTCAGCATCATTACTCCAGTCTTCAGTGTCACATGATCCTTCAGAAATCATACTGATTTGCTGCTCAAGAAACATATCTTGTTATTATCAATGTTGAAAACGGTTATGCTGCTTAATATTTTTGTGAAAATTGTGATATATTTTTTGACAGGATTTGATGAATAGAGAGTTTAAAAGAACAGCGTTTATTTGAAATAGAAATATATTCTGTAACATTATAAATGTGTTTAATGTCACTTATGATCAATTGAATGTGTCCTTGAATAAGTGTTAATTTCTTTGAAACAACACCAAACTTTTGAACAGTAGTGTACATTATATACAGGGTTTGACATTAACTAGCCACTGGGGCTAGTGGTTTTCCAAAGTTACTTGCCACTCAGCATTTTCACTGGCCACAATTTTGACATTGATACCATGGAGAAAAACTGCCATATAGATTTTTTTTATATCATCTCATAATTTGGCAGCAGGTATATTAGGCTTCTGTCACTTTAAGACCTGATCTTTTATACTTTTACACGTTTTCTTTCTCAACTGTTGACGTTCACTTAAAACATAATTGACTACTCGCCAAGACCGGCATTTTGACATTACTTTGTGTCTATTTGACTGTTTAAGTGCAATAAGGCAGCAAAAACTCAATTTAATTCTAAGAGGCAGCGTTATGTGTGCACACTTTGCGTGTGAGCACACAATCTGCAGGAATTAGTAAAATGATGCGCAATGCGCACAATCCCACACCGAAATTTAAGCCCTGTAACACCAACGATATTCATCCAGAGCAAATTAAACGAATCAGTGAAGGGAGGCGGGTTTGTGTGTAACTCGCTGTCGGAGAGATGAGAGAGCGAGAAAGCGCAGCTGGTATTGTGTATCTATTCTGCAGAAAATTTGTATTGGAAGAGTTTCGGTATCAATATGTATCGAAAAATCTATATTTTTGACAACACTACATTGCACTTAGTTTATTATTTCAGATGCCTTCAAAAGACTACAATTGAAAAATGTGTATATTATATATAAATTTCAACTCGGCGGGTGTTAATGTCAAGCCCTGATTATATGCACTATGGACAAATGTATAATTATTGAGTCCAGGTGTTTCATTCGGACCCATTTCCGCATGTGTATAAAAGCACCTAGCCATGCAGTCTGCTTTAAAAAACATTTTTGATAAAAATGGGTTGTTCTGAAAAGCTCACTAAATTCATGCATAATACTGTTATAGGATGTCACCTTTGCAGTAAGTCAGTTCGTGAAATCTCATCGATGCTAGATATTCCATGGTCAACTCAGGGTTCCTACGGGGTTTGGAAAAGTATGGAATTTGATTTGAGTGATTTCCAGGTCTGGAAAAGTATGGAAAAAATAAATCGGAGTATGGAAAAATATTTATGTTTCCAGACGATTGTCCCTATTTCATTTTCTAAATATAAAATTAAGAATTTCTAAATGTATATAATAAATATATACACAATCGTTTTTTCAATGAATGAAAAACTTGTAGCCTGGCAGTAAAGGTCAGACCTGTGTGTTCCTTCCTTTTCTCAGTTCAACAGTGGTTAACACAGCACTTTGTAGTTTGAGAAAGCAAGTTGGGTTTGAGGATAAAACAGAGTCGATGGTGGAGTTCTTAAAGGAATAGTACACCCAAAATGAAAATTTGTCATTTATTCACCCCCATGTCTTTCAAAACCATAAGACTTTATTATATTAACATTTTTAATATTTTAAATCGGAGAGATTTCAGTCCTTTTATTAAAGGACTTGTTCACCCCAAAATGAAAATGTCCTAATCATTTACTCACCTCAATTCCATCCAAGATACCATGACTTACTTTCTTCAGTGAAAGATAAATTAAGTTTTTGAGCAACCAACTGAGTTGGTTGCCATTTTGGATGGCATTGGGGTGAGTAAATGATTAGTACATTTTCATTTTGAGGTGAACTAATCCTTTAAATATCTTCATGTGTCCAAGATTTCCAAGATTAACAAAAGTCTTATTAGTTTAGAAAGACATTTGGGTAAGTAAATTATGATAGAAATTAAATTTTTGGGTAAATTAATAACCCTTTAAAAAAATTGTGACTGATTTAACATTTTGATCGTTAAGGTCACAAAAGGCAATATTTTAATATAGGATTTCTAAATATTAGATTGCCTACATAGAGGTTTTGACTCAGAGTGTAACATACTTGTCGGTGCCGATAGCATTGTGGGTAAGTGCGTCGCCATGTAGTGCTGTTGTGCTTCGGGAGACCCGAGTTCGAGTCCTGCCTCATGGACTTTTCCCAATCCCGCCCCCCTCTCTCTCCCACCTTACTTCCGGTCTAGCTACTTTCCTATTCTAATAAAAGGCAAAAACGCCAATACTAAATCTTTAGAATGTAACACTTGTTAGCAGTTGAATTTGAAAACATTTTATCAGAACAAGTTAAATATGGTCGGAAAAATCTGTAGGAAGTCTGGAAATTCGAGTCTGGAAAAGTATGGAATTTTGAAATGAAAATTGTGTAGGAACCCTGTCAACTTGAAGCGTTTAAACTCATCCACGAAGCGGAAGGTCATGTAAAGTCACAGAGTAGGGTCATCGAGTGCTGAGGTGCATGGTTCCAAACTTCCACTGGCATTAATATCAGCATGAAAACTGTGTGGCGGGAGCTTCACGGATTGGGTTTCCATGGCTGAGGAGCTGCATCCTAGCTTTGATGGGCGAGTCACCAGGAGAACGTTACCTGCCTGAATGCATTGTGCCGACTGTAAAGTTTGGTGGAGGGTGGATTTTGGTATGGGCCTGTTTTTCAGGGCTTGGACTAGACCTCTTACTTCCATTAAAGGGAAATATTAATGCTTCATCACTCCATTTTGGTCAATGCTATGCTTCCAAATTTGTGGGAATAGTCTGGGGAAGGCCCTTTTGTATTCCAGCATGACTGTTCCCCAGTGCACTAAGCAAAGTTTGGATGAGTTTGGTGGGGACTTGACTGGCTTGCACAGAGCTCAACCCATTCAAACACTTCTGGGATGCACTAAACAGAGATTGCAAGCCAGGCCTTCTTGTTCAACATCAATGCCTGACCTCAAAAATGCTCTACTGGAGGAATGGGCAAAAATTCCCACTGAAACCCAGAAGAGTAGAAGCTTGTTATAGCTGCAAAGCAGGGACCAACTCCATATTGATGTCTGTATTTAGAATATGATTTAATTACAGTCCCTGTTCATGCAATGGTCAGGTGTCCCAATACTTTTGTTCATATAGTGTATGTTAATAAGTTACCCAAAAAGAAAAAGAAAAAAAATCTTTATATGCATTTTAAAGTTTTGATTAATTTGTTAATTTGCGCCTCTCATCCAATTCACTCAGGCACATAATTGTCCCAGAGAGCATGAAGACACTCCGCCCTAATGAAATCTTTGATGATGTTCTGGTTCTGCATGTTTTGTTGATTAATTTGGAGAGGCGCAAGTGCTTGATGGAGCGTGACGTACCCATTAAAGGAAGACTGAGGGATAGTGAGGGACACAGAGGTCTGGAAGGACAGGCCAGAAGCCATCAGCAGATCTGTGAGACTAGTGGCCATCTAAATAACAAACAGCCACAGTTTGCTATTTTAGGGCAAAATTACAAAAGCATATCAAATTTGCTCATGAATATGAATTATGTTGTATCGTGTAATTAATGTTCAGTAGGTCTACATGCTTTGCTGAAAGGCAAATAATGACAAATAGGCGCTAGGCGCTTGCCATTTACCGCCTTTTTCGGTCTGTTCCTCTCACGTCTGCAGAACATGTGAAATATGGCACATAAATAAGTCATTTGGACCACTTTTATGATACTTTTATGCTGCTTTTACATCCTTTTTAAAGCTTGAAAGCTTATGATATCTGCATAGAAAAGTGATCACGGTAATTTTTTTAAAATATATTATCTTTTTTGTTTCTTGTGGGTTTAAAACAAAATGATAGTAGTATAATTTATGGGTGAACTATCCATTAAAATTTTTGCCATAAAATATAATCTCTTTTCAAAGAACTGCACATTTTTCTGATAAAATAAAGTTGAAAAACTTTATAGTTTGACTGCCGGCTGAGCTGCCATCTTCTGTTTTCACAGTCCAAAGATGACCAGATCCAGGTGATTGGCAACCTGAAGAACATCTCCATGGCATCCAGTAAGCTGCTGTTGGCCGCCAAGTCCCTCTCCGTTGATCCAGGGGCTGCAAATGCCAAGAACCTCCTCGCAGCTGCGGCACGGTAGGAATGAGCTTCATTCAGTGGCCTGGGGAGAGTTTAGTGTTCATTAGCCAGTCAACCTGAGGACCAGCCTGCCGGCCAACGGCAAAAAATGAGCTATTCAGCGGAATGTTTTCACAAAATGAGATGCTTTGTGTATGAGTATATAAGAACATACATTCCTTAAAGGAGTTTTGTACGTGTTTAGTAGTGATTGAGTTTTGTTTGTTATTGTGCGAGTATGTTTGTTAATGTGTGTGAGTTTTGTTTGTTATTGTATGTTTTGTGTTTCTTAATGTTAGATTTTTTTTATTATGTGAGTATCGCAGGGAGTGTTGGTTACTTTTGAGTTTTGTTTGTTAGTGTGTGTGAGTTTTGTTTGTTTAGTAGTGCTTGAGTTTTGTTATTGTGCAGGTATGTTTGTTAGTGCGTGTGAATTTTTTTTGTTTGTAGTTGTATGAGTATGTTTGTTAGTGCATGTGAGTTTTCTTATTTGTAGTTGTGTGAGTATGTTTGTTAGTATGTGTGAGTTTTGTTTGATATTGTGTGAGTATGTTTGTTAGTGTGTGTGAGTTTTGTTTGTTATTGTGCGAGTATGTTTGTTAGTGTGTGTGAGTTTTGTTTGTTATTGTGCGAGTATGTGTGTGTGTGTGTGTGTGTGTGTGTGTGTGTGTGTGTGTGTGTGTGTGTGTGTGTGTGTGTGTGTGTGTTTGTGTGTGTGTGTGTGTGTGTGTGTGTGGTTTGTTATTGTGCGAGTATGTTTGTTAGTGTGTGTGAGTTTTGTTTGTTAGTGTGTGTTTGAATTTTGTTTGTTATTGTGCGAGTATGTTTGTTAGTGTGTGTGTGAGAGAGTTATGTTTGTTAATGTGCGAGTGTGTGTGTGTGTGTGTGGGCATGTTTTTGTGAAATATCAGGACACAAATGTGTATAATGACATGGGTATGACATAGGTATTACAAAAAGAGGGTGAAATATGAGGACGTTCCCCATGTCCTCACTTTTCAAAATGCTTATAAATCATACAGGATGAGTTTTTTTTCACAGAAAGTGAACTGCACAGTCTCCTGTGAGGGCTAGGTTTAGGGGCAGGGGCAGTGTAAGGGGATAGAAAATACGGTTTGCACGGTATAAAAACCATTACGCCTATGGAATGTCCTCACATTTCACAAAAACAAACGTGTGTGTGTGTGTGTGTGTGTGTGTGTGTGTGTGTGTGTGTGTGTGTGTGTGTGTGTGTGTGTGTGTGTGTGTGTGTGTGTGTGTGTGTGTGTGTGTGTGTGTGTGTGTGTGTGTGTGTGTGTGTGTGAGTTTTGTTTGATATTGTGCGAGTATGTTTGTTAGTGTGTGTGAGAGAGTTATGTTTGTTATTGTGCGAGTATGTTTGTTAGTGTGTGTAAGCTTAGTTTGTTATTGTGCGAGTATGTTTGTTAGTGTGTGTGTGAGAGAGTTATGTTTGTTATTGTGCGAGTGTTTGTTAGTGTGTGTGAGTTTTGTTTGTTATTGTGTGAGTGTTTGTTAGTGTGTGTGTGTTTTGTTTGTTATTGTGTTTTGTGTTTCTTAATGTTTTTTTTATCATGCAAGTATGTATGTGTTTGTTTGTTAATGTGTGGGTGTGTTTTTGTTTGAGTGTGTGAATTTTGCTTAAATGTTTGTTAATTTGTTTAAATGTGTTTGGTTTTTTAGAGTGGCAGTGGATTTACTTGTATGTGAGTGTTTTTTTAGAGTATGTTTGTGTTTGCTACTGTTTGTTAGTGTGTGTGTGTGTGTGTGTGTGTGTGTGTGTGTGTGTGTGTGTGTGTGTGTGTGTGTGTGTGTGTGTGTGTGTGTGTGTGTGTGTGTGTGTGTGTGTGTGTGTGTGTGTGTGTGTGTGTGTGTGTGTGTGTGTGTGTGTGTGTGTGTGTGTGTGTGTGTGTGTGTGTGTGTCTGTCAAGTTTGTGTGTTCCAACCAACAGCCCCCACTCAGAAATACAGTGTAAATATGTAATAAATAATGGCATAATGAAAATCAAAAAATGGAAAATGGGTTCGACTTTAGGAGCATGATTAAGGGATAGGACATTTTATATATAATAGCTCAATAAAAAGAGAAAAACAATAGAAGTCAGTGGAAAGTACCTATCATGATGAAAAACAATTGTGTGTGTGTGCTTGTGCGTGTGTGCGTGTGTGTGTGTGTGTGTGTGTGTGTGTGTGTGTGTGTGTGTGTGTGTGTGTGTGTGTGTGTGTGCGTGTGCGTGTGCGTGTGTGTGTGTGAGAGAGAGAGTTGAGTGTGCTGCAGAATCCTCTCAGGTGCCGCAGGAAGGCAGCAGCTCCTGAGGGTTTTGGGCTAGATTGATTTCTGTTTCCTTAATGAGGGACGGAGCCTCCACGGAGGAGACTGACTGACACACATACACACGGACACACACATACACTCACCAACATCTAGACTCATATGAGCGTAACAAAACTTGTCCTGATTGTCATGATTCTAATTAATTTGTAAGAAATCAATGTTATTGCCTCCTTTCTAGATTTAGAAGGGGCTGAAAGCTCAATGAGTCTGGAAAAAAAATAGAGATTCGAGACATGTGAATTCCTTAAAGGAGTTTTGTGTCATTTCTGACTGTGTGTGATTTCCTGCTGTGTTTTGTGTTTCAGAGCGGTTACAGAAAGCATTAATCAACTCATCACACTGTGTACCCAGCAGGCACCAGGACAAAAAGAGTGTGATAATGCTCTCCGAGAACTCGAGGTACTTGAACAAACACTCGGTCTCTCAAAAGAGTTTATTAAATGTTATATTTGAGATGTTTTTGGTGAAGTTATCATGATAATGCACTTCTATAAAAGTAAAGAATAAAATGATATACGTTTTTTGTATGAGCTGTGTGCAATGAGATGGGTGCCTGTTAGATCTTCTATGGTGGTCTTTTTCATATACAATCCACATTAGATCTTATTTGGCACAGATTAAAAACAGCTGTTTGTGTGATGCCTCTGTGAAACATTAAAATATGCCGTCCACAGGTCAATAATAGTCAAAAATAGTCAATAATGACGATTGGGGTCTGTGAACGATCAGAATGTGTGTCTCCAATAATCATTTTGAAATGGGTTCGAAAACAAAATCTCTCTCTCCCACATACATACAGGCTGTGCGAGGACTGTTGGACAATCCCAATGAGCCAGTCAGTGATCTCTCCTATTTTGACTGCATTGAGAGCGTTATGGAGAATTCCAAGGTAAAGAATCCGTCACAACATTCCAGAATTATATAAAGATCTTTTTCGTTCCAAATGTTAACACCTCTCTCCGTCTGATCGAACAGGTTCTCGGGGAGTCCATGGCTGGAATCTCACAGCACTGCAAGACGGGAAACGTGCCAGCGTTCGGGGATTGCGTGGGTGTGGCGTCCAAAGCGCTGTGTGGGTTGACCGAGGCGGCGGGACAGGTGAGCTTTTGGCCTGGTAGTGTCTGATACTGCTCCCAAAATGCACTTGCAACATTGTGCTTTAAAAATGCTTTTACAAATTCAATAGCTAAGCTTTACCAACATAATTGGATGTTATTAAAAAATAATCTACAGCGGGCTAAATTTTATTCATCAGGATCAGACCTTGAAAAGTAAGATGTGGTGCTATTGGTTAATTTTTGCTGTCCAAAACTAACATTTAAGGATAATTTACAGTACACAAATGAATCATGCACAGTAAGGGATTTTTATAATATAATATAATAATTGTAAAATAATTAATAAAATTGAAAATCGAAAAGTAAGTTATGGTGTTTTTGTCCACGCTGCATTGTTTGTGTCAGCAGAGAAGCTGCTTACATTTTTTGATGTAAGATTAAACAAATCATTAAAAAAATGTACAGAACGAATTAATCTTGCACAATAAGGAAAATGTATAATATAATATAAAAATGTAAATAATAGTTAAAAAATCTAAAATCAAATGTAAGCTGTGGTGGTATTGGTTAATAATATTTTTAATTGTCCATGTTGGTTTTTTCAGCAGAAAAGTTGTTTCAGAGGTGGAATTTTTTTTTAAATGTTGATGTACGATTGTGAAAACAGACATTTAATCTTAGTTTTTTTTATATTTACAGTTCACAAAAGAATCTTGAGAGAAATGTATAATATAATAATTCTTAGTAATAAAATAATTAGGGCTGTCAAAAGATTAATCACGATTAATCGCATCCAAAATAAAAGTTTGTGTTTACATAATATATGTGTGTGTACTCTGTTAATTATTATTTATATATAAATACACACACATTCATGTATATATTTAAGAAATATTTGCATGTATATACTGTATATACATTTATATAATCTATAATATATATAAATATAAATGTTTTATAAAAATAATATTTTTTTCTTAAATATATACATGCTTGTGTGTGTATTTATATATAAATAATAATTAACAGAGTACACACACATATATTATGTAAACACAAACTTTTATTTTGGATGCGATTAATCGCGATTAATCTTTTGACAGCCCTAAAAATAATATAATATAATATAAAACAATACATTTTTTGTGCCTTACTTTATATTTCTTCAGGCCTCCTATTTGGTAGGAGTCTCAGATCCCAACAGCCAATCAGGTCATCAGGGATTGGTCGATCCCATTCAGTTTGCCAGAGCCAATCAGGCGATTCAGATGGCCTGCCAGAATCTGGTGGACCCGGCGAGCAGCCCCTCCCAGGTGACTGTTTGGCTCCGTAGTTTTAAGTTATTTTTTCGGCTTGCGTTCTCATCTGTTTTTGTTTGTGTAGGTTCTGTCAGCAGCTACCATCGTTGCAAAGCACACCTCTGCCCTTTGCAATGCCTGTCGTCTGGCGTCTTCCAAAACAGCCAATCCTGTAGCCCGGAGACATTTCGTACAGTCAGCCAAAGAGGTCGCCAATACAACTGCTAACCTTGTCAAAACTATAAAGGTACGGCCTGCAGTTAATTACTAACAGATCATTTGGTACCAGAGTAATTGAGAATTGATTGAGTTTTCTGCATTAGCATGAAGACATAAGCTTGGCTGACCATTTGCAAACCATCAATAAGGTTTGCAACTGACCTTTAACCATCAATAAGGCTTTATTTATTTGTATGGGTTGAAGTCTTTTAGCAGATGTGTTCAGTTTCTGCATTGTTTCTCAGGCCTTAGATGGGGATTTCTCAGATGAGAACCGCGAGAGGTGCAGAGTGGCTACGACCCCGCTGATAGAAGCTGTGGATAATCTCTCCACCTTTGCCTCCAACCCTGAGTTTGCCAGCATTCCTGCACAGATAAGCCATGAGGTGATGAAATACGGAATACCACCATATTTCATGTATTATTTATTGTGTGTATGTGTGAGTGCGTGCCTGGGAACTCATTTCACAGAATTTTTTGTGCCAAATTTGGACTCTACGGAATACGGAAGTGAATTAAACTTCAGTCCATCGACTGGCCGCTAGGGACAGGCTCCAGAAGGGAGCAGAATCTCATTGTGCTCCATGTTAAAATGCCCAACTTTACAGCAGAAACAAACATGTTTACAGCCTGGTACAAATTGTGGTTTTGGTCTATACGGCTAATTTTACCCTTCATGACAACTGTGAGGGGGTGAATTTTTTGAGTGACAGGTGGATTGCTGTTTGTCTGTTGTCTGTTAGTCATTACGTCACCTCGGCTCCAGCCACATCCCGCCTCTTTGCCCATTTTCTGTTATCCGAAAGTGACGCGCGGTGCCAAGATGGCAACGGCCGGGTTTGAGGCTTCAAAAATTATCTTCAGAAACCTATGGGTGACGTCATGAACACTACGTCCATATTTTTTTTGCAGTCTGTGGGAATGAAGCAAGTGACTCTTTATGACTAATTTACTCAACCGATTAGTTCAAAAACACTGATTCATTCAAGAATGTAGCAAGTGACTCTTTATGAGTGAGTCATTCAATAATTTACTTAACCGATTAGTTCAAAAACACTGATTCATTCAGGAATGTAGCAAGTGACTCTTTATGAGTGAGTCATTGAATAATTTACTCAACCGATTAGTTCAAAAACACTGATTCATTCAGGAACAAAAAAAGGGACTCTTTATGAGTGACTCATTGAATAATTTACTCAACCGATTAGTTCAAAAACACTGATTCATTCAGGAACAAAAAAAAGGGACTCTTTAAGGCCAATTTATACTTCTGCGTCGAGTGCACGCAGAGGGTACGGCGTACCCTACGCATAGACGCGTTGGATACGCCGTACCCTACGCCGTAGCCTGACGCGCACCTCTCCAAAAATGTAACAACGCGTCAATTCTACGCGGACCGCAAGCGCTGTGATTGGTCTGCCAGAACCCTTCCCTCAGGTCAATAAATAAATAAAAAATCTGCGATAGGAGTGTGTGTGTGTGTGTGTGTGTGTGTGTGTGTGTGTCCAGAAATTGGATGATAGTTCCTTACGTCTGCTATAACACACTATTTTGCAGTCCAGCGATTCTTTATGGTAGTAAATAAATACATAGATCCGCTGAATATAGTTTATTTATTTTCTCATTAAAACCAAAGATGTTAATCAGTAATTGTATATCAAGAACAGGGACACATTAGGGAATATTTCGTGAATGAAGTCTCCGCAACAACAATCGCTTGCTGAGCCACCACTGCTGAAAACAGCGGCCACGAGCTCCGCATAGTTTCACAAATGCATTCCAGCGCCAGATCGCCTTATTTAACTTTACTAATCAACTAGAGATGCTAAATTTGTATTAGACACAACAACTCAAGCTGCAAGAAAAGCCGCTCTCTCACTGCTGCTGATATTCCGACATGAATGTACAGATTCTACACATCAAGCTGCTTCTTCTTCGGCTGTTGTCTTGATTACACCAACATGCCCGAGGACACTGCCTCCTAGCGTCTGCATGTGGAATTGCACATTGACGCAGACAACAGCGCAGAAGTATAAATGCTCACGACGGCGTCGGCTACGCGCGTAGCCTACGGCGTACACTACGGCGTACACTCGACGCAGAAGTATAAATGGGCCTTTATGAGTGACTCATTGAATAATTTACTCAACCGATTAGTTCAAAAACACTGATTCATTCAGGAATGTAGCAAGTGACTCTTTATGAGTGAGTCATTGAATAATTTACTCAACCTATTAGTTCAAAAACACTGATTCATTCAGGAATGTAGCAAGTGACTCTTTATGAGTGAGTCATTGAATAATTTACTCAACCGATTAGTTCAAAAACACTGATTCATTCAAGAATGTAGCAAGTGACTCTTTATGAGTGAGTCATTCAATAATTTACTTAACCGATTAGTTCAAAAACACTGATTCATTCAGGAATGTAGCAAGTGACTCTTTATGAGTGAGTCATTGAATAATTTACTCAACCGATTAGTTCAAAAACACTGATTCATTCAGGAACAAAAAAAGGGACTCTTTATGAGTGACTCATTGAATAATTTACTCAACCGATTAGTTCAAAAACACTGATTCATTCAGGAATGTAGCAAGTGACTCTTTATGAGTGAGTCATTGAATAATTTACTCAACCTATTAGTTCAAAAACACTGATTCATTCAGGAATGTAGCAAGTGACTCTTTATGAGTGAGTCATTGAATAATTTACTCAACCTATTAGTTCAAAAACACTGATTCATTCAGGAATGTAGCAAGTGACTCTTTATGAGTGAGTCATTGAATAATTTACTCAACCGATTAGTTCAAAAACTGATTCATTCACTGATTCATTCAGGAATATAGTAAGTGACTCTTTAGTGAGTCATTGAATATTTTACTCAAACAATTCGGTGTTCAAAAACACTGATTCATTCAGTAATGTAGCAAGCGACTCTTTATGAGTGAGTCCATTGAATAATTTACTCAACCGATTAGTTCAAAAACACTGATTCATTCAGGAATGTAGCAAGTGACTCTTTATGAGTGAGTCATTGAATAATTTACTCAACCGATTAGTTCAAAAACACTGATTCATTCAGGAACAAAAGAAGTGACTCTTTATGAGTGATTCATTGACTAATTTACTCAACCGATTTGTTCAAAAACAATGATTCATTCACTGATTCATTCAGGAATATAGCAAGTGACTCTTTATGAGTGACTCATTGAATAATTTACTCAACCGATTATTTCAAAAACACTGATTCATTCAGGAACAAAACAAGTGACTCTTTATGAGTGATTTATTGACTAATTTACTCAACCTATTAGTTAGAAAACACGGATTCATTCAGAAACAAAACAAGGGACTCTTTATGAGTGACTCATTGACTAATTTACTCAACCGATTTGTTCAAAAACGGATTCATTCAGGAATATAGTAAGTGACTCTTTAGTGAGTCATTGAATAATTTACTCAAACAATTCGGTGTTCAAAAACACTGATTCATTCAGGAATGTAGCAAGCGACTCTTCATGAGTGTCATTAAATAATTTACTCAAACGATTTGTTCAAAAACACAAAATTTATTCAGGAATGAAACTAGGGACACTTTTTTGATTAAGTTCATGAGTCATTCACTTAACCAAACTTTTTCAAAAACACTGATTCATTCATGAACAAAACTAGTGACTGTCTTTATGAGCGAGTCATTGATTCATCCACTCAGCCGATTTGTTCAAAAACACTGATTCATTCACTGATTCATTCAGGAATATAGCAAGTAACTCTTTATGAGTGACTCATTGAATAATTTACTCAACCGATTAGTTCAAAAACACTGATTCATTCAGGAACAAAACAAGGGACTGTCTTAATGAATGAGTTACAGAATCATTCACTGAAACATTTTGTTCAAAAATGTTTATTTATTCAGGAAAGAAACTCCACAACTGTGGGTTGCTCAGAGACACACAACTGTTTTTTTTTTTTTGTGTTTTTTTTCTGGAACTGTTTTCACTATCGAAACAAAAACAAAGTAACTGGTAATATTGTGTCTAAAATGGAAAAATCTAGTTATTTTCACTTCACTTGTACTGTATTTCTTTGTGTATGAAGTATGGTAGACTGTGCCTACATGAAGAACTAGGTGACTCCTCTGTCTTTTAAATATTGCCTGTAATAATGTGCCAAAATAAAGTGGTTTCTCTCCGTTCACTGACTGTTTGCCACTAGACCCACAGGAAGTCTTAAAGGTCACGCAGTGTGGATTTACAATGTTTTTCAAACACAAGTCCTTGACAATTTAATCACCTCAGTCCATTTCTGGGGTTTGTGGGACTTTGATTCTGTTCTTCCAACAGCTTCTTTGTTTTTAGCATCTTGTTAATTGGTAATAAAATTATTTAAGACTGGGAAAGTTTGTATCAATATTCGATTATGTGTAGTGATTGATCACATTTGATATTTGATTGATTGCATTTGATGTTTTATTTTTTGAGGGAAGGAGATTAAAATAAAAAAAACAATAATATATTTAAATCATATTTTTGTAAATAGTTAAATATAATGAATAAATTAAAAGAATATTATATTTGCTACATTTTGGTTGATATTTTTCTTTTCTATATGGTACACACATTTTTTCGGAATTTAAAATTGACATTGTAAACTGAATTGTATTTCTTTCCAATCCCTATTGGGTCAGGAAGATTCAGGAACAAAACAAGTGACTGTTTTTATGAGTGAGTCACTGAATCATTTACTCAAACGATTTGTTTAAAAACACTGATTCATTCTGGAACAAAACTAGTGGCTCTTTATGAGTGAGTCATTGAATAGTTTACTCAACCGATTAGTGCAAAAACACTGATTAATTTAGGAATGAAGCAAGTGACTCTTTATGAGTGAGTCATTTAATAATTTACTCAACCAATTAGTTCAAAAACACTGATTCATTCAGGAACGAAACAAGTGACTCTTTATGAGTGAGTCATTGAATGATTTACTCAACCAATTTGTTCAAAAGCACTGATTCATTCAAGAATGTAGCAAGTGATTCTTTATGAGTCATTGAATGATTTACTCAACCAATTTGTTCAAACACACTGATTCATTCAGAAACTAAACAAGTGACTCTTTATGAGTGAGTCATTGAATAATTTACTCAACCAATTTCTTCAAAAACACTGATTCATTTAGGACTCTTTATGAATGAGTTATAGAATCATTCACTCAAACATTTTGTTCAAAAAGGTTATATTTAATCAATGAATATTATATTTACAAAATGTTGCCTTTATATAGGTTACACACATTTTTATGAGATTTTAAAAACAAATGAATTAAATAACACTGTAAACTGATTGTATTTCTATCTAATCGCAGGGTTCAGCTGCCCAGGAGCCAATCCTTCGCTCGGCTCGCTCAATGCTGGACAGCTCCACCCATTTATTAGAGACCGCCCGCTCACTTATCATTAATCCCAAAGATCCTCCCACCTGGTCCATCTTGGCTGGCCATTCCCGGACCGTGTCGGACTCCATCAAGAGCCTCATCACGTCCATCAGGTCGGTATCACACAAATAAAGACCTGATTCAGCAGTTGAGAATGATGCTTGTGATGTTCGGTTTGGCGAATGTGAAAAGCTTGCAGTGGCCTCAGTCTCCATTAGGTGTTGAATAATAATAATGCAGGTAAAAGATGAGGTATAGTTCAAACTACTTGATTTAATAACTCAAGCAAAAGTTATTAACAGTAGCAGCTGTTCAGTCCACACACACACACACACACACTCCTTCTCTTCTCAAATCTTCCCTCACACATGAGTCAGTTCTTCTCATTACAGCTCCAGGGGGAAGTAATATTACCAACAACCAATTAAATGAAAAACCAGAGAGTGCGTTATGAACGAAACAAATCAATATAGAAATAATTAGATGATATATTAAATTGAAAAATTAAAAATAATAAAAGAACAATTAAGCAAATCAAATAATATATAATACACACGTTACGTTAATTAACGCATCAATTTCACCTGTGTGTTATATTTAATATTAATTTTATTTATTTAAATTACATTTATATTATTTATTCATTGGTGCGTGTTTCCAGATATTTTGTTTAGGCTTACTTAAAAACCTAGTTCTTAGACATACACTATTGTTCAATAGTTTGGGTCAGTAAGATTTCTTTATTTTATTTTTTTATTATTATTATTATTAAGAAATTTGCAAAAAATTCATTAAATTAATCAAAAGTGAATAATGACATAATGTTGCAAAATATTTCAGTTGTAAATACAGTTTTTTTCTATTCATCAAAGATTCCTTTAAAAATATATCCCAATTTCTACAAAAAAATATTATTTTATTATAACTGTTTTCAACATTGTTAAAAATAAAAAAAGTTTCTTAAGCCCCAAATCTGAAGCATCATGTGACACTGAAGACTGGAGTAATGATGCTGATCACAGGAATAAATTACGTATCTGTTTTAATAAATTATTTTGTTTAATTTACTTCTTACTGTGTTTATAAATGTAGTCTTGGTGAGCATTAGAGACAAAAAATGTTTTTTAAAATATATTTTTGTGCTTTTTATTTAATTATTATTTAATTATCATTTACCAACCAACTTACATTATTATTATTATTATTATTATTATTATTATTATTATTATTATTATTATGTGTGTTTTTTTTTAATTGCTGGTGTAAGAAAATAGCTTAAATATAAACTGATATGACAGAGATTTTGATAAAAGCTTAAAGGTGCCATAGAATGGAAAACTGTATTTACCTCGGCATAGTTAAATAAAAAGAGTCCTGTACTTGGAACTGACATACCATGAGCCTCAAACACCATTGTTTCCTCCTTCATATGTAAATCTTGTGCATGAAAAAGACCACTGAAAAACGGGCGAATCCCAAAATAACACAGACTGTGACGTAACAGTCAGGATCATTAATATTAACGCCCCCAAAATTTGCATATACCAGCCCATGTTCAAGGCCAGGCAGTATTAACGTGGACCTGCACATCTGAATCATCAGAAGTTCTGCAGGTATTGTGAAGAAGCAAGCAAGGACGATAGCGAAAATGGCAGATCATGGATATAAATGTTATGTTCCAGGCTGTGAGCACTTTTCATACCCATCCCACAGAACAGAACTGTCAAACAGGCATGGTTGATGTTTATCTATAACAGGATACCGCAACAATTTAATTCAAAGTTGTTGGTTTACTCTGACTAGTGTTCATTTCGTTAACGAAAATATGACGCAAAATGTTCGTTGACAACCTTTTTTTCCATGACTAAAACAAGACGTGACTAAAACTTAAACGATAACTGTGACTATATAAAGATGCAATATCACTGACGAAAAAAGACTCTTTGGTTTTGTCCGGAGGGGAAAGAAGAGCGTTCGAGCGTTCATGCTTGCGGTTGCCAGATTTCAATCATTTAAATCCTCCAATCAGCCAATCACCATGTGCACTCTCTCTCTCTCTCTCTCTCTCTCTCTCTCTCTCTCTCTCTCTCTCTCTCTCTCTCTCTCTCAAGTAAGCTGCATTTCAGCAATCTCCATTTGAGATTTTCTGCTTAAAGTGTCATTCAGGTGGTCTGTGTTCTGTCACGACTCACGAGCCGCTTGTGCTGTTTGCAATTGTGTTTGCTGAATAACTGCACTTGTGTGAGCTACTGAAATGAGCCTTGCTGTGAAACAGCCAATCAGAGCGGGGCTCAACATTATTCTTCATGACCCTTCCAAAGGTAACAGCCCATTTCATTCTAGGGATAAATCATGTAAAACCGTATCTGGAGTATTTTTGCCCTTACCTAAGCCACATACCTTCTGTGTAGATATCAGAGGACAATTTAAAATATTGTATCATTGCATTCTATGGCACTTTTAAAGCAGAACTAGATTTTTCTTCAAAAAAAAAAAAATAATTGAATAAATTCTCAAAAAATGTTTTAAAGGATTTTCTATAAAATAGTTTTTTAGCTGAATAACAGACTGTGTCTGATGTCGCTGAGTTGTATTTTGTGGTAAGTGACTCTTACTGGGTTTCTCTCTCCACTGAGAGTGATGTAGCATGAGGAGACTGAACACAGATCAGACTCTCATCCGCTCTTCTGCTCCGAGTGCATACAGACGATCTGATCTGAGATCAGCGACTGTGAAGGGCTCGACTGTAACACTCTCAGCAGTGGCAGGAACAGCGGCTGGGCTCGCTGCCCACCTGGCTGCCCTCCACATACTGTCCTCCCAGATCAACCAATCAGAGCTGGAGCTCAGCCAGCCCTGTGTGTGTGTGTGTGTGTGTGTGTGTGTGTGTGTGTGTGTGTGTGTGTGTGTGTGTGTGTGTGTGTGTGTGTGTGTGTGTGTGTGTGTGTGTGTGTGTGTGTGTGTGTGTGTGTGTGTGTGTGTGTGTGTGTGTGTGTGTGTGTGTGTGTGAGCAAAAACGCCCACGTCTGCGCTGACTCTCCTGTTTTATGATGCTGTAATGTACAATATCGGATTTAGTTGAGAAACCTAATTCAATTAAACTGAAAAATACCCCATAGCAACCTCGTCTCTTCTGTTGTCATAGGGACAAGGCCCCTGGGCAGCGGGAGTGTGACCAGTCCATCGACAGCATCAACAAGAGCATCAGGGACATTGAGCAGGTGTCCCTCGCCGCCGTGGGTCAGAGTCTGCCCCGCAGAGACGACATCTCCCTCGAGGTAAACCAATAAAATGTCTAATACCTGCCTTCACTTTATAGTGACATTATGTTTCATTAATGTTGCTCTGGTACAGTGTTACTTTCTGTTATGTCTACAGCAGCTGGTATTGTGAAGCCAAGCATTATGAATCAGTGGAGGACTAGAAATGATGCTTACATTGTTTTTATAAAAATGAAATGAATTATTAGTGTATTTATTTACAAATAAAAATGTGAAGACATTTAAATCTATTATTACATGTTGTTTAAAAGTATAGTAAAATGTGTAATTTTAATAGCTTACTTTTTTAAATAATTTTAAATGAAACATTTAAATAGCATTTTTATAAATGCTATAAATTGCTTTTTTTTATCCATTTAAAAAACAAAACAAACAAAAAATTATTAAATTTGTATTTTATTTATTTTAAGTATTATTTTATTTTATACCGAACTACATTTTTAAACATGAATTAAATAAACAATTTAAAATGTTGTTTTATTTGTCCATTTGAGAAGTAATATTTACTTACATTTTTGATTAACGAATAAAACAATAATTGATTCATTTTATTTTTGACACCCCTAGTTCTTCATTCTATATATTATATCAGCTTCAGTGTTATTTTAGTGTTATTTATATAATTTTATAGTATTCATATTTTGAATTAGCTTTTATCTTTATATTTTCACTTTTCATTTTAATTTAAGTTTTAGTAATTGTGTTAAATGCTTTTGACATTTTTAAAATATTTTTTTACATTTCAATTTAGATTTAGTTTATATTATTATTATAGTTTTCCATTTAGTTTTAGTCATTTTATTTATTTCATTTTAACGAAAAACTTTTTTTAACAGTTTTAGCTTTATTTAGCAATAACAACCCTGTTTATATTTGCACCAAATTGCCAAATTTGATTAATACATTATTTTTTGGGGGGTAAAAATATTGCTGGTGATATTGTTAGTATTGTTATAAAAGCCAATTTGTTCCTTTTTGTAGGATTTTATTTTAATATCACTATAGTTTTCATGACCATTTCTACCCTAACGATGATTTTTGCCTACCGCAGCACCGCCCCGAATTGGCGCTAATTCTAAAGTGAAAGTAAAATGCGCACAGCCATTCGTAATGGTGCGTGTCCACTGGCGCGGAGCACGAGCAGAGTGAGCCTTCTCAGTTAATTCCTTTATGGTGCCAAAGGAATTAATGGGTCACTTCAGTGATTTAGCATTAAGCTTTGTATCAGTAGAAACCCCGTATTATATTTGAATTATGGTACTTTCCCCCCTCATATCCCCCTGAGACGAGAGAATTATGAATTTTATTTCTGGGAAAAAATCCTCTGATGATGCAAATATCGTCATTTTGCGTCATCGGCGGATTTTTTGGCCAGAGGCTAAAAACTACAGCCAGTAGAAGGAGCTGTTCCGCATATTTTCCGCATGTTTTCGCGGCGTTTCCATGGTGACGCGTCATTGCTTGTCACACCGCAGCAGCAACAGCGCTGAATGAATGATGATCTGCTTTTATGTCATTTTTTTTATTCAGAATATTCACAAATGTGTTAGCTATGGCATGAAATATCTGATATTCCGATTGTCAAATACATGCAAGTGGAAGTATATTGTTGTTTAAACACCTTTATAACGATGGCGTTAGTTGAGCTGTATGCGCGATGTGCGCCGCCGTTTTAGTTTGTGCCGCAGACGCAGTTCAGAGAATCGGATCTGTTGGATTTACAACCTCTATGTTTACAACACGTGAATTCATCCACTTCTCCCGAAATACTTCAAAGTAAGTGGCTGGTGAACTGGGAATAGAATAGAGAAAACATTGAAGTTACTTACACAATGTGTATCTGATATGAATAAAACGTGTCAAATTACATTGGAAAGGATTATTATTACCTCTTCCATAGACATCAGTGTGTATTTTACAAACTCTAAATGTATTGTTTTTTTAGTATTTATGTGAATTTATGTGTTTGAAACCTAAAATAAACAGTATGTGGTTGAAAACACTGAAAAGTTGTGATATATGACAGCTCTGAGCGCGCCTGTCTCTGGCTAAATTCAACATTTGATCATGTGATGCACTTGATCATATGCTCCAGGGACCAGCCTAGACTGATCACACCTGTGTGATCGTACGTGCGAAAGACTTAAAAACAATACATTTTCTGACACAAATTTTGAAATGTAGGCTTAAATCAAACACATTTTAATTCAGATTCTGGTTTTCACCGAACACGTAGTCATATCGTATTGTATCGATATCGAGATTATCTGGCATGAAAATCGAGATATGAAATTTTGTCCATATCGTTCAGCCCTAATTTCTACTACATAAATGACAGTTTAAATACACATTCATCTTCCCAGCGCTGAAGTGCCCCTTTAATATAAAACACATAAGGCACATTATTATATTTATTAGGCTACTTTTATTATTAAATTAATATTACAATTAATTTGCCCCGCAATATTTCACAGTGCATCAACCCATAACCGACACGCTGGGAGGAAAGATTAGTTAGATTAGCTTACACCTCATTTAAAAAACTATTTGTTTAACACAAAACACTTCTCGATTCACGAAAATAACTTTTTTTTCACAATGGGCCACAAGTGAAATATTAAGAAAATAAATTAGACTAATCTCTCATTGTCTCCAAGAGAACATGCGCCGTATTCAGCGTCTTAGGTTTTACTTACTTTCAATTTCTGTGGTGAATAGCCTAATTGACTGACGTTTGAGACTTCTTCACCAGCATTACTCTCGCGCAAAGTTTGCACATTGCGATATGATATCCACTGGCTCGCCCTCATGGTTTAAGATGCAAATATTTTCAATATTGCGACGTGACGTTTTAAGTAGGCTAAATTATTAAATAAAAAAGAAGGTAAATAAACAAGTATGCAGGTAGGCCTACAAAAAAAATTACAAATCCTGCCCCTCCTAACTCGAGAGTCAAATGTCGCCCATGTTTGGTTTGTGTGAATGCTAATGTGAGACTGTTTCCATTAGGCTTTACAGGAGCAGCTGACCTCTGCCGTGCAAGAGATCGGCCACCTCATTGACCCCATCTCCACTGCAGCACGAGGGGAAGCAGCTCAGCTCGGACACAAGGTAACAGGGACATGGATCTCAATAGTGGAACCACAAATAATGCTACCACTGCGGCGAATTCAAGGCTGCGTCCGAAAGCGTAGGCAGCTGACTTGTTTCCTCAGGCAATGACTTTGCAGGCAGCGTTTGCGCATGAAGGTGCTTGACGAAACTGAACTGGCTGACTTCTGAGGCAGCGTAACCGTTTAATAAGACAACAAAATAGAGCGAGCTTTGGTGAAAACTAGGCAAATCACTAGAAATGACATCAGAAGAGGAAAACGTTGGTCAAAAGCTTTCATTTACAAACAAACTGACCCCAACTTTCAGACGCCATCTTTATTGTTTTAGCTCAGCTGTCACAGAATGAGACACTGGACTGTGGGATATCAAAGGCAGCCGAGGATACATCTATGCCGCCTTCAAAAATCAATCAGATCTCAGGAGACAGGAAGTGAAGCTAACATTGGATTTGAACCTGCCTTGATGCCTTCCTACCTTGGAATGCAGCGTTTTTAAGCTTTCGGACGCAGCCCATGATTTTGCCCAAAGGCTTAATATGATTTACACAAGTACGAAATGTTCCTGGATCCAACAACCTTGTCTTTTTTTGTGTAAATCAAGAATAAACATCATGAATTGATCACAGTATGACAGCATATCTAAAACTATGTGTGCTAAACTTGGTTTAATTAAATCTGGCTGTTTTTGTTTGGGCCAATATTGATGGCTCCTGTCTAAAGTGTTTATCGGATTGCCAATCACATAAATAACTGAGACATAAAGAAGTTGTGTCAGTTCCCTCTATATATCACTCTTGCCTGAAATATATACAGGAAACTGTATGTTTGCATGCCAGGTATTCTTAACACGTCTTTATTCCCCCCAGGTGACTCAGTTAGCAAGCTACTTTGAGCCAGTGATTGTGGCGTCGGTGGGACTGGCGTCTAAACATGTCGACCACCAGCAGCAGATGAACATACTAGATCAAACCAAAACCCTGTTTGAATCTGCACTACAGATGCTCTACGCTGCCAAAGAGGGCGGAGGAAACCCTAAGGTACAACACGTGGACATAAAAACAGAGGAAATTTCATGTTCTGAAGACATCTGTAAATTTGCAACTTGTAGCATCCAATGGCACATTCACAGAGCTTCTGGTTGGAAAGAACTGGTGCTAATGGGTCTATACTGGTCATCTTTATCCCATCAGCCACTAACTTTGTTTTTCTGCTTGCAGGCGACTCACACCCATGATGCCATAGCCGAAGCAGCCCAGCTGATGAAGGAGGCAGTTGATGACATCATGGTGACCTTAAACGAGGCAGCCAGTGAGGGGGGGATGGTGGGCGGCATGGTGGAGTCCATCGCTGAGTCCATCGGACGGGTTAGTGACTCTATAACTCTATAAAACTAATGTATCAAATGGTTTAATGATCATTATAAATAAATGTCAGAACACGATTAACCAAATAAGATAGTGTGAAAGTTCATTTTTTTATATTTCAGTGGTTATATGCAAATGCAGGTGAGATTTGAGAGTCATTTATTTATACATTATTTACATACTACACAAAAAACATGTAAAAATTGTATAAATTAGTTTGTGTATATTTATACAGTGGGGAAAACAAGTATTTGATACACTGCCGATTTTGCAGGTTTGCCCACTTACAAAGCATGTAGAGGTCTGTAAGTGTTAACATAGGTACTCTTCAAATGTGAGTGACGAAATCTAAAACAAAAATCCAGAAAATCACATTGTATGATTTTTAAGTAATTAATTTGCATTTTATTGCATGACATAAGTATTTGATACATCAGAAAAGTTGAACTTAATATTTGGTACAGAATCCTTTGTTTGCAATTACAGAGATAATGTGTTTCCTGCAGTTCTTGACCAGGTTCGCACACACTGCAGCAGGGATTTTGGCCCACTCCTCCATACAGACCTTCTCCAGATCCATCAGGTTTCGGGGCTGTCGCTGGGCAATATGGACTTTCAGCTCCCTCCAAACATTTTCTATTGGGTTCAGGTCTGTAGACTGTCTAGGCCACTTCAGGACCTTGAGATGCTTCTTACGGAGCCACTCCTTAGTTGCCCTGGCTGTGTGTTTCGGGTCGTTGTCATGCTGGGAGACCCAGCCACAACCCATCTTCAATGCTCTAACTGAAGGAAGGAGGTTGTTGGCCAAGATCTCGCGATACATGGCCCCATCCATCCTCCCCTCAATACGGTGCAGTCGTCCTGTCCCCTTTGCAGAAAAGCGTCCCCAAAAATGATGTTTCCACCTCCATGCTTCACGGTTGGGATGATGTTCTTGGGGTTGTACTCGTCCTTCTTCTTCCTCCAAACACGGCGAGTGGAGTTTAGACCAAAAAGCTCTATTTTTGTCTCATCAGACCACATGACCTTCTCCCATTCCTCCTCTGGATCATCCAGATGGTCATTGGCAAACTTCAGACGGGCCTGGACATGTGCTGGCTTGAGCAGGGGGACCTTGCGTGCGCTGCAAGATTTTAATCCATGACGGTGTAGTGTGTTACTAATGGTTTTCTTTGAGACTGTGGTCCCAGCTCTTTTCAGGTCATTGACCAGGTCCTGCCGTGTAGTTCTGGGCTGATCCCTCACCTTCCTCATGATCATTGATGCCCCACGAGGTGAGATCTTGCATGGTGCCCCAGACCGAGGGACGATTGACCGTCATCTTGAACTTCTTCCATTTTCTAATAATTCCACCAACAGTTGTTGCCTTCTCACCAAGCTGCTTGCCTATTGTCCTGTAGCCCATCCCAGCCTTGTGCAGGTCTACAATTTTATCCCTGATGTCCTTACACAGCTCTCTGGTCTTGGCCATTGTGGAGAGGTTGGAGTCTGCTTGATTGAGTGTGTGGACAGGTTTCTTTTATACAGGAAACGAGTTCAAACAGGTGCAGTTAATACAGGTAATGAGTGCAGAACAGGAGGGCTACTTAAAGAAAAACTAACAGGTCTGTGAGAGCCGGAATTCTTACTGGTTGGTAGGTGATCAAATACTTATGCCATGCAATAAAATGCAAATTAATTATTTAAAAATCATACTATGTGATTTTCTGGATTTTTGTTTTAGATTCCGTCTCTCACAGTGGAGAGATTTCTACATGCTTTTTAAGTAGGAAAACCTGCAAAATAGGCAGTGTATCAAATACTGGTTCTCCCTACTGTATATATATATATATTTGTTTTGTTTTCCACCATTTTTGAAACTGATTGATCATTCATGTTCAGATATTTTGTATAATGGCTGCTAAACTGTATAATTGAAATGGATATACATTTATACATAACTTTTTAATACCATTAATGCCTATAAAAAATATATATATTAATATTACATATTTAAATGAAAAGAAAAAAGTTTAAAAGAACTAAAAGGAAAAATGTTTTGGTGATATTTTTATGTTTATTTTTTTGTGACATAAAGAAAATTTAATTACTCTCAAATCTCACATGCATTTGTGTATATCCACTGAAATACAAAAAAAACTTTTCCCACAGTCTTATTTGGATAACCATGTTCAGAATGATGTTTATGTATAATGACCAATAAACTGTATAATTGTATACAAATAATTTATATTATATTAACTTTTTTAATCTGTAAAGTAATTTTTTTTTTTTTTATCTCGAGAATGCTTTCTCATCAAAGTCATCTCTAGCTGGCACTCTCATATGTAAATGTGTCACAGATACAACAGCTGTCTCTGTATCTCATCATTAGACTGAATTGGCACAACATCTCTATTTATCATCTCTGCATGTATGCAGTCTTTCATTATACTGTCATGACTCATGGTGGAAGACAATGGCAGTCAATTGAATATCTGCACTCTGATCATTTTCTGCGGGAATGATCACAACATCATGCACGTGAAGACTGTCATTTGTATTAGGACTCGATCCAGCATTACATCACTGTTATCTGGGTCTCTTCATTTCACAGATGGATGATGGAACTCCACCGGAGCCTGACGGCACTTTTGTGGATTACCAGACCACCATGGTGAAGTTTTCAAAAGCCATCGCCATTACTGCGCAGGAAATGGTTAGGACTTTGCTCACTCAAAATGCTTCCACATCCTCTCACATGCATACCACCACGCTTATATCACCTTGTTTTCTGTTATGTGACCCTAGATGACGAAGTCAGTGACCTGTCCGGAGGAGCTGGGTGGACTGGCGTCTCAGGTGACGGTGGATTACAGCCAGCTGGCACAACAAGGCCGTCTAGCAGCTGCCACTGCTGAGCCAGAGGAGGTGAGGATCCGTCCAGCAAGTGTGTTTGTGTGATCTGAGAAATTCTCATTTACACACGATAATACACACACAGATGGCCGACAACCTCACACAAATTCTAGAAGGAACAGATCACCTAAAACTGAAACTGAATTAGCTCAACTGAGCTTGTACAGTAGGGCTGCGCAATATATCGAAATATCGCAAATGTACATATCGCAATATGCATATCGCAAGGGCACGCAATATCTGAATGATTTTAATAGGCTACTTCAACATTGTGAAAAGTGTATGTTTTAGGTTGACGCATATAGCAGAGAATAGACTGGGCACACGACTGTTACTTATGTGACTTGCTTGACGTTAAAAAGAGTTATTAAACGCAATAACTTGCGGAAAAACAACTTCGTGCTGTCTGCTGTCTGACACACACACCGAAACGTGCGCACAAGCTGTTCTTTTTTTCGTGTCTTGTTGTTACACACTCAAACTGTCAAATACACACAGTTATTTCAAAATGGCTGTCTTGATTAGTATTCATGAAAACACATTCGGTTATGCTTTAAGTGAAAGATATCAGTTGGGGAAAGAAATAGATTTTACACACTTAAAGCAATATCGTATCGCATATCGAATATCGCATTATTTAACAAGTATATCGCATATCGTATTTTTCTTCAATATCGCACAGCCCTATTGTACGGTTTTCTTTCTTCTGTAAAACACAAAAAAGAGATGTTTAGAGCTGCAGAACTATGCTCTTTTCCATACAATGAAAGTCCCATTGAACTCCAGAAATTACACAAAAAAAACCACTCTAAAATGTCACAATTTTCCATATGACTTGTGCACTATATTATTATTATTATTATTATTATTGGATAAATGTAAAAAAAAAAAAAAAAAAAAAAGAGTTTAGACCAACACAGTTAAAATTATTATATATTATATATTTTTATTTATGTATTTTTATGACATACAGAAAATAATTTTCAAAAATAAAATTATGAATATATATTAGTGTTTTTTATCAATTGATAAAAAAAATAACTAATCACACATTTTTCTGTAATTAAGCGCACCTCAAATGAAAGTTTTTCATATATTTTTTAATTGTAATGATTTCATATTTAATCTCCAAATTAATGTAGAAACAATAGACAGTTATTTTGAATATTTGATCTAACAGGTAGTAAATATACAGAATTTGAATTAAGTTATCAAACACTTCACAATCTTCACTGCATAAATTATTAATGGAATATAGATTAATCCTTATTAAAGCTACAAAAGTTATTCAGTCAAGAGCAGTGGTTAAAAAAATGGATGCATTTATTATGTTAACTTAACTAAACTGAAAAAATATAACCCATGTATTAACGTGTTAATGTTGGCTGCCCTTATATACACTATATTGCCAAAAGTATTGGGACACCCCTCCAAATCATTGAATTCAGGTGTTCCAATCACTTCCATTGCCAAAGGTGTATACAGTCAAGCTCCTAGGCATGCAGACTGGGAAGATCGGTCGCTCTCAGGAGCTCAGTGATTTTTCAGGGGTTGGGCTTGGCCCCTTAGTTCCAGTGAAAGGAACTCTTAATGCTTCAGCATACCAAGACATTTTAGACAATTTCATGCTCCCAAATATGTGGGAACAGTTTGGGAATGAAGCCCTTCCTGTTCCAACATGACTGCACACCAGTGCACAAAGCAAGATCCATAAAGACATGGATGAGTGAGTTTGGTGAGGAGGAACTTGACTGGCCTGCACAGAGTCCTGACCTCAACCCAATTGAACACCTTTGGGATGAATTAGAGCGGAGACTGCGAGCCAGGCCTTCTCGTCCAACATCAGTGCCTGACCTCACAAATGCGCTTCTAGAAGAATGGTCAAAAATTCCCATAAACACACTCCTAAACCCTGTGGAAAGCCTTGTGTTACAGCTGCAAAGGGGGGGCCAACTCTATAGTAAACTCTACGGATTAAGAATGGGATGTCATTAAAGTTCATGTGCATGTAAAGGCAGGCGTCCCATATCAGAAAACTAATTATTTATTTTAACCATTTAAACAAAACAAAAAAACTATTCAAACCATCTTATTGGCACTTGTACACTATATTGTAAGTTTTCTACAGCCATTTGAGACATTTCTGTGAAGAATAGATCGAAAATTGTGTCATAATCGACTGAAAATCTTCATAAAAGTCACATCCACATTTGTGTATCATGACCACTTAAATATAATAAAAATAAACTAATTCACACCATGTTATTCAGTGCAAACACATGTGTCTTGGTCACGCATGTATAGCAAACCTTATACTTCCACTTTGCGTGTCATTGAGCCTGCGATCAAAGGTGCAAACACCTGTCGACTTATTTCACACCTTTGCTCTATCCGCATTTGAAAAAAGGAACCCGACACGTGGACACGGTAGTCATCAGCTCTCTCTTCGCTAGCTTTTTTGCATAAGTGGCCGTTGCCGTTACCATAGAAACCGTGCACCCCCACAAGCCTTAAAAGCCCGTTGTGATATTCATAATGAAGAGCCGCCCACCCGTGGATCTGTGTGTCAGGTAATGAACATACAGTGCTGTCGGGCCCCCTCAAAGGCCGTCACAATCACTTCTTAATTATTGGATAGAGCTTTGGTGAACGGAGGCAGTGGCTTTTAGAGCAGACGCCGAGGATGAATACATTCAGATTTAGACCCAGATTCAATCTCACTCGATTGCCAACTCTTTCTTAGACTCCATATCATGGCTGTATTTCCAGGTGGGGTCTCAGATCAAGTCTCGGGTGCAGGAGTTGGGTCACGGCTGCATCTACCTGGTACAGAAGGCCGGAGCCCTGCAGATGAGCCCGACGGACAGTTTCTCCAAGAGAGAGCTGATCGAATACGCCCGTGCCGTCACTGAAAAGGTAGGCTTGCTTGCCATTGTGGGAGGCGGTTACTTCTGTATGGTTTTCTGCATTACTTTGTTCTGTTTTAATACATTTTTTATAGTGTTTTCAAATCGATGAATCGCATCTAACAAAAGTTTGTTAAAATATATTTATATACACACACATATATTACATATTTAAAATGTTTATGTTAGATGCAATTAACCCTGATTAATCGATTTGACAGCAAGGTATTAAAAAAAGTCACAAACGAATGTCTACAATCAAAGGTTCATGGCGCTTGTATTTAAAGTCTCTTTCTGATTACATTTTTAAAATAATGCTAATTTATTTCATATGCTGTTTGCTAAGGCTAAAAATCCCATAAACTTACATTGAAGGAGACCACCCACAACACCCTAGCAACAGCATTGTTACAGTATGTCCTTGCTTCTCTCCAATACACCCTAGCAACCACATAGCAACACACTGGCAACCACCCACAATGCCCTAATAATAGTATTACCACAACACCCTAGCAATCACATAGCAACACAATGGCAACCACCCACAACATCCTAGCACTCACATAGCAACACCCAGTCAACTACCCGCAACACACTAGCAACCACCCACAACACCTTAGTAATAACACACCCACGACACCCTAGCAACACACTAGCAATCACCCACAACACCCTAGTAATCACATACTCACGACACCCTAGCAACCACATAGCAACACAATGGCAACCACCCACAACACCCTAGTAATCACATACCCACGACACCCTAGCAACCACATAGCAACACAATGGCAATCACATAGCAACAACCTGTCGACTACCACTGCACCCTAGCAAACCACATAGCAACCACACAAAACACTCTAGCAAACCACATAGCAACACACTAGCAACCACCTACAACACCTTAGCAACCACATAATAACACACTAGCAACCACCCACATCACCCTAGTAATCACATAACCACGACACCCTAGCAACCACATAGCAACACAATGGCAACCACCCACATCACCCTAGTAATCACATAACCACGACACCCCAGCAACCACATAGCAACACAATGGCAACCACCCACAACACCTTAGCAATCACATAGCAACACCCTGTCAACTACCCACAGTGTCCTAGTATACCACATAGCAACACAATGGCAACCACCCACAACACCCTAGTAATCACATACTCACGACACCCTAGCAACCACATACCAACACAATGGCAATCATATAGCAACAACCTTTCGACTACCACTGCACCCTAGCAAACCACATAGCAACCACACAAAACACTCTAGAAAACCAAATAGTAACACACTAGCAACCACCCACATCACCCTAGTAATCACATAACCACGACACCATAGCAACCACATAGCAACACAATGGCAACCACCCACAACACCCTAGTAATCACATAGCAACACCCTGTCGACTACCCACTGCATCCTAGCGAACCACATAGCAACACACTAGCAACCACCTACAACACCCTAGCAACCACATAGCAACACCCTGTTGACTACCCACTGCATCCTAGCGAACCACATAGCAACACACTAGCAACCACCTACAACACCCTAGCAACCACATAGCAACACCCTGTCGACTACCCACTGCATCCTAGCGAACCACATAGCAACACACTAGCAACCACCTACAACACCCTAGCAACCACATAGCAACACCTTGTCGACTACCCACTGTATCCTAGCGAACCACATAGCAACACACTAGCAACCACCTACAACACCCTAGCAACCACATAGCAACACCCTGTCGACTACCCACTGCATCCTAGCGAACCACATAGCAACACACTAGCAACCACCTACAACACCCTAGCAACCACATAGCAACACCCTGTAGACTACCCACTGCATCCTAGCGAACTACATAGCAACACACTAGCAACCACCTACAACACCCTAACAACCACATAGCAACACCGTGTCGACTACCCACTGCATCCTAGCGAACCACATAGCAACACACTAGCAACCACCTACAACACCCTAGCAACCACATAGCAACACCCTGTCGACTACCCACTGCATCCTAGCGAACCACATAGCAACACACTAGCAACCACCTACAACACCCTAGCAACCACATAGCAACACCCTGTAGACTACCCACTGCATCCTAGCGAACTACATAGCAACACACTAGCAACCACCTACAACACCCTAACAACCACATAGCAACACCGTGTCGACTACCCACTGCATCCTAGCGAACCACATAGCAACACACTAGCAACCACCTACAACACCCTAACAACCACATAGCAACACCGTGTCGACTACCCACTGCACCCTAGCAAACCACATAGCAACACAATGGCAACCACCCACAACACCCTAGTGATCACATACCCACAACACTAGCAAACATTTTCCTGGGTATTCTAGCATGCAGGGACATCAAACAAATATACAAATAAAATAGTGTGTGACATTGTGGTGAGAATGATTTACCAGGCGCAATAATCTTCTCAAGCCCTTGGTAGGCGCAATGAGAGTCAACTGCCCATTTTCTTTGACTACACTTTTCATTCTTTGTGTTCCAACTGTTTTTATGCCATGTTTTCGAATGAATGCAGGAAGCCCCCACTGCTTTTCTTGTGAGATTGTATGTAGTCGATTGCATTCATCTCAGTGTCATATTGTCTTTGATTACATCTCAGTAGCTGGAGTTTGTTCGGTCCCCACTGTGGTGGTGCTGTGACCCCTCGCTGCTTTTAAATGAGCTCTGCTTAAATGTGTCCGAGTCCCCCACTAGCCTGATTCAATTCAAACCTCAGCTCTGCCTGGAATCATTTCTGTATTAAACCTGAATAGGGATGGCTGCATTTGAATGCCTCCCTTATGGTTTTTCATCTACTCGTGAAGAGAACTCCATCGTTCTCTACATCTCTCTCTCTCTGCCGGTCTCTCTCTCTCCCATTCTCAAAGTGTTAGTATAAAGGTCTCGCTTTAATGGACTTGTCCATCTATCTTTCAGCTGCTTATCTGAGCCCATCTCTCAGCATTAGTCTTTTTCTGATGTTAGTGATGGTAGAAGCAGTTGTGTTTATACAGATCCAGGATCAGTTTGAATTGCTTTCATTGTAGCTTGTAAGAAGATTGAAATTATGTAATCATAGTATATTGGCTTCTAATGCTATTATTTGTTTGTAAATATTATATTAATCTTTTTTTAAATGATGTAATTATAATTTATTTATCAAAACCTTCTAAAACTATTATTATTATTATTTGTTAAAAAAATCTATTTAAAATAAATTTTAATTTAAATGTGAAAATATGAAATACATTTCATTTGAATAAATCAATATATTATATGATATTTATTATATCATATTATATTATATGAATGGTTTTTGTAATTAAACTTTTTGAAATTATGTAATCATAATATATTGGCTTCTAATGCTATTATTTGTTTGTAAATATTATATTAAACTTTATTTAAATTATGTAATTATAATTCAGTAATCAAAACCTTCTAAAACTATTGTTATTATTATTTGTTACATTTAAAATGCATTTTAATTTAAATGTTAAAATATTAAATAATCAATATATAACAATATATTATTATATTTATTATATCATATTATATTATATAAATGTTTTTTGTAATAAAACTTTTTGAAATTATGTACTCATAATATATTGGCTTCAAGTGCTATTATTTGTTTGTAAATATTATATTAAACTTTATTTAAATTATGTACTTATAATATAACTAAAAAACCTTCTAAAAATATTTTAATTTAAATGTTAAAATGTTAAATACAGTTAAATAAATGTTTAATGAATACAAATATTAAAGTATATTATATTATATTTTTGTAATTAAACTTTTTGAAATCATGTAATCATAATATATTAAACAAAGGCTTATAATGCTATTATTATTTGCTTGGAAATATTATATTAAACTATTTATTTTAATTCTTTTATTTAAATTTAAAAAAACTTCTAAATATAATTTTTATAGTATAAAATGTACATGTATTTATAATTAAACTAATAAATTATATAATTCTAATTTATGAATCAAAACCTTCTAAAACTATTATTATTATTTGTTAATAAAATATGCATTTCATTTCAAATAAATTTTAATTTAAATGTTAAAATAGTAAATACATTTAATTTTAATAAATAAAATAAAATCAATAAAAATGTAATTATTGTCACCCAAGAAAAGTCCTACAGCATTTGAAAGCTGTCCAAACTCTGCCTATGGAGTTTATAATGAAGTGTGATTCACTCTGTCCTGCAGGTGTCCATGGTGTTGTCAGCCCTGCAGGCTGGTAATAAAGGAACTCAGGCCTGCATAACGGCAGCCAGTTCTGTCTCCGGCATCATCGCTGATCTGGACACCACCATCATGTTCGCCTCTGCCGGCACACTCAACGCAGAGAACGAGGAGTCTTTCGCAGACCACAGGTGAGACCTACCTAGTAGAACGTAGCACCATTGAAAGCTTTGTTCTATTAATGTTTTCCATTATTGTGACCATAGAATAGAGCCGAAAAAAGTGTCTGCTGTGTTATCTGAAGCGTATTTGTTTGTGCACTCTTCAGAGAGAACATATTGAAAACCGCTAAAGCTTTGGTTGAGGACACCAAGCTGCTTGTGTCTGGTGCTGCATCGAGCCAGGACAAACTAGCCCAGGCAGCCCATTCCTCTGCCAAGACCATCACACAGCTCACTGATGTGGTCAAACTGGGCGCTACGAGCATGGGCTCAGAGGACCCAGAGACACAGGTGTGTGTTTCGCTGTTTGTGCATCTTCCTAATCTGTCATAGGATTTTCACACCAAAACTTCAAGTAGACCAAGACCAATGTGTTATAATTCCGCTAGAGACAGGCTCCAAAAAGGAGTCAAATCTGTATCTCCCCCATATGTTAAAATGCCCAACTTTACAGCAGAAAAAAACATGTTTACAGCCTGGTACAAAAAGTGATTTTGGTCTATACAGTTAATTTTGCCCTTCATGACAACTGTGAGGGGGGTGAATTTAAATTCATCCATTTAAATTATATTAAGCCTTAAAGTTCTGCATAATTAAGGGCGTGGCCACTTGAGTGACAGGTGGATTGCCACTATGGTCGAGCTAGGTGGGCGTGGTTTCAGCAACCAGGCACCTCAGCTCCATCCACATCTTTCCGCTTTGCCCATTTTCATTTTCAGTTATCCGGGAGTGACACACTACCAAGATGGCGACGGGCCACTTTAGGCTTCAAAAATGCTCTTCAGAAACCTACGGGTGACGTCACGGACACTACATGTCCGTATTTTTTTACAGTCTATCGCAAATACTCTCTGGGCCCTATTTTAGCAATCTAAGCGCATGGTCTAAAGTGCATTGCGCAGGTACACTTAGGGCATGTCCAAATCCACTTTTGCTAGTTTAACAACGGGAGAAAAGGGTCGGTGCGCCCAGCGCATGGTCTAAAAGGGTTGTGTAATGGGTGTGTTTTGGGCGTAATGTGCAATAAACCAATCAGAATCTCATCTAATCCCTTCCCTTTAAAAGCCAGTTGCGCTTGCACAATGGCGGAATTTGCAAGTGGAAAAACTGAACGTTTCTTTAGTGAGAAAATGGATCTGCTCGTCTAATGACGCCTGCTTGCACGTCATTACTGCAAATAGGTCGGCTAATTCTGATACATGCAATGACTATCCATTATGATGTAGGCATTTTTATAGTTATGTCCCTGTGTGTGTGTGTGTAATAAGCAGAGTGTTACTAATTACTAATGCACCCTTTAAATAACACAAAAAATACTATCGTTTTAATAATAATAATATTAATCATTTGTTACATTTATATAGCGCTTTTCTGGATACTCAAAGTGCTTTACATATGGAAGGGGGGAATCTCCTCAACCCCCACCAATGTGCAGCATCCACCTGGATGATGCGACGGCAGCCATATTGCGCCAGAACGCCCCCACACACCAGCTGATTGGTGGAGAGGAGACAGAGTGATGAAGCCAATCAGTATACGGGGATGATTAAGAGGTCATGATGGACAGAGGACAATGGGCATCCCCAGCATGCCGGGGTTACACCCCTACTGATTTTTTTATGACTACAGAGAGTCAGGACCTCGGTTTAACGTCTCATTCGAAGGATAGTGCTCTTTGACAGTATAGTGTCCCCATCACCATACTGTGGGCGTTAGGACCCACAGAGACCACAGGGTGAGCGCCCCCTTCTGGCCTCACTAACACCTCTTCCAGCAGCATCCTAGTTTTCCCAGGAGTTCTCCCATCCAGGAACTGACCAGGCTCAGCCCTTCTTAGCTTCAGTGGGAAACCAGTCTTGGGTTACAGGGTGATATGGCTGCTGGTTTTCATTGCCTCAAAATGGCAACGCTCCAACAATGCGCCTGAACACACCTTGTTTTCAGACCAGCACGCCCATGGGAGAACAAATGGGCGCGAGTGCATTTGCTATTTAAACAACATGGCGCTGGATGTGAAAATGAGAACTGCGTCGGGCTAAAATTAGCAAAAAACACTTGCGTCGCGCCTTGCGCCGGTTGAATGATAGGGCCCTCTGACTAACAGCCAAAGGCATGTATCATGACACATCTCTGCTCAACATTCAAATTGTGTGAGGATTAATAAATCATAATCTATTGTACGGTATTGTACAGGTGGTTCTGATAAAGACTCCCACTCCGCCCTCTCTCTGACATCCCTGGAGGAGTGCAGTGTATTATGGAACTGGATAAAGCCGGTGGCATATCATGACTAAAGGTGGTTGTGATAAAGTCTTCTCTCTATCTCTTTCAGGTGGTCCTGATAAACGCAGTCAGAGATGTCGCTAAAGCTTTGGCTGAGCTGATTAGTGCCACTAAATGTGCCGCGGGCAAAGCAGCGGACGATCCGTCCATGTATCAGCTGAAGAGTGCCGCCAAGGTACGTTAGTTTGAAGAATGCTGTATGTGTGTCTGTATGTTCCTGTTTGTAAGAAAGGCATTATGCATCCTAGTGAGGGTCAAATCTTATTCTGACTCTCTCATATCTATCACTTTCTGTGTGTATGCCTGTCTAACAGCTGGCTCTGTCTCTCATTTTCTTGGCTGGGGGCTGTCTTCGCTCGCTGTCATCTTGGTGTGTGGCCACAAATCAAACTCTATCTTACAGTGATCATAGTGTGTGTCACAGTGTGTATATGAGTGACTCAATGGCCACACTGCAGGGGGCAAAACCATGTGTGTGTACGGCATAAGGACTGCTTCCTTCCCGTCCTCTCTTCATTTTTCTGTCTCCTCTCTAATGCCATTATTGCCATATAGCAAAGCATAAATGATACATTTTCTAAGCCTAATTAAAAGACAATTAAAATGGCGCTCGCTTCTGCAGTTGTGCTGTGGATCAGTGCACACAGTTTATCATGCGAAACTGAATCTCCAGGCTTGTATAAACAGATATTAATGTGTACCCCACATATTTGCAAGAGTTGTCTAATCCTTTAATCATTCACCTGGTGCTGTTAAACCTCTGGGATTAACTTCCACATACATGCAACGTGATATGTTTTGTTTAGCATACTTAAGTGATGAGTTGTAATGCGGTTGTGATCTTCACAGAAAGATTTTTGAACATTCCTCCAACATATGGCGACTTCCGATCCTCTGGGATTTTGCTTCAAACATTCATTGCGCTTGTTTCTTCAGTGTGTTTTTTAAATTGTGGTGGCGTTCCTCAGGGCTTCGTCTTAGGCCCCCTTTTGTTTTCTTGGGTTTTTTCCCTTTTGTATTTAAAACTTTGCCTAAAGCAAGATTTAGAATCCATTACAGGCTTCAGCTGTGGTCCATTATTAGGTCCAGTTTGATCACCTGACCATTTTCTGATGTTTTGACGAGTTAGATTTCAGTTTTGTACAAACCTTGAACAAACCTTGCCTGTTTTTTTTACTGAGCTATTTGATACAGCTGTTCCTGTCATAGCATTGCATCTGACCTTTTTTTCAATGTGTCAGGTGAAAAACTGCCACAAAGCTGTTGACATTCTCTAGTTTAGCTCACTTGAGATGTCATGCATAAAGCACAAAAAAGGCATTCTTGTCCAGTCAGTGACCCCCCTATGTTTTCTGATGTTACAGGTGATGGTGACGAACGTGACCTCTCTGCTGAAAACGGTGAAAGCGGTGGAAGATGAGGCCACTCGCGGGACGAGGGCTCTGGAAGCCACTATTGAGTGCATTAAACAGGAACTCACTGTACGGAACATTCTTTGTGTGAATACTGAACTCTTACAGAAGTCGTTCCAGGAGATACTGTGCATTCCACTTTTAAAATATAGTTCCTCAAAAAGGAAAATTCTGTCATTATTTTCTTACCCTCATGCCATTCAAAACTTGCATGACTGACTTTCGCCTGTGGACACAAAAGAAGTTATTTTGAACTAACAACATTGGACCCCATTGACTTTATATGGACAAAACAAAACACTGAGACATTTTTTCAGAATATCTTGTTTTGTGTTCCACAAATGAATGAGTCATTCAGGGTTGGAATGACACAAGGATGAGAGAATTCTTTTTTGGGTGAACATCTTTTAAGCACTTGGGGCCATTTGTTCAAAACATTTCATCTGGATCAAAATTATCTGGATTTGGAAATCCCTTGTTTTGCTATCGAGGATCAGGTAATCCATCTTACTTTTGTGCCGGTTTTTCAAAGCAAAATTGGATTGGATCACCCTGATCCAGATTACACACGTTTTCAGATTACCAAATCTGGATTACTAGTACGGAGCCCCTAAAGGGACATGGTGATGGAGAAAATATGAGTTTCACGTAGCATTCACCCGAGAAACCTTGCGTTCGCTCGCGAAGAACTTTTGACTGGTTCATCTCTTAAAATTGATAAGAAGTAAAAAGTCTTATAAGTGATTAAAAAAAAACACTTTAAATGTAATATAATATTTTAGTTTGATACTTAGGGGATTATTTTATGGCGGCTAAATCTTTTTTTACTTTTACTGTAGGCTACTGAAAGGCTTAATAGGTAGCCTGATGTCTACTTCTAATTTATTACGTTAACAATTAGCCTAATCAAGAGCAAATTAAAATATGTGTTTGTGTATTATATGATACAAATGTTGTATTTTTTGACCATTTTTAAAGTTTTGCTACAATTTCTTCCTGGAATCCACCTTGAAATCCTACCCCCTGTTTGGGATTAGGGTAATCCTGTTTTTTTTGGATCAAAGTCCAAATCCTACTGACAAGTTTTGAACAACACAAACTGAAGGTTTGATCCAGATTAAAATTAGGATTGGATTCCGTGATGTAATCTGATTTCAGATTCCTTCTTTCCCTTTTGAACAACCCATTTTCAAGATTTGATCCAGTCCGATAAGCTTACCTTTGAACAACTGGCCCTTGAGACTAGTTAAAGGCACAATATGTAAAATTTTTGGATTACAATGAGAAAACCAGAACCCAGACCAATGAGAACAATGTTATATATTTTGTTGACTTGTGTCCGTGCGTCGCCTATCAATGGCATCATATCAGCTTTACCCTCGATTTCCTGTTTTAATATATTATGCGTTTTATTAGACAGGTGAGCGACTGTTTGGATACATTCATCGACAGAAAACTAATCATTGTTTTATAGCTCAACACGGTCTTATTGTTTAAATCTGGTTTTCTTGATTTACCGCGAGTACCATGTTTTACCATGCCTAATATCGATCTAGCTTACTGCAAACAAGTGTCTCATAGTACCCGCCGAGCGAACACACAGCATTATAACATAGCTTTAACATAGATATGATAAAACAGCGCTGCGTACGCAATACTGGAAAAGCGGTCGTCTGCGGCATAATAAAAGCTCCGCAAAATCAAGGTGTCATCAAGCAATGCCTTTGTTTTGAACAAGCGACCTCAAGCGGCAAAAAATTACATATTGTGGCTTTAATATATTAGAAATGTCGGTTATATCATGTTCATTTTGATTGTAATTAAGATATGCTAATACAATCAACTGGTATTACAAACTGGCCGTGAATTAGTACCAATTAGGTCCAGCTTAATTAGTTTGAGCCCAGACAGGTAAAAACCCATCCATCTGTGATATGAACTGATAATACAGAGTAATACACCATGTGAGCATTAGCCTGTTCTCCACCTGCTCCTTGTTCTCCTTCTCCCATAGGCGGCACTACTCCACTTATCAGACACTGTGTCACGGATTGAGATAGTGATACAGGAAAGCAAGAGATTTCTGTTTTATCTTCTGGTTTAGTGCTCCTTTTATCGAATGCCCATCAGGACATTCGGAAATCCTGACTGCATTACTGTGTTCATTACCCTGATCATGTGACCGATTCTAAAAATGTAATGGTTCAATAAAGAGAAATGGATATGTTATATCTGTTATGTATGAAATATGTCATCTTCTGTTTTCCAGGTTTTCCAATCCAAGGACATTCCGGAGAAATCCACCACCCCAGAAGAGTTTATCCGCATGACCAAGGGCATCACCGTAGCGACGGCCAAAGCAGTGGCAGCAGGCAACTCTGCTCAGCAGGAGGACGTGATATCCACTGCCAACCTGAGCCGCAAAGCCATCTCCGACATGTTGACCACCTGCAAGGTGTTTATCCACCGACGCACACACATATGCCCACTCGCAAACAGTCCCACCACATGCTGATCAACTGCACGGTGGTAATCCACAAACGCTTGAATACCAACAAAATGTGTTCATGTGCTCGCACAAATTCTGCATGTACGATCAATGCTGCTTGCTCTATTTCTCAATGTCATTTAGCTCTAACCTACTTTTGACTCCTAAATTACGCCCTCTAGTGCTGTCATGGCGTAATGCGTTTTCTTCAATCCACAAATTCTGATATTAAACTACAGATTTTAAAATGAGCGCGAAAATTCAGCAGATTCCATCTGGGCCTCATCATGCACCATGAATGTGTGTTTGTGTCTTGCAGCAAGCCGCGTACCACCCAGAAGTATGCATGGATGTGAGGAATAAAGCTCTGCTCTACGGCATCGAGTGTACCACCGGATACATCGACTTGCTCGAACACGTCCTGCTCGTGAGTGGGCGCGCCGACAGTTTTTACAGGATGTGATTGTGCGCGTGTTCTGTGATTAACCTCGTCTGTTTACTCCACGCAGGTCTTGCAGAAACCCACGGCCGAACAGAAACAGCTGTTGGCCGCACTGTCCAAGAAAGTGGCGGGCTCCGTCACGGAGCTCATCCAGACTGCAGAAGCCATGAAAGGTGAGCACACCTTGGAAAAATACATTTGGGGGTGCCAAAGTCTATCTCTTTCCCAAGTATTTTTTCATATTTAATATTGATGGAACAACACTATTATTAATACATTTTGTACTTAAAAAGGTTTAAATAAAAAAGAAAAGCTTTGCAAAATAGCGGTCAATTATTTAAACAAATTTCAAAATGCTATTATAATGGAGAAAATTTAAAAAAAAAAAATATTCTGAGCTTTCCGTGAGCACATATCTCACGCAGGCCTGGTCATGGCATATGCTCTTGAAAGGTAATAGGGAACATTTATTAGAGACATTGATATAACTCTGCTTTGTTGTTTTTTTCCTTTTCTGCCACAGATGGAGGTGAGTATGATATGCACAGTGTTGTTTTTCTCCAATATCAGGCCACACACATGCAGACTTGAGTAACTGACCGGCATGGACACACACACACACACACACACACAATGAGTTATAGTGTGAGAGAAAAGAGAAGAAGGGATAGAATTGAATTCCCTCAGGTTTAACATAATCCTCAAACACATTCTTGCCATCTGTTTTCACAAGCTGTTTGAACAAAACAGACGTCTTTTAGTGCCTCTTAAACGTCGGTAAAGGAGAATGTATTGCAAAGCACATTTGCTTCATATATGGCTATTAACATAAATATGTGCACGTTTATCTAGACAATTAATGAATAATTGTGATTGTAATAACCTGCCAGTCTGCACCAAGAACAGTGTTTACCTAGAGTTATTAAGGGTTGTGGCATTCTTACAGTATATCATAAATTCTTCCCTTACCAAAATGTTCAATATTAACAATATTTTTTAGCATAATAAATAAAAAGAAATGTATATATTTGGCAAGAAAATAATAAATCATCTATAATTATTTTCATGACAATTAAGTACATTTTCCTCCGTTATTCTCCTTACCGTAATGTGTACTCACTTTTTTTAGTAATTTTTTATTTACGTTTTTTGTGATGATTCATCATTAGATTATATTTTTATACAATATAGGTAGGTTTTTATTTAAATGTAAATAATTTCACTGTAAAAAATAATCATTTTATCCTCGATTTAATTTCATTTGTATTATTTGTAGTGCTATCAAATAGATTAATCGCGATTAATCGCATCCAAAATAAAAGTTTGTGTTTACAAAATGTGTGTGTGTGTACTGTGTATCTATATATAAATACACACACACGCACATGCATGCACATATTTAAGAAAGATTTGTTATATATATATATATATATATATATATATATATTATATAAATATATATACAGTATATATACATGCAAGTATTTCTTAAAGGGTACATAACACACAGTTTCTGCCAGTCTCATGTTAATTTCGAGTACCTATAGAGTAATACTGCATCCTTCATATCTCAGAAGAGTCTTTAGTTTTATCAGATTTATAAGACAGATACGCTGTACCGATTCTTTCCGAAAACACTGCCGAACTCATAAGGGCGTGCAGTGGGCGGAGCTTAAGAGTCACTCACAAGCACATACACACATAAACAATCCCTGGATAACTTTCGATTCACTATACATTTGTGTTAATATGCAATATATGCTAAATATATACATAATAATTATACACAGTAACACACACATTATTTAAACACAAACTTTTATTTTGGATGCGATTAATCACGATTAATCGATTTGACAGCCCTAATTATTTATTTTTTGCTAGGGATGCACCGATATAAAGATTTTGGCCGATATCCGATAATTCTTATATTTGAAAGCCGGTATATTGGCCGATAAATAAAAATCTTAATTTGTATATAATTTTTGATAGACTGATTACAAAAACAAGTCTCATCATTAAAAGACACAAGCCGATATTGATATGGTGGCCGATATATTGTGCATCCCTATTTTTTGTTATTTGAGACTTGTACACTGTACACTTGGGGGCTTCATTTATAGAAGAATTCATTTCTTTTCATCAAAATATAAATTTTAATTTCTTTCTTTTGATTTTGAAGTGAATATTCATCAATGGTTTCTGACTACTGTAGTAATGATTGAATGTTCTTGTGGACATTTTTGTAAAGGGTCTTGTGGTGGCATGTGATTTATTTATTTACTTTTTCTATACAGGAGGTTATTGGTTCAAATCCACATCGCATGATTTTATTTATTTTTTAAATCATGTGTTCACTCTTTCCATGTGTGTATGTTATACATGTGGTATATGAATTGAAAATGAGGGTCATGCTGACTTTGTTTATACATCCTCTCAGGTTCAGAGTGGGTGGACCCAGAAGACCCCACGGTGATAGCGGAGACGGAGCTCCTGGGTGCTGCGGCGTCCATCGAGGCCGCGGCCAAGAAACTGGAGCAGCTGAAGCCCAGAGCCAAACCAAAGGTATCCTTCCATCCGTCTTCTAAATCCAAACACACACACACACACACACAATGCCGTGATCAGCTCACCCAACACTATATCAGACCAGTACCACCAAAGGCTGTGGGAATGTTTCATTCTTATTTTGTATTCAGGGGAAGTGATGTTTTTTTTTTGTAATTTTAGGACCTCAGATCTTCAGGATGTGGTGTGTTGCACACATCTGTGTAGCTTTTTGTTTGGGTTTTTTGTGGTTATATTTGTCTTGCACATTAACAATTTGATATTTTGAAGTCTAGTGAGCGCTGAACCTAAAGTGATCGTCTATGTGGCTTTTGGTTTGTTGGGGGTTTCCTGTAATCCATCTTGCATCTCAATTATTCAGTATTTTGAAGTTTCTTTTTAGAGCGTGCTGAACTTTTAGTCAGTCTGAAACTCATCTCCAAGAAGTTCAGCACTTTTTAGAAACGTTTTTCCCTGAAGCTCTTTTATTGTTCCATCCATCTGTGTTATAGCTCAGCTGTCAGTGATGCTTTTCACCTGAAAAACATTCATCCACATTTTGCCTTTCAGAGCTGAAACTCTTTGACTTCCTTGGCTGTGTCAGTGAGTCTATAGCAAAATCAGAAAGCAAACTCACGTTTGCTGCCACAGAACTGTCTGTCTACCATTCTGTCGTCCTGTATATTGTTCTAATTATCATTCTATCTATCTGTTGTTCTATCTACCATTCTTTCTGTCTGTCTGTCTGTATGTTGGTTGGTCTGTTTGTCTAACTGGTTATTTCTGTCTGTCAGGTATTCTATCCGTCTTGTCTATCTGTATGCCTGTCTTTCTCCACAGATTTGTCTGTCTGTTTATTGTTGTTTATTTGTCAATTCTGTCTGTCTATCAATCTGTTTTTCTGTCTGTCGTATCATTCTGTCTCTATCTGTCTGTCTGTCTGTCTGTCTATCTATCTGTCTGTCTCTCTGTCTGTCTCTATCTGTCTGTCTATACTTGTCTGTCTGTCTCTGTCTGTCTGTCTGTCTATCTGTCTGTCTCTATCTATCTGTCTGTCTATATCTGTCCGTCTCTATCTGTCTGTCTGTCTCTATCTGTCTGTCTGTCTGTCTGTGGTATCATTCTGTTTGTCTGTCTGTCTGTCTATCTTTCAGTCTGATTATATATGTCTACCTGTCTCTCTCTCTCTCTCTCTCTCTCTCTCTATCTGTCTGTCTGTGGTATCATTCTGACTGTCTGTTTATGGTATCTGTCTGTCTGTCTGTGGTATCATTCTGTCTGTCTGTGGTATCATTCTGACTGTCTGTTTATGGTATCTGTCTGTCTGTGGTATCATTCTGTCTGTCTGTGGTATCATTCTGTCTGTCTGTCTGACTGTCTCTGTCTGCCTATGGGATCTGTCTGTCTCTCTGTGGTATCAGTCTGTCTGTCTGTCTGTATTTGTCTGTCTCTCTCTATCTATCTGTCTGTTTGTGGTGTCATTCTGTCTGTCTGCCTGTCTCTGTCTGCCTATGGTGTCTGTCTGTCTGTCTGTGGTATCATTCTGTCTGTCTGTCTGTCTGTCTGTATTTGTCTGTCTCTTTCTATCTATCTGTCTGTTTGTGGTATCATTCTGTCTGTCTGTCTGTCTGTCTGTGTTTGTCTGTCTCTCTCTATCTGTCTGTCTGTCTGTGGTATCATTCTGTCTGTCTGTCTGTCTGTCTGTGGTATCATTCTGTCTGTCTGTCTGTCTGTCTGTCTGTGTTTGTCTGTCTCTCTCTATCTGTCTGCCTGTCTGTGGTATCATTCTGTCTGTCAATCTATCCATTTATCATTCTGTCATTCTATCTGTCTGTCTATGGTATCATTATGTCTGTCTGTCTCTATCTGTCTGTCTATGGTATCATTCTGTCTGTCTCTATCTTTCTGTCTGCCTGTCTCTATCTGTCTGTCTGTGGTATCATTCTGTCTGTCTGTTTATCTCTGGCTGTCTGTCTGTCTGTCTGTTTCTCTCTATCTGTCTGTTTATCTCTGGCTAGCTGTCTGTCTGCCTGCCTGTCTTCTCTGTCTCTCTTTCTCTATCTGTCTGTGGTATAATTCTGTCTGACTGTCTCTGTCTGCCTATGGTATCTGTCTGTCTGTCTGTCTGTGGTATCATTCTGTCTGTCTCTCTGCCTGTCTCTGTCTGCCTATGGTATCTGTCTGTCTGTGGTATCATTCTGTCTGTCTGTCTGTATTTGTCTGTCTGTCTATCTATCTGTCTGTTTGTGGTATCATTCTGTCTGTCTGCCTGTCTCTGTCTGTCTCTCTCTATCTATCTGTCTATTTGTGGTATCATTCTGTCTGCCTGTCTCTGTTTGTCTCTCTGTCTGTCTGTGGCATCATTCTGTCTGTCAGTCTGCCTGTCTCTGTCTGCCTATGGTATCTATCTGTCTGTCTGTCTGTGGTATCATTCTGTCTGTCTGTCTGTATTTGTCTGTCTCTCTCTATCTATGTCTGTTTGTGGTATCATTCTGTCTGTCTGCCTGTCTCTGTCTGCCTGTCTCTGTCTGTCTGTCTGTCTGTCTGTCTGTCTGTCTGTCTGTCTGTCTGTCTGTGGCATCATTCTGTCTGTCAATCTAGCCATTTATTATTCTGTCATTCTATTTGTCTGTCTGTCTCTCTGTATCGATCTGTCTGTCTGTCTGTCTGTCTGTCTGTCTATCTATCTATCTATCTATCTATCTATCTATCTATCTATCTATCATCTGTCTTTGCTCTATCTGTCATTCCTGTCTGTCAGTCTATCTAGCTACCGTTCAATATATCATTCTATCTATCCTTCTGTCTGTCATTCTATCTGTCTGTCTGTCTTTCTCTCTCTGTCGATTTGTTTGTTTGTCCCTCCCTCTGCTCTTTAACTCTCAGTCTCACTGTGTTAGTCAGATCAGCTTCATAGATTCTGGAAGGAAGGATGACGGAGTCTTTTCATTCCGTTACCCTTTGGAAACTTTGATAAACCACATTTCTGTCTCACAGTAACAGCTCTGCATCGAGACTCATTCTGAACTGGTTTAAGGCACATGAGCGTGCTTGTTCACTGTTACATGTTGTTGTTGTTTTTTTAAGTTTTATAGTCAGGTTGAAATTCAATACGTCAGGATACAGTGTCACTGGTGTTTATTCTCGCCCCTGGAGCCTTCTTCACCATTTCCCCTGATATTTCTTCATTCCTCACTTCCCTATTTAACCTTCCCTCTTCAATCCATCCTTGTCTTTTCCCTGCTATCCCAGCATGCCCTGCTCCCTTGTTCTCTTCTATCCTCTCCTCTCTTTCCCCATGTTCTGGAGGTGAGGTAGACCTGGAAGCCTTTCTGCAGGGCTCTGTTTGATATGTTTGATATATTAGGTTGTTATTCTGTCCAACTATATATCAAACATATTCCTACAGTGTCCTGCTCTGTCTCCAGACTTGTGTGTGTTCTGTTTATGACTCGTTCATGAACGTGAACGTGAGTGTGTGTGTGTTTTTGTGGTTTCAGACAGATACATTTTCGATGGTGGCACGCAAGGGTGTGTCTTAGGTCCGTTAGAATTGTGCCGTTTCCTTCCTGTTGATTCTGAACATAGTGAACCTAAGAAGTGTCACCTCCGTGCCACAAGGTGTCACCCTCAGATCACTTTGTCCAATGTGCATCTCACCTCCTCCCTTTCATCGCCTTGGCTATGTTTGGAATAGCATACTGCCGTACTACCCATATTATTAATGCAGTATGTAGTAAACTGTGTGCAGTATGCAAAGAATGAGCAGATTTTCATAAAAGGTTCGGTATATAACAAGAGCACACTGAATGAGGACTATATCCTACATTGCATTTAATGTAACCTTTCATTTCTGGTTTAATAAATGTACCCGAAGTAATGCCTGCAACGTTTTTCAACATCTCTAATATTTTTTCTTATCAGACTTTACAATCAAATGGGTGCAAAGTAACTGTATTTTCACATACTAAGGTCATGTGACAACTTTGGCATACTACTGTTTGAAACATTTATCATTGCGTAATGCCAACTGTTTCACTTTTTGTTTTTAAAAAGCAAGTATTCTACTAAGAACATAGGGAAATAAAGGGTATGTTCTAAATAGCATATTACCATAATACTTGTGCTATTTTTCAGTATGCATTATGACAACGATCAGGCATAACATTATGACAGGTGAAGTGAATAACACTGATTATCTCTTCATCACAGCACCTGTTAGTGGGCGGGATATATTAGGCAGGTTAAAATGCTTACCTGGGGAACACATGGCACCAGGATGCCCTATGGGAAGAAGGCAAGCCGGCGGAGGCAGTGTGATGCTTTGGGCAATGTTCTGCTGGGAAACCTTGGGTCCTGCCATCCTTTGACACGTACCACCTACCTAAGCATTGTTGCAGACCATGTTCATCCTTTCATGGAAACAGTATTCCCTGGTGGCTGTGGCCTCTTTCACAGGATAATGCGCCTGACACAAAGCAAAAATGGTTCAGGAATGGTTTGAGGAGCACAACAACGAGTTTGAGGTGTTGACTTGGCCTCCCAATTCCTCAGATCTCAATCCAATCGAGCATCTGTGGGATGTGCTGAACAAACAAGTCCGATCCATGGAGGCCCCACCTCACAACTTACAGGACTTAAAGGATCTGCCTCTAACATCTTGGTTCCAGATACCACAGCACACCTTCAGGGGTCTAGTGGAGTCCATGCCTTGACGTGTCAGGGCTGTTTTGGCAACAAAAGGGGGACCAACACAATAATGTTATGCCTGATCGGTGTATATTGTGCATAGTATGTGCAGCCTAAAGTTGCTGTATAGAACCAAAACACACATGGATTACTGTATCCCATAATGCAATGCTCTCAGCATAACCTTACATTGCCAGTGTCACATTTCATGCATACAGAACATCAGCATTCTGTGCACAGTGTACATACTGCATCCTGGAATTGTATTACAACTAGTTTAGTAGTATGCTATTCTGAACAAACCCATGCTACCTTGTTAGTACAATGGAATGTATGTCAACCTGTCTCTCAAAGGTCTTTGATTTATCCTTTAAAGGGATAGTTCACTCAAAAAATTAAAAATCTGTCATCATTTACTCACCCTCAAGTTGTTCCAAACCTTTATGAGTTTCAAAAGAAGATATTTTGAAGAATGTTTGTAACAAAGCAGATAGAGCAACCATTGACTGCCATAGAATTTTTTTCCCTACTATGGTAGTCAATGGTTGCTCTCTCTGTTCTAAATATCTTCTTTTGGGTTCAGCAGAAGAAAGAAACTCATACAGGTTTGGAACAACTTGAGGGTGAGTAAATGAAGACAGAATTTTCATTTTTGGGTGAACTATCCCTTTAAGTCTTTTCTGGAATCAACAAAGCATAATAGTATAAAATGGATAATATAATAATATATAATACAATTTCACTTCTGCTTCTTGCCCATCTATTAGCATAGCGAAAGCATTTCTTTTTTATAAAAAATAACTTTAATATAATGGTTTTATGACTAGCTATGTCAACCAGCAGTGCGCTAAGAGTATTCATTACAATGAATAAATTGACAATCCACAGTTTGTTATATCTCTTCCTTTCTCATTTTTGCAGCAAGCCGATGAGTCTCTGAACTTTGAGGAGCAGATCCTGGAAGCAGCAAAATCCATTGCTGCAGCAACCAGCGCTCTGGTCAAATCTGCTTCGGCCGCTCAGAGAGAGCTCGTAGCACAGGGAAAGGTACTAAAATCTAGAGTTCTCTTTTCAGTGTTGTTATTGTTAATAAAAACGATTACATTGTTTTTGTTAAATTGATAGTTAACCCAAAAATGTCAAATATCCCATGATTTACTCACCCTCAATCCATCCTAGGTGTATATGACTTCCTTCTTTCAGACGAATACAATCAGAGTTATATAAAAAAATGTCCTGGCTCTTCCAATCTTTATAATGGCGGTCCTGATTATGAAGTCCAAAAAGTGCATCCATCCATCACAAAAGTAATCCGTACGACTCCGGGGGGTTAATAAAGGCCTTCTGAAATGAAGCGATGTGTTTGTGTAACAAAAATATCCATATTTAAAACTAAAATAACTAGCTTCCAAAACGTCAACTTGCGCCAAAAGAGTAACCCCTGACATGATGTAGGAGTAGCATAATCTTTGACGCCTCGCGCGGTTCAAACAAATAGGGCTTGGCAACAAACTCGAGCTCCTCTTCTCTTATATTGAAATCCTCCGACATTTCTTTGTAAAAATTCTAATTTTAGACTTTCGTGACCGGTGTTTTGTTTTGCTCTATCCTCTGCACTTAAGCGTTCGTCAACAGTGTTGCCACAGTTATTTTGAATAAGTAATCTGATTACTGATTACTCCTTTAAAAAGTAACTTAGTTACTTTACAGATTACTTGATTTTAAAAGTAACTAAGTTGGATTACAAGTTACATTCAGCAGTTGCCGACAACATGCCGCCTCAACATAAAAATGACAACCATTTTTGCCAACACTCACTTTATTGGAAGTGCATTTTTAACAGTAACGTCAACAATGTATCTCCTGACATTTTAAGCTGAAATGAAAAAATATTTCCTGAAAAACAAAAACATGTTTTATTAAAAAATGTAATAAAGACTCTTTCTTGACTTCACTTAACATAAATACTCTCCCCGAGACACAAGAAGAAAGCAAAAATATATATTTTTAAGGAAAATGACAAAAATAGTAACTCACAGTGACTTGGATAAATTACTTTAATCTGATTACTGGTGTGGAAATAGATTAGATTACTCGTTACTGGAAAAAAGTAGTCCGATTAGAGTAACGCGTTAGTGGCATCACTGTTCGTCAATACGTCATGCGGCAGGTCAGAGTTCCCTCTTTCGTTCACTTTTTCGACAGACTCTTTTCTTTCCATAAATCGATGTGTACAACTAATTATTTTAGTTTATAACGTTTTAAATATGGATATTTTTCTCTCACATACGTATCGCTTCGCTTCAGAAGGCCTTTATTAACCCCCTGGAGTTGTATGGATTACTCTTATGATGGATGGATGCACATTTTTGGGCTTCAAAATCAGGACCGCCATTCACTGCCATTATAAAGCTGGGAAGAGCCAGGACATTTTTTTAAATATAGCTCAATAGCTCATATCGATTGTATTCGTCTGAAAGAAGAAAGTCATATACACCTAGGATGGCTTGAGGGTGAGTAAATCATGGGATATTTGACATTTTTGGGAGAACTATCCCATTAATTCAAACAAAGCTGGAATAACCTGAAACGCCTATAGTTATAGGTTATAGTCTTGGGAACAACACGTCACAATATTCCTCATTTAAATAATTCCCGCCCAAGTCATACACAAAAAAAAAAGTGTGTGGCCTGGTTGAGTTGAAGAGAGGTGCTGCAACAATGTGAAAAATAATTTAAAAAAAATAAAACAATGACCATAACAAAAGCATGAAGCAAAATTGCTAAAACTTCAAAAATGTAAATTGCTGCTCCTTTTTGATCTTTATGATATTTCATGCAGGTGGGCTCCATCCCTGCCAATGCAGTAGATGACGGCCAGTGGTCCCAGGGTCTAATATCAGCAGTAAGTTGAAATTATCACCATTGTAATAGATTAAATGTTAGTCGCTTTGAGGAAAAAAAGCATCAGCTAAATGCATCCTTCTCTCGTGTAGGCCCGGATGGTTGCGGCCGCCACCAGTAACCTGTGTGAGGCCGCTAATGCTTCAGTCCAGGGTCACGCCAGTGAGGAGAAGCTCATTTCCTCTGCCAAACAGGTGGCGGCTTCCACCGCCCAGCTGCTGGTGGCCTGTAAAGTCAAAGCCGACCAGGACTCAGAGGCCATGAGGAGATTACAGGTTACGATCACTTATATGCCAAAAAAATGAGATCTAAGCTATAAAAAAAACAAAGGTATTTGTGGCGGGTTGGAATTTAGAGACATCTGTGTAAGGGGAAATACTACATCTACTAAAAATCATCTTGAAACCATTTGGTTAAAAGTTAATGGTTTTGGAAAACCTACTAAGTTGTAGTCTATTGAGTAAAAACATTGTGTTTGCACAGGCTGCTGGTAACGCAGTCAAGAGAGCGTCTGACAACCTGGTGAAGGCAGCGCAGAAAGCAGCCTTCGATAAAGCCGAAGACAACAGTGTCGTGGTTAAAACGAAATTCGTTGGAGGAATCGCTCAGGTGAGACTTCTTCCCATCTTCTCAAAGAGAAACAAGCATGACTCTGTTTGTCTCCAGCAGAATATCCCTTTACTTCCGAAGTGATGCGGCGCAATTAAAAAGAGATTTGACATTTGGAACTGCATTATGGATCTACAAAGACATTAGCGGGATTTGAAAGCTGTGGGTTTGTACCAGGCATCCACAGCTGGGCCCCTGTATCCGCAAACAGCTTATTTTCACGTTTGATCCGAGGCCAGATGCACATTAATTAAAGACTGCGTGTCTGCCTATTCAGAGCTTCCTTCCTCCCAGTATGCCTTCATGTCTTGTCTTCATCTTGAGAGGGCACTGGAATATTCAGAACATCTGAGAAATCCCGTTGAGTGGATGGCTTGAGTGTTCATATGAACCCAGGAGTCATTGCCAGCACAACAAAAAGTAGCTCAGTCAGTCCCTCATCAGAAGGCCTTGATCCGTCTGCCATTCCTTAAATCCACAAAAATGTTGCTCTTTTTCGAAAATAACTGGATGCCTGTTGCAGATCCAGTCCCATATTTTTGCAGCACAGTGATGCTAAAATTACACGTTCCACTAAAGAATATGAAGCGTTTTTCCCCCCATCACTGAGACAGATCCCGAAGGAAAAACTGGAAGGAAAAACATTCCCTGGCACTTTCAGCTTTAATATATATAAGCGTTATTTATGTATCATTGTGCCACAAACTATTTGGCTGGCTTCACATAATAAAACTGGTTTAAAAGTATCCACAGGACTGATTTGAGATCAGTTTTTTAGATTTGAAACATTGGCCATCATTCATGAAGATGAAGATGCATTCTGTGCTCATTGTTTGTTAAACTATTTTTGCTGTCATCCGCATTTGTCGCATTCATGCAACACAAGAAAAATACATTTGTATAAACCATTCTTGCGTAAACTGGCACAATGATTTGCAGTCATGTCACATACATTTTTGCATGAAACGAGGGCAGAAAGAATTTGTGGTAATCGTTGGTAAAAAAAAACATTTTATGTAAGCTGGTGCATTTATGTTACATTTATGCATGAAATTAATAGAATTAATTTGTGTTAAACATTCTTACTTAACTCTTTCCCCGCCAGCATTTTTTTTTTAAAGTTGCCCAAAGCGCAAAAGTTTCATGGCTTTTTGATCAACACTTGAATGTGGGTACGTTTCATTGAACATTGAGCAAAAAGCTGAGAAAATCTAGTTTTTGTCAAAGACTACATCCGGATTGGATTCAGAACCATGATCAAACACAGATGGAGTAGATCGAGTCGAACACCCTTAATGCTTGCACAGTCCTATAGCTCGTCCTGGGTCGACATTTCATTCAGTAACATTAGGCAGTTTTGATTTATATGCCGTTTAATGTTGGTGATCGTAGTTATTTTACATATGCAGGGCTCGACATAAACGCTTGTCAGTGTTGTGAACTCTATCCGGGTCACGGCACCATCTATTGTGAACTTTTATCTTCTAAAGTGTAGGAAACTCAGAAGATGAAGACCAGGAGACTTCGGGATCAAACAGAAGTTATTCTTTTAATGAAAACTCTCTGTGCTGCAGGTCGTCCGAAAACAGTCTGATTTAACAGTACAAAATAATGCAATTTACCTACATTTCAGGGGGAGGGATTATACAGCAGGGGAGGAGACATTCAAACAAAGGAATGCATATGTTGTGTAGGTAAAGGACACACCCTACTATGAAATCCCTACCAGTCCCATTGAATCAGCATAACTATTCGCATGCTGATACTGGCCAGGAACTCCAATTCCAAGAGCCATCCCAGAGCCATTAAAGACAAAAGGGGCAACGTCTGGGCTCCGAAAGGTGGAATCTCAGTGATCGGACTCATTTAAAACACAATAGAGAAAACAGGTCTGGCAGGAAAGGAGACTCTTGCTAGTGCCTCTGAAATCAGTAAAACAGGTCTGGAAGATTTGCATAGCAGACTAATTCATCTGATATCATAATTTTTACCTTAAATGCTAAATGCAATGTACTTTCTTAAATTTGTAATCCCACATCAGCTTGTCCGGGACAAGTGGATTTTTTGAAGGGAAAGATATTTTTACTTGCCCGACCGGACAAGTAGTCTGATTAAAACGTCAAAAACAAAAAAAAAATCTAGGGAATCACCAAAATGCAAGAATGTTCCTGCATTAATTTAGTGTATGTGGCGATCGATAGTTAATAGATAATAATATATAATGTATTGACGATAAGCTTGCGCTGTTGACACTCGAGCAGCCTTTCGAGGAGAAATCAAAACAAATCAGCGCCACTCAAACAGAGAAACTCAGTTAATATACTGCGGTAAAAATTCAAAATGTGTAGTTTTTATATTTATAACATATGATACAGTTAAGCAACACCACACAAGCAAGAGTGCTTTTTTCCTGAATACCACCACGATTGAAAATGTGACACTGATTTCAAATGACAGAACTCCATAAACAATTAATTAACATCAAGTCACTTACATTTTAGATGTAATATTTACTGTTTTTGTTCTGTTTCAGCAGCGAAAATAGTTCCACACAGCAGAACCATAACGCATCTCACAGCAACATTGTGTATTACTGAATGATTCAGCGTTTTGAATGAATCGGTTGAATCAAATATTCAACCACCTAATTCTTGAATGAATCAGCCGTGTGAACGAATTGACTCAATGACTCGCTCATTAAGACGGTCACCTGCCGCCAGCTATTGGCAGTTTAGTTTCTTGTTTAAACATTCTTTCCAACTTTTCTTATTTGTATATTCAAAAAATATTTACAACAATCTCATAACATTATTTAATGCAGTTGTAATTTTCCAGTATAAGTTATTTAATTTAATTGGTAACAGCCCTATAGTGTCTTAATCTAGTTTAATTTATTGATCAAATTTAAGAAAATAAAATTAAAGCTGAAGCATAGCCTATATTTAATAAGATTAGGGAAAAATGCCCTTTATAAAAGGTAAAAATCTCACAAATATGCAGATTTAAAGTATGTCAAAGCTGATTGAACACTGGTGAGAATATTGCTTCAGAATAAATTACACACACACACACACGCGCACAAAAAGTAATAAAATAAAATTTTCGGACAAGCACATTTTTACTCGGACAAGTGAATGACAGATTTACTTGTCCGAAGGATAAGCACGTTATCAGGCTTATTGTCGAGCCCTGATATGCATATGCTATCGCTTGTTTCTGCATCTTCTTCGTCTGTGTTTTGATCAGGAGATTTAGTACTCCTTCAGAAGATGTGTAATAGCGCCCCCTACCATATAACAGTGAAAACAAGGAAAGCCGGACATTTCCTTCAATGACGGGCAAAGAGTTCAAATGCATTCAAATTGGTATAAACCATTCTTAAATTGTCACAATGATCTGCAGTCCTGATTTGTGCTTGAAACGCAACCAGAAAAATGCATATGGTAATGCATCATTCGTAAAACTATTCTTAGAGTAATTTGTTGCATTTATATCGCATTCTAGGATGAAACGAGCAAAATTCATTTTTGTAATTGATCCTTCTGTAAACTGTATTCATCTGCCAATGTCGCATTCCTGTAAAACAAGCCTAAAGAATTTGGGTAAACCATTTTTGCGTACATTTTTGCAGTCATGTCACATTGATTCATGAAACATGACCAGAAGGAATTCATGGTAATCTTACGTTACATAAAACCATTCTTGCATAAATTGTTGCATTCATGAAACACAAGCATAAATTTCTGTGTAAATCATTTGTGAAGCTATTGTTGCAGTCATGTCGTATTCATTCATCCGTTATCGTTCATAAAGCCATTCGGTAACACTTTATTTAGTGTCTTTGTTACACGTTACATGTATTTACTATAGTAAATTACTATAATTGTGCTTGTAGTTAATTAATATTACTCAGTACTTATATGTATAATTACACTGTAACACAGACACCTTAAAAGTGTAACCCTCTTTAATTCTAGTCTGTAAGCGGTCACATTTAGTTGCATTCATATCAAATTCATTCTTGAAACATGAGCAGAAAGAATCTGAATAAATTCTTTGTAATTACTTATAATCAGGGCTTGACATTAACACCTGCCAACCTGGATACGCAGTCACTCCTATAGCCACTTTTTGCGGGTTGAATTTTGTATATAATACATACATTTTTAAATTGTAGTCCTTTTAAAAAGGCATCTGAAATAATAAACTAAGTGCAATGTAGGGTTGTAAAAAATATAGATTTTTCGATACATATCGACACTGAAAAGCTTCCAATACTACTTCTCAGCAGAATAGATACACAATACCAGCTGCGCTTTCTCTCTCTCATCTCTCCGACAGAGAGTTACACACAAACCCGCATCCTCTCACTCGCTCATTTCATTTCCTCCGGATGAATATTGTTACAGGGCTTGAATTTCGCTGTGGGATTGTACATATTGCACATAATTTGACAAATTCCCGCAAATTTTGTCCTCACACTCAATGTGCGTACACATAAAGCCGCCTCTCAGTACTAAATTTAGTTCTTTTTCACTGGTTATTGCACTTAAACAGTCAAATACACACAAAATAATGTCAAAATGGCAGTCTTGGCGAGTGTTCACGTAAACGCAGTCAGTTATGTTTTAAGTGAAAGTAAACAGTTGAGAAAGAAAACGCATGTGTAACAGTATAATGGATCCGTGCGTCAGGTCTTAAAGTGACAGAAGCCTAACATACCTGCTGCCAAATTATGAGATAATATTAAAGATATCTATATGGCAGTTTTCCCCCATGGTATCCATGTCAAAATTGTAGCCTGTGAAAATGAAATACTTTGGAAAAGCCAGTGTCAAGCCCTGATTGAGTGAGCAGAAGGAATTTTATGTACATTGTTTGTAAATGATGTTGCAGTGCAACAATTCACACAAGAATTGCTTCAGGAAAGATTTACACAGAACTTTGTTCTGAATGATGCCCATTCAGCGAGTGATTGTTTTGCATTATTTCCAGATCATTGCAGCACAGGAGGAGATGCTAAGAAAAGAGAGGGAGTTAGAGGAAGCCCGGAAGAAACTCGCCCACATCCGACAGCAGCAATACAAGTTTCTGCCCAGCGAACTGCGAGAAGACCAGAGCTGAACACTTCTCGTCTGACTGGACGTGATATTCATCGGATCATGATTGTTACGGATGATTGGCTGCTCCTTACATGGAGGGGTAGAGATGTCACACGTCATTGGTTGTGTAACTGTCAGGTGATTTGTTGAAGTTAAATGTGATTGGTTCACATGGGACTAGCGCCACTGATCGGCTGTATGTTGGGGTATAAACGCATTTCCTCTTACATAGGGCTAATATTTTCTGTTCTTGTTTTTTAGTCATGTATTAAGGTTTAAAGCACTTGTTAGAGGTTTGTTTGAGCGTGTGCGTGCGTGTGACTGTGTTTTACGTATCAATTGTATCCCACTGCTTGGCGATAATTTACCATAAGAATCTCAATAACTAATCCTACACAATGTCAGTACATCACGTTTTATAATGCAAACAATGTGAAACTATTAAAATCTGAAACCAGACAAAATTTACTTTGCACCTATGAAGTATGATGTCAGACCATAAGCTTTCATTACTTGAGTTCTGACTCACATGCGACAATAAGCTTCAAACGCCTCTAGAATGCACTGCTCAATTTATTCATATACCACTCTAGAAATGTACTATGTTAGTAAGGTTATGAATTATATGTAGTTGTTATAAGGAAAGAATGTACCGGTGTTATTTATTGATAGCAGAACTTTATAGTCTAGTTGGGGGCTCAACTGAGTTGATCAAAATAAGGAAGTATCATGTCGTTCAACTCTTTAAAAAATTCATGCTAATGGTTTAATTCAATCCTCTCTTCATACAGTAGCCCAGATCTTATGACTACATTTCCCATGATTCCTCTGTACGTCGAAACGTATTCACGTCATGTCGTAATTGCCGTAATTACGAGATGACAACCCGTGATGTTCTTGCTATTCACTATCAAAACCAAAAACCTCTGAAAATTCTGAGTTCTACGAGGACTTGAACGCTGAAGTCGGAATCTCGTAATTACGGTAATTCCGACATGGCATGAACGCACCTTAGGTCAGGTGGACAGGAACGAGTTTTAGCAAAACACAATAGCTATGTTCGGAATAGAATACAACTCATACTATTTCTGCAGGATGCATACTTTCTGCATGGGAACAACCGGATGACCTACTATTTACCGAAATGTGCATTATGGAAACGTGTAGAACACTATATCCCACAATGCAATGTGTTTCTTTTTATTTCCAGTGTAATGAATGAACAAAAAGTAATACCAGTCTTAATTTTGGCTGAATTTGAAATGGCATACTGCATATTTTATATATTGCGGAAATACTGCAATTTTTTTTTTACATGAAATTGGGTACAAATTTGAAAGAATAACTGGACACAGTTATCTAAATGTGCATAATAATGAGGTCATGTATCAACAATATAACTCACCACTGTTTACATACTGCACAATATTTAACATACTATTTAAAGTATATTGTATACAATGAAGTATATTCAAGTATATACGCAATTCATTCCGAACATAACCTGGCTCCAGAGCAGGGGTGGGCAACTCACCAACACAGCAAAAAATGATATGATCAATAAGTTATGACAACATATGTTTTTACAATGCTTTAACTCATCAAAATAAGTTGAGCCATTTTCAATGTAATGTAATTTAAGTTGAAATGACTTAAACATCCAAGCTGATTGTACTTAAAAATTCAAGACCGCAACATGTTCCTCAACATTTTTTTTTATTCTGGATCAAACATTCCAATGAACCAATCAGATTTGAGTGACAAGTTTATAGTTTATGTCAAGTTTAGGCTTACAACCAGGGTTATGTACTTCTACGTCAGTTATTCACCTATCAATTCCCTCTGATTTTAGGGATAAGTTATGGGTAGGGGTAGGAATAGGACTATGTTTTTGGACAGGAATGTTGTTCCAGGATCAACAAAAGATCCAGAAACATGTCTTACTTGGCAAAATCACTGTGACGGGGCAACTGGCCCTCGAGATCCATTTTCCTGCAAAGTTTAGTTCCAACCCTAATAAAACACACCTGAACAAGCTAATAAAGGTCTTCGGGATTACTAGACAGCTACAGGCAGGTTAGTTTGATCAAGGTTGGAGCTAAACTCCACAGGAAATTGGAACTCGAGCCAGGTTTGTGTAATGAAAGTAATCCAAAAACAGCCCAATGCAACTTTTTCCGTCGGGCGGCTGAATTCTGCATTGAGTTTGTACGTCAGGGGGGTGTTTTGAGGCTGTTGGAGCGCCGAAATCGTACATACAGGGGGGAAATCAACCCGTGGAAAAAAATGTACCCACGGCAACAGCTTAATGGTCATCTCTTCGGTCATTTCTGACCCTTTTTTTTTTAAATAAAAATTGTAGCTTCATCGGAATGGTCCGAAACTTGGTGACTTTATCGGTACTTGGTATATGAACACCCAAAAAAAGTCTAAGTGGTCATAAAAAAATTGCCACACTAAGGACTTTCGGGTCAAAAATGACCCCCATAGGAAATTAATGGGAAATTGGCAAAAAATATGAAAATGCAGTGTTTTTTTGTGCATACAATCTACAAATCAGCCAGGATGCAGAAAAAAAGGACTCATCATCAAGAGTGCAAAACAGACAAAAAAACTCACACACCCACAAAAAACACAATTCCCTTTGATGTTTTAGAGATGATTTGTAGATTGTATGCACAAAAAAACTAATTTCCCATTCATTTCCTATGGGGGTCATTTTTGACCTGAAGGTCCTGAGTGTGACTTTTTTTTTATGACCACTTAGACTTTTCAAATCCTGTCCCCAATTTTTTGGGGTGTTCATATACCAAGTACCAATAAAGTCACCAAGTTTCGGACCATTCCGATGAAGCTACGTTTTTTAACAGTTTTTTTTATAAAACGCAAGATCCACTATAGTGGTAAAAATGTGCTATTGCGTGATAAAAATGCTCAATGTGTCCACCGGATGTCACTGATCTCATTTAAAAAATTGCTTTCATGAGGCCTAGGCTTGACTCTAAAATGAAATTTAATAAAAAAAAGCTTTAATAAATTTTTATATATATATATATATATATATATATATATATATATATATATATATATATATATATATATATATATATATATATATATATATATATACATTTTTTATTATATTCAATGGGAATAAATGGGTTATAATTGTGCATAAATATTAATTATAAATCCTAAAATTATCTCAAAACACCAAAAAAGAAAAGAAAAAATATTATTGAACAAAAATATATTTCATTGATTTTACTCAAATCTTTTTTATCTTAATCCCACCCTCCGGGTCATTTTTGACCCAAAGGTCCTGAGTGTGACCCATAAATGAAGAACCCCAAAGGGTTAATTATTTTAGCGAGTAGATTACATACAAAGTCAATGCCAAGTCGTTAATGGACGCAAATTTGTGCGAACAGGTGATATTCTCTTCAATCGCATCTTTCAAAAAAGAATCAACACGAGCAGGAAATTAGCATGATGCGTTGTCACGCAAGCCAATCAGTGAAGAGAAGAAAATGGAGGAGATTAATATTGTAGCCGCCTGTGGGAACCCCAAAATTTATGTCACAACAAGCCCTATTTTAACGATCTGAGCGCATGGTCTGAAGCGCATGGCATGTCCGAATCCACTTTTGCTAGTTTAAGGATGGAAAAAATGGTCGGCGGGGCCAGGCGCATGGTCTAAAAGGGTTGTCCCTATTTTCTTAATGAGTCATGGGTGTGTTTTGGGCGTAGCGTGCAATAAACCAATCAGAGTCTCATCTCCCATTCCCTTTAAAAGCCAGTTGTGCTTACACCATGGCGGATTCATTATTTACCTGGCGGAATTTGCGAGCGGAAAGACTGAACGCTTCTCCAGAAAGGAATCCTTTTATTTTTAATATTTAAAAATGTTTGCGTGCTGCTGCGCATCCCTGTGTGTGTAATAAGCAGAGTGTACGCACGTTGTGTACCCGCCTATAGGCGCATATTACTAACACGCCCTTTAAATAAAACAAAAAATACTGCGCTATTGACTTTAGACCAGGTTTTTGTTGGTCAATGGCGCAGTCGTTTTCAGTCGCCTCAAAATATCAACGCGCCAACAATGCACCTGAACACACCTCGTTTTCAGACCAGCACGCCCATGGGTGAACAGATGGGCGCAAGTGCATTTGCTATTTAAACGATGTGGCGCTGGACGTGAGAATGATAACTGCGTCGAGCTGAAACTAGCAAAAAACACTTGCGTCTTCTTATTCATACAAAGTACAGTCAAAAAAAGAAGATAGCTTGGATGCGAAAAACAAGTAATCCTGTGAGGAATCTACAGCGAGTAACGCTAATATTCGCTTCGCTTTTGGTGTGTACAAACCATAAAAGTAGCCCTCTCGAGTTGCCCAGCCCTGCTCTAGAGCCACGCAAGAAGTTCACACAAAATGTGCCAAATGTGGCGCAGTCATGTGACTACGATGTAGCATACTACCGTTTGAAATGTTTATCATTTAATATTAATAATCCAGACTGTTTGACATGCTATAGCAGGCAGTGTACAGTATATAATGTGCAGTATGCGGAGCGCTAGTATTCCATTCTGAGCGCAACCGGAATCGCAGTGTTGTACGTGCTAATATCACAGTTCTTCTAAAACACGGATGTGCCCACACTTGCAATAGATCCATCGCTGCAAATCAACTTCCTGTTTGAGATTGTGCTTGCATGGCTGTTAGGAACACAGCAGGAAACGGCACATCAGTAGCTTTATAGGATTCGGTGGCGTCGTCAGTGTAGTCTTATACCTGCTAATAACACGTCTCTCTGCTTAACGTGTACTTTGTGTATGTTTTTGGGTAAGAAAATCACAGTGGAATCTCCTGTTTTATTCCTCGTTGCGTTGCGTAGAATAATGTGTGGCACTAAAAAGATGAGAACCGACTGTTGTGACTCTTCAGATCTGGACTGCATTGTGTCATAGTGCCTTATTCGGACTTCTTCAGTAGCTCAGTGTGCAAGTCGCTCTTTTATGCTGCTTGTGGACCAGATTTCCCTCCACTGATCTGGATTTAGACGCCTCAGATAGCAATACTGAGCGATAAAGCAGATGAGTGAAGCAGATGTCCTCGGCTTTGTCCTGTTCAAACTAGCTTTGGGTGTGTACAGCGTTGTTTCCAGTCGAAGCCGCATGTGGCGACTAAATCTGATGTCCATTGGGCGGCTGTTTGGTTCTGTTCTGTTCTGCAATATTGTACCTACTGAGGCCTAAAGATGCACTTGCCTTGGCAGGCCGCTATACTGCCGTACAATGAACTCTTTAGACGTTTAGATGTATAGCTTCACGACAAATGAACAAATCCACGAGAAGGAAAAGGACGGGATTCGTTCTATCAGCACTGACTGCTTTCAGCTTATCCATATTAAAAATGTCCCAAAAAAGTACAAGGTTATCTTGCTTTCCATTTCAATAAATCACTATGTATGAAGTTTTGTTTTGTTTGTTTGTTTACTTCAAGTTATAGCTATAATGAAGATATTGCAATATGTGGTTGAACATGTGGTGTCTTTCAGTGGAGCCGAAGAAAACAGCAAGAACTATCGCCTTCTTTTGAAATAGAGTTAGGGCTTTCTTTAATCAACTGACATAGTGACATTAATAATAATAATAATAATGAACATTAAAATGCTGTATGTATAATATTTATCTGGTCACGAAAGTATTTTTTGTATTGCCCTGAAAATAAAGTTTCAACAAACTATCATTTGTGAAAGCTTTTTTTTTTTAAGTGATCCTATAATTGGAGATACATTTTGCATTTCAAAAAGTTGTTCACTAACAGAAATTCTTTCCGGTATCTTATTGAAAACATATTACATTTTAACACAAGTCAGCTACTTCCTTTTTTTACTTATCACAAAAAAAATGTCTTTATAGTATTGTTTGTCAACTCTTTTACTGTCAATTCTGTTACATACTGTGAACATTGTTACTCTACCTTGGTAACAGAATTGACCATTTAAAACGTTTTAGCCAAAAACTCTAGTTGCTAGCATAAATGCTAAGAGCACATGGCACTACTGAAATCATCATTTAAAGACTTTTAAACAAACCACTGTGTAATCGGTGATACATTCTGTTTTCCTTTTGATATTGAGGTAACAATGTTGACGTTTTACAAAATAACTCTTGGTGTAAGAACTTTTTAGATTAAAATATTTTCTCAGAGAGAACGCACATACCTTTCATTGCTTCAGATCTTATCAGTGTGGGAAAGTGACATAATTTCCTGTATCTTACATAGTTGTAAGAGGTAATTACACCAATTTAAAGGCAAAGTATGGTACGGTAACAGAATTGACGCAAGATTTATGGATACACATTTTTATCAGATAACAGAAAAGTTATTTTTAAACAATTGAATTCTGTAGAATTAGGAAAATTACTATTTAGGGTTTTTATAAATGAAATATTACCAAAAGTAAAGTAAAATATTACGTTTTAAAGTTTAAAAAATAAATATTATTTGTAGCCTATTTATTTTCCTAGAGAAAAAAAAATCTATGTATTTTTCCAAGTGTATGTAAATTGATTTTTAATCATGAAATGTTATTTTAGAAGTGCATCGTCGTATTTGGGTGGTCCGTGACAACAGCAAAACATTTTTATAAAAAAAAAAAAAATGATTAACTAAGAATTAAAACCGTTGGCAACCATCCATCCGGGGACCTTTCTTTAGATTTAGCATGACTAAAAGAAACGTCTAGACTTTGCAGTGGAGGCCAGCTGTGGTAAGTTTAAAATGCGTCTAAAAATGTGTCCTTGTGTATTTTTTTATGTGATTCTTCAACGAAACTAGTTCAAGTTTTCTCAGTTCAAGTGGACAGTACAATATATCTTGGTTTAGTACACACTAAACCAAAGAAATGCTCAAAATGGTTTCACGACGATCCTTTCTTTACATTTTCTGCATTTTATTTCTTTAATATTTGTGCAGTATTATTTATAAGGGATGTTTGGCGATGTTTGTGTAGCTCTAGATGTGTGACATTCTGTCCAATAGGTGTCGCTGTTACTCCTTCGTGTGTTTGTGGTCGCGGTCATTCTGGGAATTACATCGCGGATAGCCAAATTACAGTCTGTGTGACCAAAAAAGGACATGTGGCAGTTTTTGCTTTGACTCCAGACAACGATCTATAAGAGAACAGTATGTTCGAGCAAAATGGAAAAAAGAGAATAGGCCTAAACGTGATAGTGGAAAAAGTTATACTCAAATGGACACATACAGCACTACTGATATCAGGTGAGACGAAAACATACACATGCATTATTTAGTCATGTTCTGTTAGTATTCATTAGTTCCCATTTCAGATATTAAGGCCAACCAGAGGAAGTCCAGTCGACTATAGCTGGTGTAATGCAGGGGTTTCAAATCTTTTAAATGCCAAGGACCAGTCACCATGATTTTGCCAAGTAAGACATGTTCCTGGATTAACATATTTTGTTGACCCTGGAACAACATTCCTATCTTCACCCTATTCCTACTCCTAAACCTAACCCTACCCATAATTTATCCCTAAAATCAGAGGGAAATGATAGGTGAATAATACTGACGTAGAAGCACATAAACCTGGGTGTAAACCTAAACTTGACATAAACTATACACTTGTCACTCAAATCTGATTGGCTGATTGGAATGTTGTTCCAGATATAGATATATATAGATTCCTTATTAGTGGGCGTTTCAATGGGTCACTATACGTAAGCCATCCGCCATATTGGAACGGTCAAAGCCGGTCCGTGAACATTCGAGAGCAAGTTGAGTGTCTGCAACTGTAGTTAGATGCATGTATGAATATCTATATGGAATAGACTTCAGCAGATTGTTTAGCTAAACTAACGATGAAGGCATCAGCTAGCACAATATTAAAAAAGTAACCATAGTAAAAGTCAAAACATTAAAAGTACCATAGTAAAAACAGTTAATACATGTAAAAACACATTCTCACCTGTGAAAGGTTGTCCAGTTTCTTCTGGCATTTAAATTTTGACACAGTTGCAACAAGATGGCGGGCACGCCGACGTGTCTGGAATGGCCGAATGATCCATTTTTATTTCATGGATTATTCCAACCTTATTAATGATGCAAACTCTGTGTGAACTCATAGAGTTGCACGCAGAAGCCCACAGTCTCGCTAGTTAAGTAATTGAAAGACCCATATTTGTTGACTTTGAAGGTCCTCCAATAATGGCCTGTTATTTTGGGCCTGAGGTGGGAAAATATGATTTCTTCAGTTCAGCATTAAACTTTTCATGTGAAATGATAAAAAAATACCATGACATTTTCAGGCACCATTCCCAAGGATGGTTAACTAGTCTGTTTCTTGTTGCTAATGCTTTGTCTTCAGACAGACAAAAATACTATAGACCTACTCTTTATAAAAGCCTTGGACAGACTGTAAAAATCTTTGCAGTCAGTTATTGTTAATGTCTGTTGTTTGGTGTTAGCATGAGGCACATACAGTCTGCTTCCTGTCAGCAGGACACATTTTTGTGAACTCAGAGGCTTTGTTTGTATTGCTGTAGTCGTACCACAGGAATGGCGCTAGTATTGAGAGGGCAGCGCTCGCATTTTTGGCTGATATCCTTCAGTGGTTTACAGCTCATGAAGCGGTGTTGTAATATTCATTGAGTAAAAATGTTTTTCTCAGAGAATCTTACACAGGATTTTTTACACATTTGGTTCTTGAATTGATTTAGAAATGATGTGTGACGTTTCGAAGATTAAATGGGAGTTAAAGTGTGTCAAACTTGGAATTTGGTTTGGCTATTTTCATTTAAAAAGTGTGTGTGTGTGTGTGTGTGTGTGTGTGTGTGTGTGTGTGTGTGTGTGTGTGTGTGTGTGTGTGTGTGTGTGTGTGTGTGTGTGTGTGTGTGTGTGTGTGTGTGTGTGTGTGTGTGTGTGTGTGTGTGTGTGTGTAAGGGGTAGAATATACAGTTTGTACAGTATAAAGACCATTATGTTGGTGGAAAGTCAAAGTCCTAATAAAATAAAACGTGTGTGTGAACAGGTTTGGCTATACTTGAGATACAACTATTTGAAAATCTGGAATCTGAGGGTGCAGAAAAAAAAATTAAATATTGAGAAAATCGCCTTTAAAGTTGTCCAAATGAAGTCCTTAGCCATGCATATTACTACCAATAATGCATTTTTTATATATTTACAGTAGGAAATTTACTAAATATCTTCATGGAACATGATCTTTACTTAATATCCTAATGATTTTTGGCATAAATGAAAAATGATTTTGACCCATACAAGGTATTGTTGGCTATTGCCACAAATATACCTGTGCGACTCATGACTGGTTTTGTGGTCCAGGGTCACATATAGTGAAATATTATGACAACTGACTAGTTTTGCACATTTGGATGGGTAGGTTTAGAGGGACATTTTTTGATCCCCACGAGGAAAACATATTTTCTGTGATGGGTAGGGGACAGAATATACCGTTTTTACTGTATAAAAATCATTATGTCTATAGAGAGAGCCCCCGTAAAACATGGAAACCCTGTGTGTGTGTGTGTGTGTGTGTGTGTGTGTGTGTGTGTGTGTGTGTGTGTGTGTGTGTGTGTGTGTGTGTGTGTGTGTGTGTGTGTGTGTGTGTGTGTGTGTGTGTGTGTGTGTGTGTGTGTGTGTGTGTGTGTGTGTGTGTGTGTGTGTGTGTGTGTGTGTGTGTGTGTGTGTGTAAATTCCACAGAGTTGGACACATGAAGATCAGCCGTCTGCCATGTGTTGTTCAGGTATTCATGATAGCTCAAGTGAATGGTGGTTTTATTTTCCGGTAATCTTAACATCACATCAGGCCTGGAAGTGGAATTCTTCCTAAAGAAGAAAAAAAATGGGAGGAAAAAAAGGAAAACATTGTTGTCACAGCTGTTTGACTAATTTTAAGCAACGCTCTCACCTAGGAATGAAACACAGTTCACATTTGTTTGCTTTGTGCCGTGTTTCCATTGTTAATGAATTTCTGCAGTGCTGTTAGTGCCTTCAAATCTAAAACACTACCTTAGATAACAAATTCAGAATTTGTGAATTTCAATTAAACTGGCCTCACAAATTGTACAGGATGTGAATGTGGAATGACAGGAAGAATAATTGACTTTGCTGCAAAGATAAATATATGTATATATACGGCACCCACGGACTCACATAGTATTTTTTCCCTACTATGGAAGTCAAAGGGGTCCATCAACTGTCTGGTTACAAACATCCTTCAAAATAACTTATTTTGTGTTCAGCAGAAGAAAGAAACTGATACAGGTTTGAAACAACATGAGGGATGACAAAATTGTAATTTTTGTTGAACTATCCCTTTAAATTAAATGGATTATTAAAATGTATATATTATTTAATTTAATTTCTTATTCCTTGAATTTGAATTACATTCTGCATCCTGCATTCAAAAATAATCCAAATTAATTGAATCAATTCTGAATGTTGTACGATCCTGTTAGACGACAACATGGATGAGATGAATAATGTCTGCAAGAACTGGTGCGCTTTAAACACAGTCGGCCTTCTTTGTGTAGACGAGAAGGAATCTGCTCGGAGAGGTGCGTGTTTTGAGAGTAAACTCAGCAGGCGCGGTGGAATGATCTGGACTGTACACATGACTATTTTAGGCTTGTTCGTGAAAGGGGTTGCCCAATTTCCTTGTGGTGTCATCCATGAGGAGCGCGACTCATGGGATGCTGTTTATTGTCTGAGATCTCTTGTGAGAGGTCATTTCCAAATACAGGGTGCTATCATCTGTTATAGCATCACTATAACTGTTGCTTATACTTCGGGCAAGGGAACTTACCCTAAATATCAAACTTTGATGCATTCACTTTAAAGTAAATAAACATTTACTTATAAACTTAAAAGGAAGTGAGACAGTCCATTTCTGGGGTCCGAAAACCTTCCAATGATATGGTAACAATTTGCAAAACGGTTTCATTAGTTAACATGAACTATAAAAATGAACAATACTTGCACAGCATTTATTCATTTCAACATTTACAAATGCATTATTAAAATCAGAACTTGTATTTGTTAACATTAGTTAATGCACTGTGAACTGATTAGACCGTTAGCATCTTGTTCAAAAATGACCAAAGAGTTTCGATATTTTTCCTATTTAAAACTTGACTTTTCTGTGTTTACATGGTGTACTAAGACTGAGCGAGATGCTAACGGTCTAATCAGATTCAATGATCTATGCTAAGCTATGCTAAAAAAGTACTACCACCAGACCCGGAGATCGGCTGAATGGATTCAAAAACGGTAAAACTCGACTGTTTAACTCTAGGGGAGTTGGAAAACGAGCCTATTTTAAAAAAAAGTGGAGTGTTCCTTTAACCCTATGACGATCTGAGTGCATGGTCTGAAGCGCATAATGCAGGTGCATCTAGGGCGTGCCTGAATCCACTTTTGCTAGTTGCAAATGAAAAAAGGTTGGTGCACCAAGTGCATTTTCCAGAAGGTTTGTACATAGTCTCTTAATAAGTCTTGGGTGTGTTTTGGGCGTTACGTGCAATAAACCAATCAGAGTCTCATCTCCCATTCCCTTTAAAAGCCAGTACATTTTACATGTACATGCGTTGTGCACCTGCCTATAGGCGCATATTACTAACGTGCCCTTTAAATAACACCAAAAATACCTCGCTATTAACTTTAGACCAGGTTTTTGTTGGCGCAGTCGTATTCAGTTGTTTCAAAATAGCAAGGCGCCAACAATGCGCCTGAACACACCTCATTTTCAGACCAGCACGCCTATTTTGCATTTGCTATTTAAACAACGTGGCGCTGGAAGTGAAAATGATAACTGTGTCGGGCTGAAACTACACTCTAAAAAAAAAGGCTCGTAATCATAGGGGAACCTTTTTTAGTGCTATATAGCACCAATTTTGGTGCTTCAGTGGTTCTTCAGCGGTTCTTCAGAGGTGCTATATAGCACCTTAGTCAAAGAACCGGTGAAGAACCTCTGAAGAACCGCTGAAGAACCTCTGAAGAACCGCTGAAGAACCACTGAAGCACCAAAATTGGTGCTATATAGCACTAAAAAAGGTTCCCCTATGATTACGAGCCAAGAACCATTTTTGGTGCAATATAGAACCTTTTTTTTTTTAGAGTGTAGCAAAAAACACTTGCCTGGCGTCGCATTGCACCGGGTATATGTTAGGGCCCTAACAGTACATGTATCCCACCTCAATAGCAGCAAGTGTTTTGCAATATAATATAAACACAATAAAAGGACATTGTAACAAACAATTTTTTATGTAAGTACAAAAAATAAAACATAAACTTCAGTTAATTCAACTAGGCAACCAAGGCATGATTTCCCATTTTCATTTAAACTTGATGTACTAAAATAACTAAAACTAAAACAAATAAAAACCTATAAACATTTTTATGAAAATTGAAATGAAACTGTGAAAATGTTACAACAAAAAAACGAATTGAAAATATTATGTTCATTTCGCTACCAGTTCTTCTGGTCTAAATATCACAGAATGCATATAAATACCTGTCTTTTCACAATCTCCATGTCTGGTTCTACTTTCTCCAGAGGAACCTCAGGGAACATATGTATTATTTGTTTTTGTAGCCCAGTGTCTGCACCTGTGGGGAATGTTTGGTCTGAGGATCCCATTAATAACCTCTGGTCTACGCATCAGCTGAGACGGCCGACCCACTGACCCGCTGGGACACCGTCCTGCTGAAAACGTGAGCTGTAGAAAAAGAGAGGTGGAGATGAGCAGACAGACCTGTACAGACACTGGAACGAGGGAACAAATTAGTACAATGTGGCTAGTCTGGCTACAAATTAATACATTTGGGGAATTCATTCTAATTCATCAAAAAATGTATCTATAGTTAAGTAAATTGGCCATGAATTATTGAAATTAAAACAGGGGAACAAATGATTACAACGTGGCCATGAATTAATAACTTGTGGGAACGACTTCTTAGTCCATGGCCATATCATCTATCATGTTCGCATGACATGCAGAAGAAAAACAGCTCAAACTTGCATTTTAGTCTGGACTAGCTTAAGCCTTGTCTGTGAAACCAGGCAATAGTGTACTAAACTGTATGTAATTGAGGAAGTTTGTGGTTTCCCACAGGTGTTAGGTGGTCCAAACTTGTATTATTCTTGAAGTGGTCCACCACCTTAAAACCTTTTATAACCAGTGCTCTGATTTCTGCTGTTGGCTATCGGATAAGGAACCGTCCATGCTGTTCCACCAACTGCGGTGTGACTAGGTGTCAGCATTTCTGAGTCAGCAGTGATGCCACTGATATATCTGGATTCGAGCTCATGCTGGACACCAAATACTTGAGGTGAGGAGAGTCTTTAAGCACCCTAAAACTGGCACTGGTTTGAAGAACGCTTTCAATCATCCGAACACACCCTCCCGTCTTCATGGCACATCAAACTGTCCTCATAAACATTTTATAGACCAGCATATTAGCCTTTCAACACCTCGCAAATAGATCAGCATTGGAAGTTTTAAATGCTGCAAGTGAATTTAGCCATCAGAACATTAAAATGTATGGTTGAAGGTTTGTTGGTAAATGGAAATGGCTATCAATGGTCATTCAGGAATATATAGTCTGGACAAGAATGAAAGTTCAGTGAAGATGGTCTGACTTTGAGAAGTACCAGGGACAAAAGCTTAGAGATGTTGGCAGCGATGTAGTAAGTGCATGGATCCTTTGGTGTAATGCAACACCTTACTGTCTCGCTCTTAGAAAGGAAACCTCCCAATCCAGGAGGTTTTTGCCAAGAAAAGAAGCCACATCTTTCAGAAGAAGAAAAGGCCTGCCGTAAGCGTTTTCTTTCTTGCTCAGTCTCGCTGCTGTGGCTTTCCCCACCCTAAAAAAAGCTACTAAAGCTGAATAAACAGCAGTGAACAAGGGCTTGCTGAGTTTCTGGAAATATGCAGGGGAAATGGGTCTCTCGTTTCGACAAATGGCCCACTTTTGAAAGCGGTCAAATGAGCCTGCAGGGACCGAACAGCAGGTTAGAGAACATGTTGCTTTCAGTCAAAAGGAGAATCTGAAATTATCGCTGTTGAAGTCTGGATTATATTGTATGAGCCTTGAAAACATTTTCTGACGCCCCAGTGCTTCAATATTTTATGTTTAAATAGCAGTGTCAATAACAAGCTGTTTGGGGTCATGGTTTAAGCTGTAGGCTGGAAACTGAAAGGCTGTAGGTTCAAATATCTCAAGTAATTCATAATCATTGTGCACTTGATGAAAGGTTGTAGGTTCAAATCCATAAATACAGTTTAATGTATGGCCTTAAAGTAAAAATATAAAACGTTTATTGTGACTTAATTTCTTGCAAGAATTGACTTCATATCTCCAAATTATGTACTTTACTATTTGTACTTACAACTCATAATTGTGAGTGGGCCGAGTAGGACAAGTTCAATTTGGTGCCGTAACCCGGATTCGAGGCCTGCTCTGAGTGGGTCAAGTAGGACCGGTGACAATTGGTGCTGTGACTTAGATTCGAAGCCCACTTGGAGCAGAGCGAGTAGGACCGGTGACATTTAGTGCCGTGACACGGATTCGAGGCCTGCTTGGAGTGGGTCGAGTAGGACCGGTTAAATTTGGTTCCTTGACCTGGAATCAAGGCAGGCTTGGAGTGGGTCGAGTAGGACTGGTGACATTTGGTGCATTGACCTGGATTCGAGGCCCGCTCGGAGCGGGTCGAGTAGGACCGGTGACATTTGGTGCCGTAATCTGGATTTAAGGCCCGAGTAGGGTCAAGTAGGACCAGTGGATTCGAGGACTGCTCGGAGCGGGTCAAGTAGAACCGGAGTGGGTTGAGTAGGACTAGTGGATTCTACTTGACACGCTCAATCCAGGTCACAACACCATTTTGAGCGGGCCTCGAATCCACTGGTCCTACTTGACTCACTCTGGTTCTCCAAGCAAAACCAATTACATTTGGTGTCGTGACCCAGATTGGGAGTGAGGATTAGGGGGGTGAGTGTAACAGATGTAGGCCAGTAAGAGCTGTAAACCTCACTCCCCTGGCCTCAAGAGGCACATTAGTGACTGACGTTAGCAACTACAGTCTTTAGTGTCCTTGTTAGGCCTCCTATGCTGGAGACCCCGGTTCGAATACCGCTAGTAGGACTGGGTCAAGTAGGACTGGTGACATTTGTTGCCATGACCCGGATTTGATGCCCACTCGGATCGAATAAAGTAGGATGGTTTACATTTGGTGCCATGACCCCATTGAGAGTGAGATTTAGGGGGGTGAGTGTAATGAACCTAGGCCAGTAAGAGCTGTGCGTGTAAACCTCACTCTCCTGGTCTCAAGAGGTGCGTTAGCAACTGATGTTAGCAGCTGCGGTCTTTAGCATCCTTGTTAGCGTGCCCCCCTCCCACACTGGAGACCCCGGATTGAATCCTGCCCTGAGCGGGTCGAGTAGGACCAGTTACATATAAGCCCTGTTTCCACCGAAATTACCCGGAACAATTTGTACCAGGAACTTTTTTTACAGGAACTTTTTTTCCCTCAGACCTGCTACTGTCTGTGTTTCCACTGCGGTCTAAAGTACCGTGAAGATTAGGCAAATTAGTCCAGAGACGTGGGACTGCACACCACTGTTCCTCCCGGTCAGCGACGGACAGTATTAATTTTTGTGCGATACTGTCTGTAACAATAACAAGTATGGAGGAGATACAAGCAGCGCTGCTTTTGCTAGTTATGTATTGGTTTTTATTAAAGAGGTCATTAACAAAACGGCGAAAAAGAGACGAGCACTGATACTAAAGCATATTCTGAAAGCTAGATTTAAAATAAGACAACACATGTTATTATCAGCTATTACGGACATTGACCGTGCGATTGCTGAGACAACGCGCGCCATCGGACAGAAAGAGCAAGACTGATATTTACTGAACGCAGAACGAATCTCGCAGGACTTTTAAAAATGCCGGTTGAAATAAAATGATGCGTGAGTTCAACCAATCAGCATGTTCAGCGCCCAAGTCCCACCCCCGAAAGTTCCTGAACTTTGAAAAAGTACTACCTCGTGAGCGGGGCCGTCTGGAGAGGGAAATATTTACCCGTAACTTCATTTAGACCCTGGTTCCTGCGGTCGAAACACACCGAGTACCACCCCAAAGTCCCTAGTTGCTGGGGAAAGTTCCTGCGGTGGAAATGTGGCTATAGTTACTTTTGCCAGTCCTACCAAGTAATGAATAAAAACATTATGGCTCTGGTTCATTTATCACACTGTAAATAAAGGATCAAGTTTAATGCATTGAATTGAGGGATAAAATATTCTATTCAGTGTCTCAATTTTGACAAATGTGACATTTTGTCCGAATATGTTCATGAAATTTTGCAAACTGTGCATACATACTGAAGAAATAGTAGTTTGTTATTCTGAACATTGATTTTGATCAAAGCATCAGTTAAAATTAATAGCAAGATCAGCATTTGGTTGAATCGTGTACAGTTCAAAATAGATTTTGCAGGTATTAATACCCCAATAAATCGCATCAGATCATTCACTGAAAGATAAAGGAGCCCTAATGTTTCCATGTTTCCCTCATCTGATTGGAGATCTTTCAAAGAATCTGACCGTTGATTTTCAGACTTTCATCATCATCATCCTCTTTCATCTCTTCCACGATGAGGCTTTCCTCCTCAAAGCTTTGAGGAGATATTAGAAACCACACTGCTGACTGTTAGCATATCTTGCCAGAAGCTCAGCATCAGATTTTATGACTAAGTTCAGTGCAGTCAGCGGAGAAGTTGATCTTAGATGGATTCCTCCGGCTGATCTTGGCCTCTCTCCCACATCTTCCAGCTCCCTGACAGGAAGTGTGAACCCCACACTGAGACTGACACGAGAACAGTCACTACATCTGAATAAATACTGACAGGGTCACAGGGGTCTGATCTGGGGTGAGAGGACAGCTTGTCAAGAGGTGTGGGTTCCTTTGGTATGTCTCACTCAATACAACTTGCAGTCGTGACGCAGAGTCGTTAACACATTTCGTCTGTGTGTGTCCAAGTGAGTGTGTGTCTCACTCAGTCAAACCACATCACGGAGACATCTATCTGATGTGCATGTTTTCGTCTGGAAGATGTCTTTTTGGGGATTTGCTCATCTGCAGAACGTCTAAAGCAACACACAAATGGCACTCTCCATAAGTTCACAAGAGATTTGAATAGACTTTTGAATAGAATTTGGCATTAGCATGAGCTTAGATATGTTATCACTAAAGGTAATTCATACACAAATGGCACTCTCTGGCAAGTCAATCAAGAGCTACTTCAAAAAAATGCATGTATCCTCAGGTAAACCATACCATCTCCTCATTTAGCCCCCATTGATTTGTCCTGACTGGGTGACATAAATAAGACACATGGTCAATAATGAAGACGAGCACATACCCAGAGGTTTTATGGCTTAGTGAAATGCAAACCAAACTATTTAGGAAGCCGTAAACTCAACATAAGAGCTCATCACGTCAGCTCTCAGCACCCAGCTCCATATATGGGAAGATTTGCTTCAACTGCTCACATGGAAAGTTTACACCTACTGACATCCAGGAATGGAAAAAATGGGCAAATATTGATGGAGTTCTGTCAATCTCACCCCATGTCAATTTCACAAGAGGAACCAAGCCCGTCCAAGCATCTATTTCTGGCTTCAGATATGATTGATTATGACGGTAGGTAGGTTGGTTGGGTTGGTGTAGTTAGTAGGTAGGTAGAGTTTAGTGCAGTCTATCACCAGAACAGCTTGAAAACATTGTCTTGTGTCAGTGAACCTCACAAATGAGTCACATCAGTGCAGGAGAATTCCTGGTCTCCATCCGGCCTTGATGCTGTTATGGAATCTCTTATCTTGAGGATGCAAAGTAAAGCGGTAAGTGCTTTGTTGACTCCTTTGTTGAGTTCTTGAACTTCAAGGATTTCTACGCTGATTTCATAGTAACATTTGATTTTTAGTCTTTTAACTTGTTTTTCCGTTCCTTTTCAAGCGATCGAGGATCTTCTAATATTCTGGAGGAGAATAATCGCTGTCATCTCTTGTCGCATCTGAATTGGCCTTTCTGGACAGATTATGGTGGTCTGTCTCGCATGAGATGCGGCTCTGAGTTTTCTCCAGCTGTGTTAGTGGAACACAAACAAACACTTCATAGGGGGGAACCCTCACTAGCCCGCAACTATTCGACCATTATGGCTGCCACCCGCATCAAAAAGACTTTAAGGAAAAAAAGAAAGCTCTCAAATGAATCGCATTCCACTGCCAAAGCTGCTTGTTTTTCACATTATCATGAATGACGTGAAATGCAGAGGAGTTTGTCTGCTTATTTCCCTCTCCATTTTTATGACCAGGGTGGGAGTTGCTTTGCTGACAGATTACAATTTGGCCAACAGCTTAAAATGAGTGTAAGAGACATGTAGTTCCCGAAGTGACTGTCTGCTTGGTAACTCATGTGAAATACTGTCTTGCCACATCACAATGAAGGGTAAAATGAAAGCTGTGATAGATACATTGTGGTCACTGTCTTTTCACGCTGACGTCTCTTTTTCAGAACATGCAGCAATTTCTCCCATAATGGTTAAGATTTATCTATGCGCATGACACAAAGGCCGTTCTATGCCAGGGGTTTTCAAACTTTATGATGCCAAGGACCCCCAAATATGATGAACCTTTATCGTGGACCCCCTTCCTAAAATCCATCTATATATTTTTATGTATGAAAAGACATTTAAACTGTTAGATAAATAGCAAGTGTGACATTATAAATACATATTATTTCCAAACTTAAATTGGCTATACTTAATGTTGAATGTACACTCACCTTAAGGATTATTAGGAACACCTGTTCAATTTCTCATTAATGCAATTATTTAATCAACCAATCACATGGCAGTTGCTTCAATGCATTTAGGGGTGTGGTCCTGGTCAAGACAATCTCCTGAACTCCAAACTGAATGTCAGAATGGGAAAGAAAGGTGATTTAAGCAATTTTGAGCGTGGCATGGTTGTTTGTGCCAGACGGGCCGGTCTGAGTATTTCACAATCTGCTCAGTTACTGGGATTTTCACGCACAACCATTTCTAGGGTTTACAAAGAATGGTGTGAAAAGGGAAAAACATCCAGTATGCGGCAGTCCTGTGGGCGAAAATGCCTTGTTGATGCTAGAGGTCAGAGGAGAATGGGCCGACTGATTCAAGCTGATAGAAGAGCAACTTTGACTGAAATAACCACTCGTTACAACCGAGGTATGCAGCAAAGCATTTGTGAAGCCACAACACGCACAACCTTGAGGCGAATGGGCTACAACAGCAGAAGACCCCACCGGGTACCACTCATCTCCACTACAAATAGGAAAAAGAGGCTACAATTTGCACAAGCTCACCAAAATTGGACAGTTGAAGACTGGAAAAATGTTGCCTGGTCTGATGAGTCTTGATTTCTGTTGAGACATTCAGATGGTAGAGTCAGAATTTGGCGTATACAGAATGAGAACATGGATCCATCATGCCTTTTTACCCTGTGCAGGCTGGTGGTGGTGGTGTAATGGTGTGGGGGATGTTTTCTTGGCACACTTTAGGCCCCTTAGTGCCAATTGGGCATCGTTTAAATGCCACGGCCTACCTGAGCATTGTTTCTGACCATGTCCATCCCTTTATGACCACCATGTCCCCATCCTCTCATGGCTACTTCCAGCAGGATAATGCACCATGTCACAAACCTCGAATCATTTCAAATTGGTTTCTTGAACATGACAATGAGTTCACTGTACTAAAATGGCCCCCACAGTCACCAGATCTCAACCCAATAGAGCATCTTTGGGATGTGGTGGAACGAGAGCTTCGTGCCCTGGATGTGCATCCCACAAATCTCCATCAACTGCAAGATGCCATCCTATCAATATGGGCCAACATTTCTAAAGAATGCTTTCAGCACCTTGTTGAATCAATGCCACGTAGAATTAAGGCAGTTCTGAAGGCGAAAGGGGGTCAAACACAGTCAAGTCAAGTCAACTTTATTTATATAGCGCTTTTAACAATGTAGATTGTTTCAAAGCAGCTTTACAGTGTTAAACAGGAAAATAATGCAGCATAATTTTATTCAGCTGTATAGCCATTCTGGAAAAATTTCAAGTATCATACAGTGACAGTGTGGGCTTTAGATCAATAATTCGATCAGTAATTTAGTTTAAATGGTTAATTTAGTTTATTATTTAGATGTATTTCGATGTTTAGTTGAAAAATGTAATGTCCCCAACTGAGCACGCCAAGCCAGAGGCAACAGTATTAGTATGGTGTTCCTAATAATCCTTTCGGTGAGTGTATAAACCTGAAGAAGAAAATTTTCAATGAAAAATTACTTGTATAAGCAACTTTCACAATAAATGTATTTAAGCAGTATGTAAGAAAAAGGGGACTGTAGTGAGAAAAACTCACTAGAAAGATACAAAGCAAACATAATTCTGGAAAGTATGTATACGGCAAACAAAGAGAAACGATTAGAAATGAAACCGTTAGATTGTGCGGTAGACCTTATCCAGTTTTGCTTTGTCTTTTAATTCTCTGAAATGTTCTGAGGACCCCATAGAACCTTCTGGAGGACCCCTGGGGTTCCCCGGACCCCAGTTTGAAAACCCTTGTTCTATGCTACTCTATAAGATCTTATTTTCACCAAAATTAAAGGAAGTATTGCATGTGCCTTTTTAGTAATACAGCAATCCCAGAATGCATTGTAACGAGCTAAGTAAAAAAACAATCAAATTGACCAATAAAATTGGCTTTTTCTGCTTACTAGGAGTTTTAAGTTGTTAGCTGAACAACATGCATACATCAAACAAATCAGCTTTTCTTGTATTTGTAGTTAATAATTTTCAGCGGACACTTAATTTTTTTTTTATATTTATGATTTTGTTGTCATATCCTATTCAGTATGCGAAGCCAAACGCTCCAGAGGTGTCTAAATTGTACTATGAACTGCACAAAACCTACATATTTTATTCAGATTCAACACAATTCTCTTCTTTTACATTGCTATGGGGAAATGACTAGGAGCTTGGTTTAAGAATTTAGAATTTCCTGCTTTAAGTATGTGGACGGCACGGCAGACATTGAGACTGCTGGCAGGGTTTAGGAGCCGTTTCAGATCAGTGCCAAATAAAAGAATCCCCCCCCCCCCCCCCCCCCCCATCATACTCATCTCTGCCTTGGGCTGTAGTCACGTAGGCCTTACAGTAGAAATGCTCTGGCGCTCAGGGCGAAAATCTGCCCAGGCCCGCCAGACATTTCTCCCAAAGACCACCTCAGCTCTGATCTCTCACAAACAGCTTGCGGCAGCGGAATGAAGCACATCTCCTTAACGGTACCAACAGTCTAGGCTTTATTAAGTAGACAGCCCATAAAGGGATCTTAAAGTCCATCTGTGTGAGTCTTATATCCTTAATGTGGTTTGATCTGCCTTTTGGTTTTTGTATTGCAGGAAAAGAGTGATACCAGTGAAAAAGTCATGTTATGTAGGAATTTGGTTACCTTGGAAAACAGTCATTATATAGACAATAATAATTAACACATTAAAACTGCAACTGACCAATTAGAATCATTCTAGGCGTTTACTACAGTTGACCGAATGGATCAGGTGTGATTTAGTGAAGGGGGGAACTAATTTCCATAATCAAGCTATTTAAAAAAAAAAACAATTTAATTATGATAATGATTATCAAAGATGAGTTTTAAGGGTTAAACTTAATGTCTGCAAGGGGACTTTAATTTGTGGTCGCAATATCTTGTCCCAACCTCTGCATTAAAGGGATAGATCACACAAATAAGAAAAAAAATTGTTGTTAAGCTGCTAATTTCCATGCATAAAAATTTGAAAAATATCTCTAAAACTGACAAAAGTACTCCTGTATTATATTCCAAGTCATCTAAAGCCATACAAAAAGACATGGAAAGGAGAAGCTTGGACATTCTGCTAAATAACTCCATGGGAAAAGATAAATTGTATGGGTTTCCAATAAAAGTAGAGTGAGATAAGTATTCTCAGCTGATTATGTCATATAGAATATGCACAACTAGCTGGTGAACCTTATTGTAAGCGATACAAGAGCTGGTTATTAAATGCACATGTGTGTGGTCATTCCTCCAGTGATAACTATCGCAGGGCTTGATGTCCCTGGCATGACAGAGTGGAAGCAAGTGTATGCGTGTATGTCAACACCCCCTTGATATGTGTGTGTTGGAGACTCAAGTTGCGGTGGGGTCAAGTTGCACCTCTGCCTCACTAACATTTGCTGTCCAGAATGACTTTACCCCAGCATAGTACTGGTTAATCCTATCTATCTATATATACACACTGCAATTTCCCAGAGCTCCTCAGATGGTATCAGAGGGGGCAACAGACGTCTAAGAGGCTTAGAAGGTCCCGTTTGTCATTGAGAATTAATTCTCTGGGGAGTTCGGCTGGTTCCTGCCGCAGGGGGGAAACCCAGATAAAGTGAGGGTCATGTGGTTGTATGTGGATTCGTTTAGTGAGACTTTTGAGACCTTTTCTGCATATTATTTCATTCCTTGTCCATGCAAATATCACCGCTATAATGTCAGAGTAATGTAAATCGTTCCCAATCCCAGGGTACTAATATAATGCTCTGGGTTGTTACTAGGTCGATGCTCTGCGGTTGCTAGGGTTTTCTGTGTGATTGCTAGAGCACTGGCAGTTGGTTTCTGGGGTGTTCTGGGTGGTTGCTGTTTGCTAAGCAGTTGCTAGGATGTTCTGTGTGGTTGCTAAGGTGTTGCTATGGTGTTCTGGGTGGTTGCTAGGGCACTAGTAGTTGGTTTCTGGGGTGTTGTAGGTTGTTGCTGTTTGCTAAGCAATTGCTAGGATGTTTTGTGTGATTGCATCCTAGCATCCTAGGGTATCCTGTGTGGTTGCTAGGGTGTCCTGAGTGGTTGCTAGGGTTTTCTGGGTGGTTGCTAGGTTACATAGTGTTCTTGGTAGTTGCTAGGTGGATACGTTTTTATGGTTGCTAGTGCCTTACTAGGTGGTTGTTATGGTGTTCTGGTGGTTGCTAGTGTGTGCAATTTGGATGCTTTTAGGTGTGTCTATTGTTGCAAAGGCATGTTAGGTGGTTACTAGGATGTGTCTAGACATTTGCTAGGGTTCTTGCTGGTTGCTGAGGTGTTAATCAGCAGTTGCTGGGTGGTTGTTATAGAATTGCTAGGCAGTTGGTAGGATGCTGTGCTTGGTTAATAGGCAGATGTTAGGTCTTTCTGGGTAGTTGCTAGGCAGTTGCCAAAAAGTTTTTGGTGGTTGCTAAGGCATTGATTAGCAGTTGCTTGGCGTTTGCAAGTTTGTTCTGGGTTGTTGTTAGGGCATTGCTTGGCGTTTGCTAGGTTATATTGGGTGGTTGCTTGACAGATACTAGGTTTGTCTGGGTAGTTGACAGGGCCTCATGAGGTAGTTGTTAGGGTGTTCTGTGTGGTTGCTAGGGTATGCTACTTGGATACTTTGTGGTTCTGGATGGTTACTTTGATGTTGCACAGCAGTTGTTAGGGTCCTTGACGGTTGCTAAGGTGTTGATTAGCAGTTGCAAGGCTGTGATGAGTAGTGTTTGGAAGTTGCTTGACAGTTACTAGGATGTTCTGGGTGGTTCATAGGCGGATACAAGATTTTTCTGGGTGGTTGATAGAGCATGCTAAGTGGTTGCTAGGCAGTTGCCAGGGAGTTCCAGGTGGTTGCTAAAGGATTGATTAGCAGTTACTTAAAGGTTGCATGGGTGTTCTGTGTTGTTGTTAAGGCATTGCTTGGAAGTTAGGTGGAAGTTCTGGGTGGTTGCTAGGGTAATGCTACGCAGTTGCTAGGGTAGTTGCTTACAGGTCAAAAGTCTGGATATTTTAATATGGCTCAAGTCCCCCGTTCAGGGTAAATCTTTGGGATTATGCCACCAAGCATACGTTACTTAGAAAAGTAATACATCTCTAGCCGCATGATTCGAGGTATCATTCATATCCATAACACAAATGGTGTGGGACAAGTAATGCACTGTAGTTCAATACTCAAACTCATATTTAAGATATAATAACAGTCATGTTTTCTCTAGCGAACACACTAATATTATAAATAAAAATGTGTTAGCTCATATCAAAAGACCCCGAAATGGCTTTCTTAATTTGGCCAACAGCTTAAAATACAGCGTAACATTCGATGTTAGGTTCTATATGTAAGTATGAAGATCATCTATGCAGAGGGACTTGTTCTTGTCAGCTTCTCTGGTTTCCTCTGCCTTTCATTCCTTAATCCTCGGTAGACATGGGAAGTGTGACTCCCCTTCCGGACAGTCATTAGCAGAGCCTGAAGGAGATACTGACGATTCTGAATTTGATAAATGTAGAAGTTGTGAAAGACAAATGTTAATGCATGTTAGTTACGTTTTTCTATAACAGAAATGTTGGCTGCTTGGTTTGCTCACTTTGTTTAGTTGCTTTGTCTATTTACAAATCACATTTTGTTTTGGAAAACTTTCATATTTTTACATATTATTGAAACAGAGCCAGGGAACACAATTATCCAGTTTTCTCCACTGTGTATTTAAATAGTTCATGCTCCCTGTTTGGGAAAGGACAATGTTCCACAGCTAAAGTCACATCCCAAGGGTTTAGATAAACATGCATCTGATGCCAGCACTATTACTCCAGCATGGATGGCTATGTGTCTTAAAACCAATGGGTCTGTTACGGTACAAGATCAGCTGAGATGATAAACCATCAGAAACCCAGAGGAAAAAAAGAACAAGAAGACATAAACAGTATTCTTTCAACAGGAACTTCAACTGTTCTTATCACCCCTGGTACTCGTCTGTGTCTTTATATGCTAGAACAGATGGGCGAAACAATAAGATAATCATGTCCAGGCATTCGTGTGTATTTCTTCTAATACAAACGGTTTGATTTGTAGTAGTTGGATTGGAGAAAGCTGAATATTAAAGGGTCTCAGATAACACTTTCTCTCTGAACAAAGCTGAACAAAGCCAAGTATCAGTTCACACCGTCCTGGACTTTTTTTTCTAGTGGGAAAAGTATGAGAAAACCATTTTAGCCTCAATGAGTAACTTGACGAACGATTAACCAGATGGTGGGCAATATTTTCAAATAAAGTCTGTGTAGAGGACTGTGTTTCATTTTTTAAAAGCAAGATATGTGTTTTCCAAAATACAAACTATTGTCTAACGCTCTGTAATGATATCCAAAATTTCCAAACTGTATTTGTTGGCTATGAATGTTTACAGGCCTCTGAGTTACTTATGCTATTAGTTAATTCATTAAATATTTACCCATAGTTCTTTGGGGCTTGTTTATATTATAAGCTGCATTGAATCCATCATCACCACAAAAAAAAAGCTAAAAGTTTGTCGAAGCTCTTACACTGTGATGTGAATGATAACAGGAAGTGATATAATAGGGCTCTGTCATAAACATAAACATAAGATAACAAAATGAAATGATATGGGAATACAGGAATAGGAATATTTTGCATTAAAGGGGTCCTATTATTCTTTTTCACTTTTACAACTTTAGTTAGAATGTAAGGTTACAATGCTCAAAGTCCATTTTTTTTTTTACATAATCCACTTTCCAAGAACTACAACAACCGGCTCGTTTGGACTACAACGCAATTTTTCCGGATCTTATGAAGTCATAATGTTACTCATTTAAATAATCCCCACCCACAGAATAGGCAAAAAAGGGTGAGAGGCCTGGTTGAGCTGTGTTAGAGAAGTCTGTTAAGATTTTTTGCAATATTTTAACTCTTTCCTACCCATTGATAAAATTTACGGTCATTTAGACACACTTCCCCGTCATTGACTTAATTTTCTGGCAATCCATGTTTTCACTTATACAGTAGGGGGGCGATATTACGCATCTTCTGAAATATTACAGAATCTACAGATCAAAACACAGGCGAGAAAAAAAAAGTAGAAACAAGCGATAGAAGCATTGCTGAACACATGTAAGCTAAAGCGATCATCAACATTAAAACGGCAAACGTTACCAAATGAAATGTCGAACTAGGATGAGGTATAGGACTCTTTGGGCGTGTTGATTCACTCAATCTATGTTTTGATCATCGTCTGAATACGATCTGGCCGAAGTCGTTATGTTGCTTTTTATTATTATTATTATTAAACTTACCCACATTAAGCAAGTGTTGATAAAAAAACAATACATGAAGCTAGAATAAGCTTTTTTTTTCTTAAGAAGAGGGTCTGTTCTTTCGATATATTGTATGTTCAGATGTACAACAAAATATCATGGGGACCATTAAAGTTTTGTGAAAATGATCAAAAATTATGGTGCTGGCAGGCACCTTTAAAAAACAAAAACACACTGGTGGGGAAAGAGTTAATGACAGGCTCCTTTTATATATATATATATATATATATATATAGATCAGGCATAACATTATGACAGGTGAAGTGAATAACACTGATTATCTCTTCATCACGGCTCCTGTTAGTGGGTGGGATATATTAGGCAGCAAGTGAACATTTTGTTCTCAAAGTTGATGTGTTAAAGCAGGAAAAATAGGCAAGCGTAAGGATTTGAGCGAGTTTGACAAGAGCCAAATTGTGATGGCTAGACGACTGGGTCAGAGCATCTCCAAAACTGCAGCTCTTGTGGGGTGTTCCCGGTCTGCAGTGGTCAGTCTCTATCAAAAGTGCTCCAAGGAAGGAACAGTGATGAACCGGTGACAGGGTCATGGGCGGCCAAGGCTCATTGATGCATGTGGGGAGCGAAGGCTGGCCCGTGTGGTCCGATCAAACAGACGAGCTACTGTAGCTCAAATTGCTCTAGAAGTTAATGCTGGTTCTGATAGAAAGGTGTCAGAATACACAGTTCATCGCAGTTTGTTGTGTATGGGGCTGCATAGCTGCAGAGCAGTCAGGGCGCCCATGCTGACCCCTGTCCAAGCGCCAACATTGGGCACGTGAGCATCAGAACTGGACCACGGAGCAATGGAAGAAGGTGGCCTGGTCTGATGAATCATGTTTTCATGTGGATGGCCGGGTGTGTGTGCGTCGCTTACCTGGGGAACACATGGCACCAGGATGCCCTATGGGAAGAAGGCAAGCCGGCGGAGGCAGTGTGATGCTTTGGGTAATGTTCTGCTGGGAAACATTAGGTCCTGCCATCCATGTGGATGTTACTTTGACACGTACCACCTACCTAAGCATTGTTGCAGACCATGTTCACCCTTTCATGGAAACGGTATTCACTGGTGGCAGTGGCCTCTTTCACAGGATAATGCGCCTGACACAAAGCAAAAATGGTTTAGGAATGGTTTGAGTAGCACAACAACGAGTTTGAGGTGTTGACTTGGCCTCCAAATTCCCAAGATCTCAATCCAATCGAGCATCTGTGGGATGTGCTGAACAAACAAGTCCGATCCATGGAGGCCCCACCTCACAACTTACAGGACTTAAAGGATCTGCTGCTAACATCTTGGTGCCAGATACCACAGCACACCTTCAGGGGTCTAGTGGAGTCCATGGGTCAACACAATATTGGGTGTATAAGTACTGTATATGGTTTTAGTTTTATTAGTAATGCATTGTGATTTATTTTAATGGCATTTGGTGGGTGAATACATGGTATCGTATATGCAAGGATCTTGCAAACTCCAAGAACAGTGTTGTGCTATTCAAGACAATTACAAGAGAGCAGAAATAGTGCAAGACAACTGGGTATTATAAGACTGGGGTTATTTTAGGAAATTATCACATTATGTTTCACCACTTGTCTAAGTGTTTTGAAATGTGAAATATACAGACTGGGCCAGGTGCTCGGGCACAGAGACTGCCCTAAAAATACTCTGAGATGCTTGTAAGGAGGAGAAGGACAGACTGAAGGATAACAGAGAGAGAGAGAAGTCAGTCCGCTCAATATCCCAAAGAAACAAACTGAAGCTCCTCTTGCATCTGTCATGGGATACATAAAGGCACGGAGATGAAACTGTTGATGACATTTTAAGCCCATGCAGAGTTTTTGTTCAATCATATTGTGAAGAAGTGTTGAAACGAAGTTTTGATCACACTGATGCAGAGTTATCATGGGATAATGATACCTTTGTTATCAGTCCGAAGGGGCCCAGAAATTAGTTATTCTGTCATCAGTGACTTTTTCTGAGGTTGATGGACCATTTATCCCAAATGGCATACAGTAATACTATTACAGGGCCAATACCCCTGGAATAACATCAGGGTCAAAATGCCACTGAAATTAAAAATAGCATTAGATGCATAAATAAATAATAAATTATTTATTTTCATTTAGTTTATATGTAACATCTGATGTATTTCTTAATCTTTTGGGCCTGTTTTAATGAACTGGTTAATATATATATAGGCCTACATTATATGCATCCAATGGACGTCTTTGGCCAGGAGCGTTGCGTTTTGATAACAGAGCGTCAAAACTGTGCGCGCAGTGTGTATGAAGACGTCTCAATGAGTTCGCCTTGCCCATCACACCCCTTATATAGGCATATAAACGGTCAAATGTCGAGCAGCAGCGAATCGCCACACGGTTCCATAAAAAAACACACACGGTGCATGGAGAAGCAGCCCAATGCGGCTGTTTCCAAAAAAGTATTGAATGTCCAGAGGAATTCAGTAACCCCTCCCGTGAAAGTACGTATTTGAGAGCGCGCACAGGAGCGGGCGCTCGCACTCCAGCACTGCGTTCAGTCCCAAGCGCTTCTCCTCTGTGGAAATTTATCTCTTTCAGCCGAACAACCACCAATAAGCAGCCATGGATGCCATTAAGAAGAAGATGCAAATGCTCAAGCTCGACAAGGAGAATGCCTTGGACAGAGCTGAGCAGGCTGAGGGAGACAAAAAGGCAGCGGAGGACAGGAGCAAACAGGTCTGCGGTTTTAATGAGGACTTTAAAAAGTTATCCATGACGCGCGCACGCGCCGGTCTCGCGCGCTACTTGATAAACGGATTATTGCTGCGCCTGGGTGGATTAGTAAAAAAGAAGTGTAGCCTACACTTTTCATTGTCAAGTTAAAATAATATCTATTTATATTCATATAGGGTGAATTCAGGGTGATTGGAACGCTTTCCAAGCCATCTCAATGGTAAAAAGTGTCCAATCTAACTGAATTCACCCCATCTATTTAGTGTTACTGTAACAATAGGCTTAATGTAATAATTAACATGCTGTCATTCATCTAATGCAGGAAAATGTAGGATATGTGCAGCCATTCATTCGTTCATTCATGTTACATTTGTCTCTAAATTTCTACTCGAGTTTATTAGGTTTTCAATGTTTCAACAAGATTTTCTTTATGCTATTAAATTCAAAATGGTTGAAAATATGTAAATGCAACGTTGTCACAACCTTGAGATCACTTAAACTTAAGCTTTCACTGTTTTTTTTCTCTCTTCACTAAATTTGAATCTGACCAAACCAAAACGCTTCTGGTAGATACCCAGCAAACATTGGTCCGACGGCAACGTCGTGTCCCTGGCCAAAAATAGTCGCGGTAGGACGGCATAAATCGGTAAAAGTATGTAACACAGAACATTCTTAAAAATGCACTCAGATACATTTGTACCTGTCTACAGTTCTCTCCGGTTGCATGTATAATAGTTACTTTGACTTTTAGCTATGTGTAGTTCAATATATACCCTTGAATCCGTCGTAAGAGGACGTCACTATGGTGACGTCTTTTACACGTGCATTTATAGTCCATGATGACCCTCTATGAAATCATTGTGAAATATGCAGAAGCTGCTTACACCTTGCATGGTTAATACTGCAATAATTAATTTAAGTGCCCCAAGTAGTTTTTAAGAGGTTGTGAATAGACGTCCACTGACGTCCCGTACACGTCCAGTCAAGACCCATAAAAAAAACCTTTATGAAATACAAGATTTAGCCTATATTTAATTTATTTTGAATATAGGCTAAATATATTTAAAATCACAAAGTGCTCTGTGTGGTTAAGTGATTGTGAACCCACTGCATTTTAGTCATTATTTCAACCCGTTTTATGTATTCGTTGTTATTATTTTTATGGAATGTAGCCTATGCATATGTAAAACAGTAATATATCCTATAACCATTAAGTCTGACTTGAACTGTGCTGCCAAGATGTAGTAACAAAAGATATTAATAAATCTAGCGATATTTCAAAATCCCGCGATATTATAGATTATCTCGCGAGATAGCGTTCCGTTCTCCAGTTCCTGTCTACATTACAACCACGAGGAGAAGAGGACTTGCGGAGAGAGTTTGATATATTATTAAAAATCTACTGTTGGGTAAGTACATTTTGTAGTATTTGATAAATTTACTTGAGTTTTACTTGTTTAACATGAAGGAACCGAAAGAAATGAGGCCCACGTTGTCAACAGAGAATTACTTGAGTTTTGGCTAATTAGCTAGTAGGCTAAACGTTACTTTCAACTTAAACACGTTTAATTATACAGCACAAGTTATTACTGTAACCTATTAATGTAGCCTTTTGAGAGTTTCTTTCAGAAAGTAATGCTTCCATCCCCCACTAACACCCATTTAGAGCAGAACATCTTTTATAGAGTAAAATAAAATGTAATGCATGTTGATTACATTTTTCTTATGTTTAACTCATGATTCATTCATCTTGTTGCATGTTTTTATTTATTTTTTATTGAGCTGTGAGATCATTTTTGCAATACATTTTGAAAATAAGTGCATGTCATTTACCTCAAATTTTTCCTATTATTTTAAAAATAAATATATTCTCTTCCCTCAGATGCTGTGAATAGGTGGACTCTGAGATTGATGCAGCAATAGCAGAACACCTGAATCACTCTCCAGGAAGAGCTGTTGGTGATGGTTACAAAAAATTACAAACAAAATAACTACTTTAATGTGTTTAAGGGATAGTTCCCCCAAAAATGAAAATTGTTGTCATTTACTCACCCTCGTGTTTCAAACCTGTATACCTTTCTATGTTCTGCTGAACAAAAAGATGTCTAACCCTTGTTTAACCCTCTTAATTTGGGAATTAAGAGGGACTCCACAGACCCCAGGCAACAAAATGTAATTTTATAAACTATGTTTATTAATGTTTTTACTCAACATCTGTGCAGTTTTTGGAGAATTTATAATAATTGTTAAATTTATATAAATAAATTAAAACACAAAATCAGTTTATGTAAAATTCACTTTATAAAAGACCCAAAATTCTAACTTTCATTCGTGGGGATAACATGGATAATTTGACATTGTTTAGTGTAAGATTTTTGCCCATCCTTTGGAAAATACAGTTTTATAATAATAATAATAAAAAAAAGAATTTTACCAGTAAATGGCTGCAAAGCTCCACTATTTGCTTACTATGTGACTGACTGAAAGACATTTTTCACAAGTATCTTACAGTTGGATTCATATCTAAATGTTATGAAATCACAATTATAACAATTAAAATTAATTAATTTAGTCAAAGTTTAGTATTTTTTTTGTACTGAATTTTTTTTCAATGTTACATTATGATTAGAATCAAACCAGAGTCTTTAGAATTTATCATTTTATTTCAAACATCTGATTTTCTTATAATTCTACAAATTGAATGTACACTTCAGTTACTAACTGTAACAGAACAAAAATTTACAGAAATTAAGTTATTACATATTGAGTAAACAATACACAACATGAACATCAAAATGCTATGAACTGAACAGCAATAACAAATTGAACAAATATTCCTGTATGTGTGTGTTTGAGCATGATCATTTTGCATTGTGGATGTTTTATGCATTGTTGGAAGTGTGCCACTTCATTTCTGTATGCATGTTCTGTTGTTTTTGAGGATGAAATTTGTTCTAAGCAGCCTGAGTGTGACTTTTTTTTGTCACACGAACATAAAAACAGATATCAATCCAATTAATTGTTTTTATTTGTAGATTTAGAGAGTGTTGACAACCGTACAAAGGGAACTTTTTATTTGAGCAAACGTCCATTGGGGTCAGAAAAGACCCTTGAAGAATGTTTGTAACCAAGTAGTTCTCACCTCCCATTAACTACCATAATCATTTTTCCCTACAATGGTAGTTAATGGGAGGCGAGACCTGCTTGGTTACAAAAGAATTTTAAAACATCTTTGTGTTCAGCAGAACATAGAAATGTGGAATGTATAGGTTTGAAACGTGAGGGTGAGTAAATTAATTTTAATTTTTGGGTGAACTATCCCTTTATATAATGATAATTCAGTATTTTGTAATTGTTATTTTAGTTTGGTTAATGGATGTTAAACATTAATGAAAGAAGAAAATCTGTGGCTGTTCAAAAAAATAAAATGTTTTGCTAAATCAGAACATGCTTCTTTTTGCTTATGTCCACAAATGTGTTCTTGTTTGTGATGTACACGTGATTAAAACGTTTCATGGACGTTCAGGTCTGACTGGACCGATTTTGAACCTTTTTAGAACCTGTCAAAATGTGAAAACCAAGACATAATTGATTGCATTTTACGATGTTACACAATGGGTGTGTGATTATTTTATATACACACTTAAATTATGCAGCAACACATTTAAACATCCAGAAGACGACACATTTAAACATCCAGAAGACGACGCATTTAGACGTCCAGGGGCGCGCAGAAAAGACGTGGTATTCACGGCCAGATGACGTCGAAGACGTCCGTTCAACTTTCATTTTGGAACTATTTTTCAACCATGACGGGACGTGTCGGAGGGACGTCTTTTCAACGGTCATTAAACGTCATAATGTTTGCTGGGTATCTTTGACACTTTTGGTCTCACAAAAAGTAACGTTAGCATATTTTGGGCCTATATGAGACCACAAACAGAACACCACGAAGGGTTAACTGTATCTGAAGTAGACATATTTAATGTTTTGATAGCATTTGTAATAAAAGTTGACCTCATTTGTAATGAAAACTGTCATTTATGCATGTGTAGTTAGAAGACGAGCTAATTCAGTTGGAAAAGAGGTTGCGCGTGTCCGAGGACGAGCGTGATAAAGTGCTTGAGGAGTACCAGAGTGTCGAGGAGAAGCTCCTGACCGCCGACGAAGTCGCCACCAAGGTATTTTCCTGTGTGTCCCTGTCTGAATCTCCCTAACTTTTCTCTCTTCCCGTCTTTTTCCCTGTCGGTCTCTTTACGGCCACACCACGCGCGCACTCTGCTTCCTGCCTTCACTGCTGTCAATCAATCAATCACTCACTCACGCGCAGCTTGAGGATGACCTTATAGCGCTGCAGAAGAAACTGAAGGGCACTGAGGATGAGCTCGACAAATATTCTGAGGCTCTTAAAGATGCCCAGGAGAAACTGGAGCTGGCCGAGAAGAAAGCCGCAGATGTGAGTATAGCCTACGCAGCTTCTTCACCGCCTTCACGCATCTTTTCCTGACACTTTTTGGCATGCCACTTTTTAGGCCTATGTCTGTCATGCATCATATTTGAAGATGGTTGTGGATATTGTTTTCGGACCCAGGTTGCATTGGGACTATAAAAAACTAAAAGTAAATAAATAAATAAAGTGATGTCACGCCACCTGTTTTGGGCTCGTGCACTGTAGGCCTATGTGTGACATCATTTCGTGACTAAAAGGGCACATGGCATGGGGATATAAACACAATATGCATTCCTCTGACCAAACATGGAGTAGCCTGTTAGTATGGGTAAGCAAACATAAACATACGATTCGCGATTTAAATTACAAGACATGCATTCCAAGACATGTCCAAGAGAGAGAGAGAGAGAGCAGAGAGGCTGTTATATTTAGCCCAGTGCCTTTATATGGTCAAGACTCAGCTCAACTCCTTGGGCTCTGCCCTCGAGAAAGACTGAACGACTGGAAGACCTTCAGAACTAAACTGTATCGCATGAGTAGATCATCCAAAGCCTTGTCAACTATTTGCATAGCTTTGCATGATAGATCGTGCTCCGAACATCTAGCTTTAAAGAATCGTTTGAACCCGAGTCGTTTTGTTCCGTTGATTCGACATCCATTATTCAATAATTAAGAGAGATCTCTTTAATACAATTACGTTTATTAAAATAAGTTATTTTGCGAGTAGCAAAATCGTTTAAAAAATACATTTTTACTCAGTTTTGTTGTGTGAAAATAGATATTTCACTGTGGTCTTGGATAGTGCGCGTGCTAGGACTCCCCCTCGTGTACAAAGACAGTAAGGGCGCGAAATTTGGGATAAAGGGATATTTCACCCCCCAATTTTTATTGTTGTTCCAAACCTGTATGAGTTTTTTGTCTGTTGAACACCAATGAAGACATTTTAAAGAATGTTGGTAGACAGTTGATGGCACCCATTGAGTTCCATAGTAAGACAAAAATACCATAGGAGTCAATGGGGGCCATCCACTGTCTGGTTACCATTCTTTAAAATGTTGTGAAGAAAGAAACTAATAAAAAAAATTTTTTGGCTAAACTATCCCTTTCAGTTTCAGGTTAAAGGAATAAAATATTTTTAAACACACACACACACACACACACACACACACACACACACACACACACACACACACACACACACACACACACACACACACACACACACATACACACACACACACACACACACACACACACACACACATTGAATTGACATTACAAGGTAATAAATACAAATAAATACATAAACAAAAATTAAAATAAATGCATCGAAGAAAAAATGGGCGAGGCTGAGACATGTAGCAAAACAAAGGAAGCGGGCCCTTGAAATTCTGTTGGCTAAACGACAGAAGAAATAGGGTTTAATTTACGAGTTGGTGTACAAATTTTCTCATATTGATGCATTTGTAGCCAGTGGGATCTTCAGTTTTCAGTTTTGAGTGTTATAATAGTGTTACATTTTATCTGGTTGTTTTCTTTTTGTTTTTTGTTTTTTTTATGTATTCAGCTCCCACATCTATTGAATAATTTTTTTTGTGTTTTATAAAGGTTGTTTTACCCTACATAAAACACAAAAACTGTTTTACCTCTCACCTGTTAGAATGAGTTTTCAGGCAGATGCAAAGATACTTAATAGTGTCTATAAATGAGCATGAAGTAAACATATATATAAAAAATTAAAAAATCATTTTAAATAGTGTCCTGACCTCGGAGAAGGTTTTCTCTATCCACCTTTTTTACCCCTCACCCGTTTGCATCCCTGATATATATATAATATAATATATATATCATTTTTATTTTTTGCAAATATCCCAGGTTTAGGCAATATTGTATTATGTACAGTCATGCCAATAAAGCTATCATTATACTTGATATTATATTATAATGTTTATATTAGTTATTAATATTACATTAATTTATTATATTAATGGAAGTCAATGGGTGCCGTCAACTGTCTGGTTACCAACATTCTTTAAAATGTTTTCTTGTGATTAAAATTTCGTTTCCACAACTATCCCTTTAAGTTTCAAGTTAAAATATTTTTAAACATATAATTAGTATATAAATATCGTATTATTTACAGCCATGCCAATAAAGCTATTATTATACTTAATTATATTACAATGTTTATATTATTTATTAATAGTACATTCATTTACTATAATAAATGTATTTATTTATAATTTATTTAAATATAAAGTATAAGTGAGTATAATAGTTTTTATCACTTAAAAATCTATTACAATATCAAATTGTTTAGAAAACAATACAACAGCCAAGTCAGCTCTGGTCGATGCTGTATTTAGCCCTATAGAGGGCGCAACAGGATAAAACAAATGGATTGGAGGCCCAGAACGGCGCACCCCCTCCCCTTGAAGCGTTCCATATTTAGCAGCTCAGTTTCAGCAGCAGCAGCAGCAGCAGCATCCCAGCATCCCAGTCAGTTAACCACCACCAGGCTACTGATTAACGCCTTCAGGTGTGCAGCAGGTGGAGGGGCAGCGTGTGTTGCATATCCTCCAAATGACTTTAGAAATAACCTACACTTTTAATGAATCAATAACAATATGTTTTGACACAATAAACACGCATTACATTCCACCTCTTGTGTGTCTCCCATGTAAATACAGTTTGAAGTAAAGCGGCAGATAAGCCCTAAGTTGTGGTAATGACGTCGTTTGGGGCTCGCCTATGAAAACATGGTTACTTCCGGTGTGATCTGTAAACGTCGCTCCGCGTCCTCGCGCACACACAGATCAGGGGCAGCAGCAGCGGCGCGTCTCTGAGGCTGTGCTCTTAAGGAAACGCGTTGAAATACGAGGCTTTTAGGGGTTATTTAAAATAATAATGGCGGCTACATCGTTGGAAGCAGTTAAACGGAAAATTAAACTGTTGCAAGAGCAAGCAGACGGTGCTGAAGAGAAAGCGGAGAAACTGCAGAGGGACTTGGCGCTCGAGAGGAAAGCCAGAGAAACAGTAAGAACGCCACATTATATAAAGTATGAAGTGCATGTGTTGATATGCGACGCGCTGCAGTGAAGCGTCACGCGCATCCCAGGCGTTCCGACGGGAATAAGTTAATTTAATCAGTCGCGCGGCGCGTTGAATATGCGGATGTGATAGTGCGCACAGTGATGTTCACTATTAACGTAGCGGAATTTCTCAGACGCCCTCTACGCGCTGTTTGCCTGCCCGTTAAACGGCGACAATGTATATCACTCCCGTTTTTTAAGTATCATTTAAGAGTTCCGACTTATAAACAAGCTGGAGACGCGAATTAAATGTTTGCCAATGTGATTATAGACTGACGCATGTAAATGGAGTTTAAGGTGCTGAATAACGATGTCCGACTCGTATCTGAATTGAGTCGGATCTTGTTTATGAATCAGTTGAACTGGTCCATAAGTTAAGCCGGAGTGATTCACGATACAGGCTGAAAACCTGCGAATAGCCTTCGAGATATGTCTCTTTTGAAATTAATGAAGCGAATTAATGGACGGGAACCATTTTGTTCGAACATGATCGATTCCCACTGAGCCATCTGATGAGTGAACCGATTACATTTGATGCTAATTAAAGTTGCCAAGCCATTATGCAAAAAAAAAAAAAAAGTTTTAATTTGAATAATTTGTTTTTAAATGGAGAAAATAATTCAAGTTCAAATGGAGAAAATGGAGTTCAAATTCATTTTTAGAATGAATTTGTAGGTTTTTTAAATATCAAATTATTGACTTTGATGTCTGCAATAAACTAAACGGACTGAAAAAAAGCTTATTAATAAAAGATGAATCTAAAAAAGTATGAACAAGTGCACAATTACGTCTGAGTTTAAAATAATTAGTGAAACGTTTTTGAACAGGTTCTTTGAATCGAATCGCTCGAAAGAATCGATTCGCGGAAATGAATCGGACTTCGTGAAACAGGACAATGTTGTTTTCACCCAAAACTCTGAAATCCCTGTACAAAGCTGTTTTCAGTCTCTTGTTGACTCGTCTCTTGTTGAGTGGGGTTATAATCCAGTTAGTTAAGCGAGTTGTGCCTCTTGCTCTGAATAGGTCATTGTTTGATGACAATTTACGTTGGACCAGATGCTCTGAGTGCAATCATTTTAGACCAATAGCCAACAGCAGTTTAGTAGTGATCCTGGAACTGTTTATGTAGTGGTTTTGTTGTAATGAACTGGCAGTGTTGCTGCCTCAGGCTCAGCTGATGAATCATTTGAGCAGTTTCCCTTATATGGCCAGTCTGCGTTGTCACATACAGTGGGACTCACCTTAGTTGTGCAGAAATAAACAGTGACAGCTCTAGTTTCATGTTAAAGAGTTCCCTGTCGGCTGTCAAGGTTATCTGTGCTGCTTTCTAGTTTTTCATATCTCAGCTGACAATATAACATGTACTTTGCCCTATGTAGCTTCCTATAGTGGTAGGCCTTTGTCTATCTCTGGGCTGGGACTTAAAGGGATAGTTCACCCATAAATTAAGCTTCTATTATCATTTTCTCATCCTCAAGTTGTTCCAAACCTGTATGAATTTCTTTCTTCTGCTGAACACAAAAGAATATATTTTGAAGAATGTCGGACAGTTGATGGGCCCCATTGACATCCATAGTAGGAAAAAGAAAAACTATGGAAGTCAATGGGGCAAATCAACTCTTGGTTCCCCATATTCTTCTAAATATCATATTTTGTGTTCAGCAGAAGAAAGAAATTCATACAGGTTTGGCACAATTTAAAGGTGAGTAAATGATGCGTATATTGGCCAGATTTATATATAATTTGAGGCTGATTACAAAAACAAAAGTCTCACCGTTAAATCCATGTCCCAATCACTCAATTATAATAATGTTTTCATTATTATTTTATGTAGCCTATATGACAGACTTGCATTGCACATGTTGCACTTAACTGTGTTTTCCTTTTTGAAGTGATTTCAAGCAATTCAAAACCATCGTGGCAAATCAACCATCGAGGTGCATCTGAAGTGTCTCAAATAATCCATAATCCATAATCCATCAGCTTGAATATATCGGCCAAATTTTCGTATTGGGCCATATCATTAAAAATGAGCATATATCGGCCGAAACCGATATGGCGGCCAATATATAGTGCATCTCTAATCTTTGTGTTTTGATGGTGTAACAATACTATCAATTAACTTGCCGTAACTCTTATAGCTCAGATTTTACATCTGACCAGATGCTTGTCATATTAGTGACTCAACATATTATTTTTTTTAAATGTTAAAAAAGACCATAGTTCAGGGCTCCAGACGGCGACGCCAGCACCTGATTTGGTGGTGCTGGAGGATGAGTCATAGTTCATTTAATCATAAAATTACTATTGTTAATAAGTGCAGTTACTAATAATATTACATGTTTATTGGAAATTTAACAGTGAAGCACTGGGCTTTAATTGATATGCAGATAAAATTAACTTTTATTAACAACAGTAATGTGCAAAAAACATTTTTATAGGGAAAATTTAAATATTGTACTCTTATTAAATGTACCAATATTCTTCAATAGTATCATACTGAACTGACCGACAGCTTCAGTGATTATAAAAGGAACGCTTGTTACTTGTTTTCTTTACTTGTGTAAATCGGTCACAATTCGAAAGTTGTTGTTTTTTGTTTTGTTTTTCCTCATGAAACTTTTACTTCCTACTTTTTTCCATATATTAAGGAGTGAAAATGGCTGTCAATAAGTGCTCCTCTGCCGCCATCTACTAGTTATAGTGGTAATTGCATGTCTTTTTAAAATAAGTGCTTGTTTGCCATTTAAAGGTGCACTATGTAACTTTTCCGTCCACTAGAGGTTGCCTGTTCAAAACGAAGGCGTAGTTTGATGACGCCACGTTTGAGCGCAGAATCTTGGGACATGTGGTCTTCAGCTCACAGCCGGTGGAAAATAATCGGGATAGGACTCGGGCAGAAATCATGTTCATGCGATTATTAATGTTACTGTAGTATGAAGCAGAGCAGGACCAAGTGTTGTGGAGCTGAGCAAGGCCGCCGGAGCGATTGTTAACAAGATAACCTCAACACATGCCTCGTGAGCAGCGGGACTTTTATTATGCCACAATCGCTGGCGCCATTGCTGCTTTTCCGGCCTTGAGTATGAGGCAACGCAGCTCTGTTTATCATATTAGATACATCTGAGTGTGTTGAAAATGATGTTATGACGTTACACTGTGCGTTCGCTCGGCGGCTGCTATGACACTTGATGCACACTGCAGTGAGTAAAGCGTTTATGCAAAATAAAACTGGAAAACGAGGGTAACGCAGATATGATGCCATCGACAGGCGACTCCCTCACACGTCCCGGTTCCTTGGTTAAAATAGCAGTTTCTCACTATTTACAAATAGTTGGAAACATTTGGGATATTGTAAGTACCCAACTGAACAAAATTATATCACACACCTTGTGCTTTTTGGATATTTTACTGAATTTTTTTTACACAGTGCACCTTTAAGTTGCCTACAGCTTTAAACTTTTAGCTTTACAAATCATCACATTAAAAATAACATTAAAATTGGATAATATTTTGAGCTTTGAATTGCTGGAAAAAGCTTGAAGTCCCTTGAAAAGTGCTTGAATTTCACTCTCAAAAGGTTGTACATGAATAATGTAGAACATAAACATTCAACAATTTCTTCCACAATACCATTGGGTGTTACTATATGGTGAATGTTTATGATTTGTGGAATTAAACCCCTGAACTTTGTTCATGGCAAAATGGTTTCTCCTGGTTTCCACGTCAGCTCTGTTTGATCTGATATCTGCAGTTTATTACAGAGAATTCTGCGCCGAATGCTTCCACTAGATCTCGCTGCAATGTTATTAATTCTGTGGTGAATTCAAATGCTTTCTCACTGCATCTCCCAGTGCTGTGTAGTAACGGTGTCACATGATTGAGATCGTCCCGTGTGTGTGCTCGCACTCCGAGCTGATACACAGTCCACGCAACGGTACCCTTTTGGTCGCAGGCTGGAGCCCTGTAATTATTAATGTGGCAGATGAGTTTGATTTGGGCTGGGTTTCATTACAGGTTTTCAGATTCAGTTTGATTCAGATTCATAAGCTATCGACTTTATTCAGTTTGATTTGATTCCATTTAATTCATGAATATTTCAATTACTGTATTTACCAAAATGTCACCTTTTTCTATATCTGAAATGTGCTGCTACTTGATGGTAAATTCCAAGACTAATTCAAACCGGTAATTTGTCTTTTTGAACAAAACAACTGACGCATAAGAGTCAATCATTTTAGCAATTGGTTTCATTGCATAATATATGTGGAGCATAAAATTCAAAAGCTTATATATTTAACTTTCTTTACCATGCATGAGTTATGTAGTCAGTTGTACTTTATTGTTCAAAATAGGATCGCGGTTCTGGTCTGACAATGCTAATTTTGGTTTACAACCACTGTTTTAGGAGGACTTGCCACAACAATTTTGCTGCTTAAATGCACAAGCTTCATAAAGCAGCATTGAGTTTCACTGCAGTCAGCAAAATGATGTTTAAAATGATCCAGCTTCTGCATTTGCCAGGTAGCAGGGGCAGCCTGCACTTCTCCACTGGTCTTGTGTGTTTGGCCTTTGACAGTGTAATCCATGTTGGCCCGTCGGGACTCCCTCCCACAGCCTGTTAACGTTGTCCCAGAGGCTCGGTAATGATCTGATGGCCTAGTCCTGTCTCATCCATTAGCATTGCTACCATTACGTGCTATATGGTGTGTGCGACCACCGCAGAAGGAATGCTTTGTCTCAGTAGGTCTTAATGGAAGCTTGTGAGCATCAAGTAGCCAATTATTCAGGATGATATCTGCAGATACCGATAGAAAGGAAAGGCTAATGCTGGGAACTATACAGGGAACCCTCTCATTTGGTACATTGCTGTAATATTAGAGGTTAAAATTGACAACAGAGCCCAAACTATTTTATTTTCAGATATTATAACTGAAATGTTTGTACACTGTACACCTGTTGCACATAAGCAACTACATCTCTTCAGTATTCCTGACAAATTGACTTTCCTGAGCTAAATGCAACAAAATGACGTGCTAAAGGATGTTTTATTGATTGAGCGATTGAGACATGATTTATTTCGGCAAGTTGTACTGTGTTTTCAACATACCTTTTGATTTTCATGCATGTTTTTAATGCTAAAACTTGTATTAAAGTGAAAAGACTCTCTCTCTCTGCTGCCGCTTGAACTGAGGTGCTACAACAAGCTGTCACGCGCCATTTAAGAGCGTCAAAACGCCATTTATTGTTTGAATTTCATGATAAAATGGACAGAACTTGAAAGCTCAGACATTGTTTCTTATCAGAATTAAAGCACACCGATCTTTGCATTTATTGGATGGGATGCGTGCGACAAATAATGTTTGGTGTAGGGAAAAACCGTGGTCCTTGCAACCCTGGCTTCAACTACAGGTGATTCACAGGTCAAAGGGGTCATGAACTGCATTTGGTTTCATATTGTTTCCTGTGGTGCACTTATTATTTTTTTCTTCTCCGTTATGTCACCTGATGGAGTTTTGGTTCCTTGCCACTGTCGCTTTTGGCTTGCTCAGTTTGTTACACTAAATATTCAAATAAATTATATTAAAACTATATAAACTATATTACTGATCTGCCCGCATTGTCACTGTATGATAATTGAAATGAGCTGGATGACATCACTGTTTTCTCCAAAGCGGCTGTATAGCCAAATCAAATTCTATTGGATTATTTTCCTGTTTAACACTGTGAAGCTGCTTTGAAACAATCAGCATTGTAAAAAGCGCTATATAAATAAAGGTGACGACTTAAACTGTTAGTAATATTATTATTTTTTTACATAAAATGTCATATTTGCCAATAAAAGGCATTTTTCTTACCCTGATTTTAGCCCTTAGTGTTGATTTATAGCTTTATATTTATTTCTATGGCATTATATTTAGATCTATGGCATTTAGATCTATGGCATTATATTTAGATCTATGGCATTATATTTAGATCGTGACATGAAAGGTTGCAGTGATGAGCATTGGAGCCGATCACAGACTTGTTGAGCGCATGAATGCAGTAATCTCGTTCTCGTCATTACAACTCGATTTCTGCACACTAATCAATGCTTTCAACATAACTAACAGTGCAAAGTTGCAAACACACTGTAAATAAGATATTTGTTGATTTTATTACTGGAGTTTTGGCACATTTCCCGAAGTCAGTCACTGATAAACTCCTGCTGTTTGATTGACAGCTCCAGCGATTGTAAAGGGGGCGTTCTTTGATCGCTTTCTATAATTTAATCAGTTTAAATAACAGATTAATTTCAGGGTTTTTCCTGGGTCAAAAATGGTCTTCGGTGGTGGCTGACAGACATGGTCATCCACACACACACACATACACACACACACACACGCACGCACAGTAAAAAAGTACCCTACCCACGTGATCTGCAAGCGCAATACTGACAATACATTTTAAATAAATTCAAAGAAAGTTTGTAACTTTTGCTTATCTTATTTTGATCCCACATGAAAAAATACTGTAGTATATTATAGTAAAATTACTCTAGTAAATACTATAGTGTTTTTTAACCGTACTATAGTAAATATACTACAGTAAATTAACAAAGTGTAGAAAATACTATAATATACTATTATATACTATAGTATTTTTTCATGTGGGATACCTTGATGTTTGTTTTTGTTCCTCATTTGTACACTATTTACTGATAATTGTTTTGGTATATAATCATATCAATATTAAAAAGTAGTAATAAAAAAATGAACAAATAGCCAAATTTTCTGCCATATACAATTTCATAAAATGATCAGCTAGCTAACAACAACTTTGTTCTGGGTTCACCTCACTCCAGTCTAAACTACATGATTTATAGGCTATTATTTTACTACACATTATGAACATAAATAAGCTGAAAGACTGTGAATAATTACAACTAACTCTTACACCCACTCTTGCTAAATGGGGTAAGCACACTTGTTCTCTTCAGATGTGTTCTGAGTAAATGATTAAACTGATTCGTGAGTTCAGTGTTAGACAGATCAGTTGTTCTAACCAGTCGTTAAAATGATTCGGTTCAAAGGAGTCATTAGGTCGCGAATCGGACATTAGCAGACGCTTTGTGTGTGAATCCCGTCTATTAGAACATCGCAAAAGATTTGTCAACACACAGAAAACACTTCATAACCGGATAGGATTTGTTTCCCGTTTATTGAAAGTATGGTTTATGTCAGCTGGTCAGAGAATCAGTCAATGTTTTTTGAGCGCATTTCACACCCAGCGGTAATTAAAGGAAAACATCGTCTGATAGCGCCACGTGCAACATGGATTCGGTCTTCCGACCTTTTGATTTTGATTAACGTAATATGGGAAATATTAGAAAGCTAAGAATGCTTATTTTAAAGACAGAGAGAGTGCGAGCGAGGGAGGAGCTCTGATCGTTCTCTCTAACACTCAGCATCTATTCTACATCATTCATAAATCACAATAACTCATCACGTAAAGCTTTGGCGGGACAAAAATTTGTTTTGGCGGCCGCCAAAAAATTTTCAATGTAGGAAAAACCCTGAATTTACTAATCTACTAAGAGAAACAATGTAAAGTTGACCGTTTAGTCGCTAGTTTGATTTGCTTACACATGGACAAAGAACATCTGACTGTACATGAATCATTAGAAATCACTGGTCACAGATCAGGCTGTAGAATTAACAGGTACTTGCGTGTTGTCGCATTACTGTGTCGAATCCATATGGTAAAAGTCTGTTTGCAAAGCCTGCGCCGAAATGGCGTAGTAGGTAAATCAGTTTTTTTTTAAAAGTAGTAGGTCAGTGAAATGTACCGAATACAAATAAATAATGCTGAACTGAGACATTCACATTGTTGACAATAAATAACCACATTCCTAGCATTAGGATCCTTTGGAAGGTAATGTTATTTTTGGCCCAGTGATCCTGTATCGCTCTCCTTGTCATCTCACTAACACGCCAGTGGGCGGGGCCACAGTTGCAATGATGAAGTAGGTGTTGAGGCGGTCTTTCACCTATAGGTCCATTCCACAATGAGTCCACTGCTTTTGGACTAACAAGGTAGTTTTCAGTTCTGAAACTTGCAGCATATTCTTATAGTATGATGACTATAAGATATCTCAAAAGCTCAAGGAAAATTGTATTTCTCAGTTCATGATCCCTTTAATGTTGCTATTTGTTTTATTGTCCCATAGACAGCCTTAAAATCAACACATGACCTATTCTTCACACACAGTATGAGCTGCAGTCTATAAACATTTTCCTGCCCCCTTTTGAGCCGTCAGCATTTGTGGGGTTTGGGTGTCACTGTCTATGTGACTTGTGTGTGAACATCAGTGCGTTTTTATCTGATCTTGAGCATTTATAGCTGTTCCTCTCTTCTGTGCTCTTCAAGGCTGAGAGTGATGTAGCTTCCCTGAACAGACGTATCCAGCTGGTTGAGGAGGAGTTGGACCGCGCACAGGAGCGTTTGGCCACTGCCCTGCAGAAGCTGGAGGAGGCCGAGAAGGCTGCTGATGAGAGCGAGAGGTTAGTACAGCACTCTTGTCACTCGCTTTACAGAAAGCATACAATAGTGTAGAACTATTGTGTAGATGAAATGCGGTTGATGTAGATTTTCAAGGTTATTTCTGTGCAGAACTAGTCGAGTCTCATTTGAATCTGTTTTAAGTGAGTGAATCATTCTTGTTTGCTTTTCATTTAAATGTCTCCTTTCTGAAGCATGTGACTTCTTTCCTGCCTTCGAAGGTTGAATATACCATAAAACATTTTGAGTCTGAATGTGACTTGAGCCGTGCTCATTAAAGCTTCTTGATTTATGCGGAATCTCATTGGTGAGCAAACGAAACCAAATGAACATGGAATCTCGTTTGTGAGCAATCCAAATGAACGCCATATTGTGTTTCTGAACTGAACTGAACCAAATTAACCTTGTGAGAGAATCAAATGAACGCAGTATCTCATTTTTGAATGAACCAAACCTAATGAATGGATCACTCATTCATTTTGAGTCAATGAAAAAATCATTGAATAAATCCAGCAGAATCTCACCAGGGGAAAAAAACGAACAGAATGAACACCGTATTAAGTTTGTGTACGAACCGAACAGAATGAACACCATATCACGTTTATGAATGAACCGAACAGAATGAACACCATATCACGTTTATGAATGAACCGAACAGAATGAACACCATATCACGTTTATGAATGAACCGAACAGAATGAACACCATGTCACGTTTATGAATGAACCGAACAGAATGAACACCATGTCACGTTTATGAATGAACCGAACAGAATGAACACCATGTCACGTTTATGAATGAACCGAACAGAATGAACACCATGTCATGTTTATGAATGAACCGAACAGAATGAACACCATATCACGTTTATGAATGAACCGAACAGAATGAACACCATGTCACGTTTATGAATGAACCGAACAGAATGAACACCATATCACGTTTATGAATGAACCGAACAGAATGAACACCATATCACGTTTATGAATGAACCGAACAGAATGAACACCATGTCACGTTTATGAATGAACCGAACAGAATGAACACCATGTCACGTTTATGAATGAACCGAACAGAATGAACACCATATCACGTTTATGAATGAACCGAACAGAATGAACACCATGTCATGTTTATGAATGAACCGAACAGAATGAACACCATATCACGTTTATGAATGAACCGAACAGAATGAACACCATGTCACGTTTATGAATGAACCGAACAGAATGAACACCATGTCACGTTTATGAATGAACCGAACAGAATGAACACCATGTCACGTTTATGAATGAACCGAACAGAATGAACGCTATATTTTGTTTGTGAACAGAATGAACACTGTATCACGTTTGTGACCGAACTGAACCTAATGAGCATCGTATCTCATTTGTGAATGGAATGAATGCCATATAACATTTGTGAGCAAACCGATGAAATGGCAAACAGTATGGCTGTGTCTGAAATCGCATACTCTTTTGAGTAGGTACTTGACTAAGTAATTACTTCACAACCACTAAAACGGATAACGTCATTCTAAACACCGCCTTTAATCCCTGTGTAGGCCACTTTGTGTGGCAAGCATTTTTATTTTAAAAAGACATTCAATTACCACTATAACCAGTAGATGACTGCAGAGGAGCACTTATTGACTTATTTCCACTCCTTAAAGGGGTCATGAACTGGCTTTTTAAAAAAAAGTATACTGTTGTCTGAAGTCAACTGATGACGTTTGCGTCGTTTTTACATTCAAAAACATCATAATGAATACGTTTTTATTTTCTGCCTTGGTTTTGAGGCTCTCTGAAGAAACGCTCTGTTTCTATGGGCGTGCCGCACTGAAGACTTGGAAGTAAACGCCCACGGCTATGATTGGATAAGATTTGCATATTTAATGAGCTTAAGCTCCCCTCAGTACATGTGGGAATTGAAAGCGTTTAGGGAAACGCTCGCAAAATATCTTTATCAAACAAACACAATGATTTCTCTCATGCACCCGCGATTGATTGGAATGTTATTTTTTTTATTACTTTGCTCACTCCTTCAAGTGAACTGTATTAGTGGACTAACGTCGGGAATAGTAATTGAGGGTTTAGGTGACGATTTCGGGTCAACACACGATGACAGCGTCCTCATGAAAGTTTGTCAATTGTATGTGTTTAAGACTTACCAGTTTGAACATTCAAATGATTTTACACAATTCAATAACATCAATATGGAAAACATGGCACTTCAGTGCTCAAAAGCTGTTTTCTGTGACACAACTTCTCTCTTACAACACGCGAGCCCTGAAGCCAGATCACTTTCACTTCACTAAACTTTGTCAATTGAATGCGTTTTAAGGCTTGCCAGTTTGGACGTTACATTTTTAGAGCATCTGTGGTTTATCATTATATTGAGCTACTGTGCTGGTGCATTGTGACACACGAACACTCATACAGACAGTAGCTCGCACGTCACGTGAAGATTGCGCACCAAGAGGAGCGCAGAAACTCAGTCAAAGTTGTCCTGTAATTTATCACTAAAGTAGCTTGTAAACTCAAGTTATTGCATATTTTTCTACTTTTGAAGTAACTACATACAACGCACAGCTTCACAATTAATAACGGTAAGACTAATTCACACACGTGATCTCTTTCTTTAATGCATTCAAATAACTACTCTTACGGTGCTAATTTCAAGCATATTTACAGTACATACCTTGTCAGTGAACTATGAGGGCAAGAAAAAAATCATTCATTAATCGTAATCGAGGTGATGTGTTCAATTAATCAAGGTTTTGCTTTTAGGTCATATCGTCCAGCCCCAAGAAGAACATTGGTACTAGGGCTGCATGATTAATCGAAATCGAACCGCAATCGCAATTTGGCGTATGTGCGATTATGAAAGCGCAAAGGCTGTGATTTTAATTAAATAAATAAATGCCCAGCGTGTCAGTGAAGAGCGGCTCTGTAATCAGTAAACGCTGCTTCGTCTGAAAGCACTGCGAGTTTGAGCAACATTTGTGTCAAACATCTTCACAAACTAGTAATGCGAAGCATTCATAAACCTGTTGTCCAACCAAATACAACGTTTAATAGCATGTTTTAACTCACTTCATATAGTCAGTCGAGCTGATGTGGCTTCTTAGCACAGAATGCTAATCAGCACTGCATACTTTATTATTATGAAAATACCCGAGAAGGCTTGGAGAACTCAAATACATCATATCTTGTCACAGAAGTATTATCTTCATGTTTAATCAGTCAAAGCGTGTCTATCTTCATTTTATTTAGCCTACAGTGCAAGCTTCACATTAGGGATTTCCCATAAGGATTTCTTGAAAACAAACGATTACTTCTCTGGCGCAAATGTGCCATTACTGCTCGTGGGCGCCCTCTGGCCTCCAGTATGAATGACACTTTTGGGTAGAAAATAAGAAAAATAAAACTTCTCTCTAAATAAATTTATATGACAATCCATACGTTTTTCTTCAATGTACAGGAGTTTTAATCCCCACAGTGGATGCATAAGAGGCTCATATTTCATATTATAGACTTAGACTTTAAGAAATTGATATCACCGATAAAAAGCACAGATTTGTATAATTGTTTTTTACAATAAATCCTTAGACCTTTCTAATGATTTTTAGTCATAGGCTGTCTGCATACTAACAAGTAACCCATCATTTTTATTTTTCTGTAAAATATAAATAATATTATTATTATACTGTTATATTTATTCTTAAATGCTCTATTTAAATTTTGTAATAATGAATGTTATTGTAATAGTAATATTTCTTATTTTTATTTAGCAATAATAATAATCATAATTATTATTATTATTAGTCACAATATATAAACACAAAATGTTATATACACAATTTTCATTAGTAAAAATAAATAAATAATAATAATCGCATTTTAAATCGCAATCGCAATTTTAACCAGAATAATTGCAATTAGATATTTTCCCCACATCGTGCAGCCCTAATTGGTACATTTAATAAGAGTACAATATTAAACTTTTCCCAATAATTTACTGTTATTAATAAGTTACTTTCATCTGCATATCAATTCAAGCTCACTGCTTCACTGTTAAACTTCCAATAAACAGACGTGTAATATTATTAGTAACTGCACTTAACAAAACAACACAAAATAATAGTAATTTTATGTTTAAATGGACCAAATCATGTGCTGGCGCCAACATCTCTAGAACTTGAGGCCAATTTATACTTCTGCGTCGAGTGTACGCCGTAGCTACGTCATAGGCTGTGTGTTACACGCGCTGTGACGTACCCTGACATGCACCTCTCCAAAAATGTAACAACGTCAATTCTACGTGGACCGCAAACGCTGTGATTGGTCTGCCAGAACCCCTCCCTCAGGGGTACAAAAGCTCCCTCTGCATGTGTAACTGCGCGTCGCCACGGACCAGGACCCAGAAGTATAAATGGAAATCAATGCGTAGCCCACGTGTAGAGGCTACGGCGCAGGTCTTGCGCAGAAGTGTAAATCAGCTGTTAGTGGCGCTGGTGCCACTGCTCTCAGATGTTAGTCTGGAGCCCTGTATACAATAGGGAAGCATGCGATTTCGGATGCAGCCTGTGTCAGGTTTGTGAGTGCACTGAATGAATGGCATATCTCGGTTGTGAAGGAACTAAACTGAATGAACTCATCACTTTTGTGAGCGAACCAAATGAATGCTATATCTAGTTTGTGAAGGAACTGACCTGAATTAACACCATATTGTTTTTGTGAGCGAATTGAATGAGCTTTGATTGTGAATGTAGCGAATGAACGCCTTATGTTGGTGAGCGAACCGAATGACGGCATGGATCTTTTTTTCCGAATGAACGGCACTATGAAACGCGTTTGTAAGCGAATCAAATGAACGCAGTATCCAATTTGTGAACAATGCAAACCTAATGAATGGATCACCCATTCTGGATCTATGAATGAGTCATTGAATCCCTTTGGTGAATGATTCAAGTTATTTGAGTCACTGGGATGGATCCAAATTTTAATTCTACTTTTTAAAAAAAAATGTAATTTCTCTATTTTAAATAGTTAAATAATGTGAAGCTCATTCCAGACACATTTAAATTATAATCTTCTCTTGTCCAAGGTACAAACAGAAATAAAAGGAATTTTAAATGAATAACCTTTCAATACTTCAAGTATTTAATTCTCTGGGCTGTACAAATATATACATGTTTTATTCAAAAAACTGTTTTGCATTTCCAGCTAAGCAACTATTTTGTGAAATGCTGCATATCACCATGATAATTGCGTATGGCCATGTCATAGGAGTTTGCCCATACTGCCCAGCCCTAGTATGTACAGTATGTGTGTACAGAGCTATAGTATACAGTGGTGTTGTGTAGTACAAAACAATGTAGTGTGGCATTCTGCAGGACTGTCAACCTGATTCACTTAAGCAGAACAAGTCAGTTGATCTGGTCCACACCCCGTCCCTCCCCCTCTCGCAGTAGCTGTGGTTACTGTGTGCCGAGGCTCCACCGCTGTGTTGCTATTGAAATGACAACATGCTGCCACTTCCTAGCCTGCACCGCACATCTGGTGCCCTGCATAAAGACTGTTTGTGCGCGCGCTGAGGGATGTCTGTGTAATTTGCTAATCACTAGGGCCACAAACTTACATGAGTAGTTCGTAAACGTTGTAGTTGTATTTAGGCAAGCATTATTATGTATATTTTTAGTGCTATTAGTCGCATCCAAAATAAAAGTTTGTGTATATAAATATAAACATTACACATTTTTCTTAAATATGCGTGTATATTTATACATGCATAATAATTGTACACTGTACACACACATTATGTAAACACAAACTTTTTTTGGATGCATATTTAATCGCGATGTGACACCACTAATATATGAAATAAATAATAATTATATGCATATATACATACACATGTTTTAATTTTAGATATTTTTAATTTATGATAATATAAAGTATCATTAATATATAAAATATTTAAAAACATTTAAAATGTTTAGGTTTTTTGTTTGTTTAACCTTGTTAAAGGACAGACAAGGCTTTCTTTTTTTTTTCTTTTTTTTTTTTAATAAAGCCCTTGAAATGTCTCTGCATATAGCATAAAAATCAAGGGCATTGCAGACGGTTGTTATTGTGTGATGCTTTTTTTGGCCTAAACAACTGACGTGAGCTGTTTGCGTAGAGTCAGTTGGTTTCTGAATAAACAGCAATTTGTAGAGGCACTAGGCTGCGTTTCCCTTCCTTTGTTTGCCCACACAGAGGCCCTCTGTCTCGGCCCAGTGCGCCTGCATAGAACCACTCTGTACCGAGACCTGGTCTCGCTCTTAAGTGCTTTTTCCCCTCTTATTCATCTGCTCTGACAGTGACCGTTCTGACATTATGAGAAAACGTGGGGTTAGAAACCAACAGCTCAAGAGAACTCTGCTAGAACGGTGTCCTCGATTCCAGAGCTTGGCTGCAGACAAGCTGGAGGCTTTGAATGTAATTTGTGGCGAGTTATCGATCCAGACTGAGTCGCAGAGAGATTGCTTTCCTCCTTTCACTTCATTTCTTGTTTCCTCCTTTCCAGAGGCATGAAGGTCATTGAGAACAGAGCTCTGAAGGATGAGGAGAAGATGGAGATCCAGGAGATCCAGCTCAAGGAGGCCAAGCACATCGCTGAGGAGGCTGACCGCAAATACGAGGAGGCAGGTTTCCTCAGCCGCACATGCACACACAGGAAAAAAGAAACAAATGACTTCCTGCCTTGTCACATGACCGCTCACAACTAAAGTGTGATCAAGCAGATGCTTGCAGTTCAGCGTGAACTTTTTAAGAAAGATTTGCTGTGTTTTATCATCTGATTAAATATAGCTTTGAGGTTTTGTCTTGTTTTTTTTTGTCTTTTGTCTTAAAAAAAAAAAAATTGTGTTTTAGTTTTATTTTTATTTTAATTTGTCTTGTTTTCATTTGTATTTTGTGGTGTCCTGTTTTGTCTTCGTTCTGTCTTGTATGTTTTTGTCTTGTTCGTTTGTCTTTTTTTTTTAATTATTATTTTTTTTCAGTCTCTTGTATTTTGTTTTCATTTTGTCTTTTGTTTGGTCTATTTTGTTTAATGTGTAGAAAGTGTACTTTTCTTTCTTTATTGGATACAAGTTCAGGTGTGTAATTGTCCCATGATCTGGCCTGTGTGTGCAGGTGGCCCGTAAGCTGGTTATCGTTGAGGCTGAGCTGGAGCGCACAGAGGAGCGTGCCGAGCTGAATGAGGGGTACGAGGTGTTCCCACAGCTTCTTGCATGTCTGCATACATATACATATTCATATTGATGTGCATGTGCCTGACTCTCTTCATACACTCACACAACCTTACAGATTTTGTCATGATGCATACGCACAGGACACATTCATAAGATGCTAACTAGCTAGTAAACCCCCTTACGTTTCGGAGGTGAAAGAAAGCAAAATGTAGTAATTGATAGAGATGATAATATTAATAATAATTAAACCAGACTATGATAAGAGCCTCTTCTGAAGTGCCAAAGTGTCAACATTCAGTACACACGGTTTGCCCCGCCCCCTGCTTTTTTTGGATTGGTCCATTGTTTAAACTGACACGAATCATGCTTTAATGCGCTATTTTGTAACTAGACATTAAACTTTGGGTACTTCTCAATACTTAAATTGATGCTTCCTCGTTTCCTTGCTCCTACGGCCTCAAGCCTGTGATCTGGAAACCGATTGAATTACGTTATCTGAAAGGACATTTTAATTCTCTGATTTCACCGTGAGGAAGCTTCCTGAGGAGCCATGAGCGAGGATACACGGGTGTATCCTTCCCTCGCATCCTAAGTGGGTGGAGCTGAGACGCGAGAGACGGAAACGAGGATGCGCAAATAAGAAATGAGAAGCGCCTTTGCATTCGTGAATGGCATCCTCAGGCCTTCAGTCTATCCTTGCATCCGAATAGACCTACTTCCCTACCCGGCTCTTATGTGAAAAAACATAAAACATTAGACGAAAAATACCTGGATGGCATCCTACTTCCGCTGAGAATCACTTGTGACGCACATACCGACAATTACTCAAATGTAACACAAGAATGTGTCCTGTGTTTTACATCCCCTAAGAATTTTACTCCCATTTTGCTGTTGGCTAATACCTGCCTCACATTCCTGTTTTTGTTGTCTTATATAATGCCTTATTTTTGCACGCACCGTTAACTTGCATGTGGCCCGCGTTTGGAATGGCCTTCCTCCTGCACACGCACTAACAGAAACAATCGAAGATTACAGGATGAGCTTCGAGTGTTGGACCAAACCTATAAGTCATTAAAGGCATCTGAAGAACAGGTACTACTGCACATGACTCCATTAGGTCACACACATCTAACTGTCCCACACATCTAACTGTCCCACCTGAATGTGTGAGCCCTGCTTGCTCCCTGTGCAGCCTTATTTGGTCCATCTTTTTGTTTGTTTGTTTGTTTGTTTGTGAAGCTTTTGTTTTCACGCCCTTCTAACTTGGCAGGAATGCTGCTCCTCGAACGCTTCTTGTAAGGTGTAACAATTTGCATGCAGCCGATCGTCATGGCACATTCCTGCTGTGTTAAGGGGATTTCGGACTCCCCTTGTCCTCCACCCCTGTTTTGATTGATTTTTGGGTTTTTGTTTCTTTTGTTCCTCTTTCCTCTCTTCCGGTTCCCTGATGTCAATCCATCCTTCTCCTCTCAATGTACCTTTCCTCCTCTTTGTTCTTCCTTCCTCTCCTCTGCGTTCTGTGTGTAAAACACCAGCAAATGCTCTGAGCTTGAGGAAGAGTTGAAAACTGTGACCAACAACCTGAAGTCCCTGGAAGCCCAGGCTGAGAAGGTAGGTGTGCTGCTGCTGCCCCAGGCACACCATCCACTCCTCCTCCTGAACCAACCGGGATAACCAGTGTCTCTTAAATGTTTCACAATCCATCTTTGTCTGCAAAATGTCAGTAGATGGTGTTACTTCCTTTGCTGACAATACCATCTTAATTTTCTGATTTCTACTGCTTTGCTGCTGGTTTAGCTGGCGCATCAGCATAGCCTTTTTTTAAGCTTGATGGTCTTTCTGATTGACTAAGAAAATCTTGTTAGCAGTGAAGTCTGGTTAAGCTGGTTAAGAAGCCTAGAACGCAACACATGCTGGTGACCAGCTAAAGGCCAAGGTCGTCTTCAGCAGGAAGACCCGTTCACTCCAGAACGATTACTGTAACGATAACTCTATTAGCGTCTACACCAGCGGACGAGAACGCTCTGTTTGTCATCTGCTGCTTTAATAGCCCAAGCTCTTTAAAGCAGGATGGATTCTGATTGGCTGTCAATGTTTTTGTTCATCAGCTGGGAAAAAATTGTTCTGAATGTGATTCCAACGATATTGTTGGATAATGGTTATATAGTTATCGTCCTTAGTGTGAATGGGCCTTACATATGAAGTGAATCAATCAAATACAACCGTGTACATTTCTATACCATTGGGTCTCACTACCGAGTTTTCTGAGTAGTTGTTTATGGGTCAATGACGAATAAGAATAATTTTTTTTTTTTTAAGATAAAAAAAATAAAATAATTTTAAGCAAAAGAGTTTTAAAATGCATTTTTATGTCCAAAAAATGTATGGTTTTGATTCATATTGGTTTTACAGCTTTTAAGACAGCATTAATTCATTATTAAACTTAAAGATTTCTGATTTTACCACCCAGAAAATGTCAGGTGGTGCGACCATATATTAATTTAAAATGATATACAATATACATGTGAATCATTGTAAAATGCATATCACATGGTAAATTCCCTTTCCCTTTTCTATGTATTGCCCTTTTAGTCCAATTCATATAAACGGACACTTTTCTATGTGTTCAGAACACAATTTTCCATAAGGAGTTTTTTTTTAAAGTTTTTTATTATTTGTATACATTATATAATGGTTTACATTTATATTTCTTACTTCATTTTGCAATTGCAGTGGGAATTTATACTTTTAAATGTAAATTTGCTGGTTGCACCACCTGACATTTTAGGTCTTTGAAACGTCAAATTCAATTCCAAAACAATTAAGAGTATCTTATAAAGGAGATATTGTAGATCAATTTGATATGACATGTATTTTTTTTTTTTTTTTTTTAGGAAAATAATGAATTCGGACACAAAAAAATACATGTCATGTCATTGACCCTTATACAGGAACCAAAAAATAATAATTATTTTTTGGTTCCTGTATAAGGGTCAATGACATGACATGTATTTTTTTTCAGGAAAATAATGAATTCGGACACAAAAAAATACGTCATGTCATTGACCCTTATACAGGAACCAAAAAATAATAATTTTTAACAACAGTTGCCATTATTATTATGATGATGATGATGAATAACTTTTCTCTAAGTTATATGGGATAGTTCACCCTAAAATGAAAATGAAATCATCATTTACTCACCCTGGTGGTGTTCTAATGCTGTAAGCCCTTCTTTCCTTTATGGTGTACAAAAGGAGAAAAATGTTAAAACAATGAACGTGTCCTCATTCATATAACGGCAGTTAAAAAGCTTGATGCTGGTCGCCATTCAAAGATGCAAAAGTATCACAGAATGGTCCCGTGCGACACGATGTATATTTCATGTGTTTCTGGGGGTACATGATATGAAATTGAATGTATTATGTAATGAAAATCCTGACCTTGGTCTTTGATCTTCTGTGTGTTTTTGTGTGACTCTGTTTGCCCCGTGTTCACTCAGTCTTGACCCTGAAAAAGCGCACAAGTTGAGAAGTTAAGAAGTGAGAAATCAAGATTAACAAAAACGTGACCCGACAGGCAACACCTAGAAATCTCCGTACCGGATCTCAGAATGACAGCTGACAGATGTGAACATGATAACTTCTTGTTACTATGAACATAACGGATATAATCACCTCTTTTTTTGTTGTTGTTGTTGTTAATTCTGATTTCTCACAACTTTTGTGCTTTTTCTGGGCGAGACCGAGTGAACTGCAGCAGAGTCACACTAACGCACATGTCACATAGCCGTACACTGAAGACCAACGGCCAAGGTGAGGATTTCGTTAAATACATAAAATTCCATATCGTATACCACCAGAACACTTTGAATGTGTCGCATGGGATCATTCTGTGATCCTTTTGTGTCTTTTTTAAAAAGCTTGATGCTTGTCGCTATTCACTGCCATTTATATGACTGAGTGTGAGTGGTACACATTTAAAAGAAAGGACATGCAGCATTTGAACAACACCAGGGGGAGTAAATGATTCTTTCTACAATAACAACTACTCTTAAATGTCTTGCTGATGCAACCAAAGAAGATATAATTGAATATTGGCTACACAATCCATGATGTAATTTACAAAATCCTCATAGGCTTTTTGTCACTGTACATAAATCTACTTTTTTTTTACCTAAGTTTATTGGGTGAAGCACTAATGTAGAGTTAAGTGGTCATGTGTGCTGGTTTGTCTTGATGTTTTGTGGTTCTTGTGATGTCTGCAGTACTCACAGAAGGAAGACAAATATGAGGAGGAGATCAAGGTCCTTACTGACAAACTGAAGGAGGTAAGAACTTCTTTATCATAGGCTTTTTTTTAGGCTAGGCTAGTATAACCATTGTTATCTCCCAATTCTGTTCATTTAAATGTTATTGTCTAGAAGTGACTCAGGGCGATGTTTTTGTTCGCTGCAGGCCGAGACCCGTGCCGAGTTCTCTGAGAGGTCAGTCGCCAAGCTTGAGAAGACCATTGATGACCTTGAAGGTACGACTTTCATTCACTCGTTCTCTCATTTCAGTGTCATCTCAGCCCCTGCTGAATTTTCATTCATACGTGTGATTGTGACGTATTCAGGGAGAAAAGCGTTTTCGCTTCAGGCCATGAAGCTTTCAGCCTTTTATTTCTCTGTCGTCATGCTTGTTTCTCAAACCTTCCGCCCCGCTGGCTTTCTTTCAGCTTCCTTATCGGTTCAGTCACACAATTAAGCATTACTTCTTTTTGAAGAGACCAGTCATTTAGCAGAACCACACACAGACTTCACATTGTTTTGTAAGATGACGCCGGTGTTGCGGAGGTCCAATTACTCGCAGTGTTTAAACTTGATTTGCCTTTTAAGGAGCCTGCTGTTAAATAGTCTTCGGCTGTTCACAAGCACAAGTTAATTTTCATGATTATACTGCTGTGTTTGCACTGGGATAATGCAATGTACCGGTCGCAGAGACATCAGTAAGAACCCTAACAGGAATAGTTCATCCAGAAATGAAAAATGTCATTTTTTCACCATGTCATTCCAAACCTGTTTGGTTTCATTGCCTTCTGTGGAGCATGAATGATGTTTCATAAACAAATTCCCACAGTGCACTGCTTTTCCCATAATGGGAACTGATGCTGTTAAACTGCCATAGGTGACGATAAAAGAACATTTACACTACCGATCAAAAGTTTGGGGGATTTTAAGAAAGAAATGAATACTTGTATTCAGCAGGTATTCATTAAATTAATTAAACGTGTCATTTAAAACATTTATAATAATAAAAAAGGGTCACGCTTTACAATAAGGTTACATTAGTTAACCACTTTAGTTAACATGAACTAAAATGAACAATACATCTACAGTATTTATAAATCTAAGTCAATGATAATTTCAACATTTAATAATACATGATTAAAATCAAATGTTGTATTTGTTAACATTAATGCACTGTGAACTAACACGAACAACTGTATTTTTATTAACTGACGTTAACAAAGATTAATAAATACTGTAACAAATGTATTGCTTATTGTTAGTTCATGTTAGTTAAAGGGATAGTTCTTGAAATTAAAATTGTCATTTACCCGCCCTCAACTTGTTCCAAACCTGTTCTATTGAACACAAAAGAAGATATTTAAAAAAACGTTTCTAACCAAGCAGAGAGAGCAACCATTGACTACCTTAGTATGTTTTTCCCCTACTATGGTAGTCAATGGTTGCTCTATCTGCTTGGTTCCAAACATTCTTCAAAATATCATCTTTTGTGTTCAGCAGAACAAAGAAACTCATACAGGTTTGGAATAAGTTGAGGGTGAGTAAATTATGACAATTTAAATTTTTGGGTGAACGATCCCTTTAATAGATTAACTAATGTTAACAAAAGACCTTTTATTGTAAAGTTTTACCCAAAGAAGTATCAATATTTCCACAAATTGTTTTCAACTGTTTTTGAAATTAATAATAGATGTTTCTTGTGCAGCAAATCATCATATTAGAATGATTTCTGAAGGATCATGTGACATACAAGAATGATGCTGAAAATTCAGCTTTGCGTCACCGGAATAAATTACATTAGAAAATATATTAAAATTAGAAAATGTACTTTTAAATTCTAATAATGTTTAACAATTTTAGTGTTTTACTGTGTTTTTGATCAAGTAAATGCATCCTTGGTGAGCATAGGAATAAAAAAGCTTACCGACCCCAAACTTTTGAACTTTTAGTGTTTGTTCATTATTGGTATGTGGTACCACACAGTCTCAGCCATAAGCTTCAGGAAATACTTGAAGTAGCATATATGACTTGTGCTCTACATAAGGTTTGACATCAATGACAGGAAACTCTAAAATCAATAACTCCTGAGATGACATCTAAACGAGCCTTATTTGAGTTGTTTTCCGCTGATGAAAAATCATACATGGTTTGAATTACATGAGAGAAAATCACAGAATGTTTCATTTAACTCGTTGACGGGTATTTTAGGAATATGTCACGTCTTTGCCTTGTGTTTCAGTTCCTTTCCATTCCCTGTTAACTTTATTTTCTGTTTTCCCTCCACTCTCTCTACACGTCACTCTCTCGCTGTCTCTCACTCCGTTCATTGGGGCCTGTCTTGCCGCTGGACTGGATGCTTCACTCCTGCATCTGCTTTTATACCCCTTCCACTTCCTCCTGTCCACCCTCCTCTGTCTCCCCTCCATCAAACACACCATCCCGAATCCCAATAGATGAGTTATATTCCCAGAAACTCAAGTACAAAGCCATCAGCGAGGAGCTGGACCACGCTCTCAACGACATGACTTCAATGTAATTCATCTGCGGTCTCTGCCTATGCCTGTGCCCCTCCCCTCCCCAATTACCCATAACCCCCCTCTCCAAATAAGGTCTTGTTTAAAAACTCTGCTATCTCTGTAACTCTACAAGACATATGGTCTGTTATTCTAGGTATTTGATGTCAAGTTGTTTGCTCATTGCAAACTCTTCCCGTGGCTTGTAGAGTCAGTGCATAGGAGTTTGTGTTTTGAATTCATAACTATTGTATCACTTTGTTCAAAATAATCTTGTGAGGAAAATAACTTCTAACTTTCTCAACTTTGGTTAAACTTTTGCTGGTCTATACTTGGGCTGGGCAATATAGCTTTAAAAGTTTATACATTTATGTTGTTATTTAAATATTTAAACTTTTTTTAAGGATATTTTTATTAAATTATATAGTAATATTTAACATTTTAAATAGTTTTTCACTGAAGAAATGAACAGAATATTTATTATTTTGTATATATCAATATAACAAGCATATTAATGTTTTTATCTATAGACACTACCTTTTAAATGTTTGGGGTCAGTACGGTTTTAATTTTTTTTGAAAATTAATACTTTTATTCAGCAAGGACAGATTCAATTGTCCACAAGTGACCGTAAAAAGCTTCGTAATGTTACAAATCTGCTTTTCTATTTTCACATTCAAAGAATCCTGAAAAAAAAAATGGTATCACATTTCACAAAAATATTTAGCAGCAGAACTGTTTTCAGCATTAATATGTTTCTTGAGCAGCAAATCATATTGAAATGATTTCTGAAGTAATGATGCTGAAAATTCAGCTTTGATTCCAGTAATAAATTACATTTTATATCAAAATAGAAAGCAGTGGTTTTGAAGGATGGTATTTCATGTTACTATTTTACTGTATTTTTGATCAAATAAATGCTGCCTTAGTGAGCATAATAGACTTTAACATTAAAAAATATCTTACCGACCCCAAATTTCTGAAAGTTAGTGTATATTTTTAACGAAAACATAGGAATTTGTGTGGCAAAGTAATCACAGAATCGGACTTCCTGATATTGTTGCCATTCTGTCTAAAGTCACCCATTTAATCTGTCATTAGTCAAAATGACAATATTCAGGATGTTGCTTTTATTTTATAACCCAAACGGAATAATAAAGAGATGCCTCATAAAGATTCACTATATCACCCAGCCCTATTGGCAGTACTGTGAAGTCTTAGGCCGTGTGTCCGCCAAATAGTTTTTTTTCCCGGTTGTTTTCAAGGGGAGTGCCACATTTTTAAAACGCCAGCAGTTGTCAAAAGTACAGTTGGGAGCGTTTGAAAGCAGGCGTTTATCAGTGGATATTTTGGGGATTTGCGGTCGATATGCGCACTTTTTGCCAAACTTCTTCCCGGCAGTCAAATCGGCGTTACGTCACGAAAGTGTAGACTCGTAGGAAGACTGCGAGTGTTTAGGGTGACATATGGGACAGGGCCATTGAATCACTCGGTGAAGAGCATTGATCATTGTAGCCAAACTCAGACATGGATGTTGTGTGCGTGAACACAATGGCCAATCAGAGGTTTTTAGAATCCTGCTGAACGGATTCTTAGAGGTACAATTCTCTACCGAATTGATACCGAACTCTTGGTACTTTTGACAACTCTAGCCAGTAGCGTGACAAGGTGCTAATCAGCTGGGGTTTTTCTGGACGCTGAGAGTTCAACTCTAGATGACTCAACTTTTGGTAAAACACAGCGCTCATCACCGTCACTTTTTACCCAGCCGTCCAATCACAGTGAAGGAGGGGCGGGACAAATACAACACCGACCAAACGCCACATTCTGCTTGTACAAAGTCAACAGATGACGACAAGCATAAGAACGAAATTATTTAAAACGAGAACCATAGCAAAAACGTTACATTGTAACGAAATTTTTCTATAGAAACAATACAGAAACGTGCATCTGAAAAATGAACACTTCCGCGGATATCATAGCAAGAAAAACTCTCAAGCGTCCACAGCTAGGAGTTTTTAGGTGGACACACGTCCTTAACCCCAAAGCATGCGATGAATATTCAGCAAATACATCACTGTTTTACAGTGGGAAGCATTTCGCGCTCGGTGGCTTCCTGTGTGTGTGTGTGGTGTTCTCTCTTTTTTTTTGGGGGGTGTAAAATTGAACTACTAACAAGGTCTCCTTCTGTTCAGAAGACAGGCCCAATTGTTTCTGATCTCATCTGTGTCACTATGTAGTAGTTGTTTAAGAGTGTGTGCTGCTTGGTAAGTCAGCCGTGTGATTGTGTGGCTCCCCTCTATGATGATTCAGTGTGCATTGATACGCTTCTAACTCTATCAGAGATCAATAGGAGGCTCTTTATAATAAATGTCCAGCGTCCGTTTGGGACGGTAAGCATCGTGGCTCCCGTGTGTGGTGGTTTCTTCCCTTTTCTCGTGTTTGGTAGTTTTCTTTGTCCCTTGCATCACTCTCTTTTTATTTTTTTCACTTCTTCCCCCGTGCAGATAAATTGTTCATCAAAGACGCCTCCCGCTGGCTGAACGACATCACTCTGCTCTTTCCAGCCTTTCTTTTCCCCTCACCCCTCTATCCCTGCTTCCCTCTCTTCGTCCATCATTGTGTTTCGTTGCCCATCTCTTCTTGTACAGACCTTTTAATTCTTTCTGCTTTATGTAAAACTATATGTAAACCTTCTCATTTTTTTGTTGTTTATTTTCCTTGTCATTTCTATGTGCTTTTATTGCTGTGGCTCTAATAAAGTCAGAAGCATTGGTAGGTGTTGTGGATTTCCTCTATGGTTATTATGACTTGTTATTGACCTTCAGAGAGGTGAAAGCAAGCTTTTGTTCCTCAAGTGTTTAATAAAGCCGATGTCTTATGCGGGGAACGTTCCTAGAGCTCTGCACGTTGGCTTCCACATTTACATGTTAGGCAAATTCATTCGGCCCTACTATTTAAATTTCTGTGGCTTTTTAATCAGGTTTTGTCATGGAAGTAGATGACAGTCACTTCTGTTCTAATGTCGGTTCATTTAAACCACATGATTACCTGTCGCGCTTGTACTGCATTTGTAGGAAATGTTCAAAATATTGCCTCAACCGCAACTTAAATTAACCTGCGACAGTAAACCTATTCTTACGGTTTCATGAGATGGCATTGCTAATACTTTGGGTTGGGTTTTTGAGCATACCCCTAAACCGAAATGTACATATTAAATGCCACTATGAGCATGTCATGTCACATTGTGTTGAGTATTGAGGAGAGATCTCATAGACTTGCATTAGAAAACATGTGGAGATGAGAATATCATGTTCACTACCATAACGCTTTAAAAAACATTTACACAATATAGAAGATAGGATATGGTATTTTAAAGCTACACTGTGTAACTTTTTGTTTATTCTTAGCTAAAAACACTTAGTCCTTTCAAAAATATATGTGCTCATTAATGTATATTTACTTCTTTCAAGTAATGAAGTATTCTCGTAAGTTTATAATATGCCATTGAAAATACATACGGGTGAGGGGTTCCAATGCAGGTCGCCATGTTGCCCCTCCATCTTGAAAGTACATCAGCCAAAGAGGGACATACCCGTAAATTCAAGCTTCGCCTTTCGCGTTTTAACTCTCGATGGCACCGTGTCGAATGTGGACGAGGTCGAACTGGAAGCCATGTTAATCTTGGACTAAATCAGCCACCGTAGGAGTTAAAACGAAATCGGAATTGAGAGGAACAGAAACTAATATTCACTGGATGGTCATATACCTTTTCACCGCTAGATGGGGGAAAATATCACACAGTGTAGCTTTAAAGAAATTCTCCTCTTTCTACTGAACGAGAGTTTTACTATATCTTATTTCATAATTTTACAGCTTGCATTATATTCATTATTCTATATTTAATTTTTAGTTTATATAGTTTATAGCAGTGTTTCCAAACCTTTTTTTATGCCACGGCACAGTTGAGCAGTAAAAAATCCCACGACACAACATAAAATTGCACAAACATGCATTGCTTCAAATGCCATATTAAAACTAGATATTATATTAAAGGTAGTACTCTCATTTAATGTGAAACTTGAGCTTAAGTCAGGGAAGAACACAATAAGGACATATAGGTAGCTATATATGATGTTGTTGATGATGAGAGAACCACAAATTTACATATTGTCGCTGTCGTGCGGAAACCTCGTATTTGTTAAATGAAACAGTCGTATTGTTGTTTTATATAGCTATGGTCAGACACTTGCATGTGGTGTTAATCTCAAGATATAAAGGATAAAGCGCTATATGCACAGGGTTTTATTTGCTTCAAGACTGTAAATACTAGACTAGGACTATTCTCCGCTCTTCAAATACAAAAAACATTAGCTTTTATGGACATAGTGTTTCTTGAGTAAAGAGAACGCTGTACTTACTCAAACATCAGTTCTTTGTTTATCCTCGCATGCAAACAAGCAGAGCTTCAAACTGCGTGCGGAACATTCTCAATGGAGTTATGAGGTTTGACTGACAGTTTGAGGAGCTAATGGATTTACCAGGTTTAGTCACAATCTGTTAAATGTATAATTATTTGTTTAAACCAGCATACAGATGTAAAGGATGACAATAGCATTAGACGAAATGTATAAACACAAGGTTTCAGCCCGACAGTGACGATATTTTTCTTTTTTTTATTATTTTTTTATTTATTTATTTTTTATAACTTTTATTTATCAAATGCAAGAGTACAAACATAAAGTGCATACAAAAATACAATGTTTTTGTTTTTAGAAACTTAACATCGCCCTCCCTCCCTTCCGTGTGACGATATATTCTTATTTGTAGCATTTATTTTTAGGAATTTTATATTTTTCCATGGCACACATGTTGTCACTAGTCAGGACAGAATTCTTCGCTTTGGGTGACTTGTTGTTTTGCGACATTCGGCTCTAAGCTCCTAATCTGCTGTTTATATATTCTACTGAGGTATTAAGAGTTTAGACTCAAGTAGGGTGAATGTCGTCCCGTCACAGTTACGGCTCTACAATAAGGTTTTTTTCCTTCTGCTGGTGTTTTCACTGGGCTTACCACTCAAATTAATGAATGGCATGTTTTTAGCCACATTTTATGTGGTATAAAAAACATCCATTAAATGTTACATTTTAAACTAATTTATTAGGGTAATTTGCGAATGCTTTCATTTTACATTCACATGTTTTTTTTTTTTCTTACAATGAGTTTATTAATTTTAGTAGTTATTTTATTGGCAATAATAGCTGCTGTAGTATAGTGGTTCTCAACTGGTTTGGCCATGGGTCCCACATTTCCCCGTGGTCACTAACCCGCGATTTAGGAATTTTAGGACGGGTTTATTTATTAGAAATGGTTGACATGCACACGAGTACTGTCCCAAATTACTTAAAACACACATAAATTGTAAGAATATCACTAACACTGATGAACCAACAGTATAAGGTAAGGCTATTAAATAGCAAAAAAATGCACACAGTGGAAATTAATGTTACGGGAACTAGTTACCATGGCAAATACACTAACATGAACTTTTATTGAAATGTATGGACTCTGGTCCCGATGAATAGAATGAACATCCTCTGCATGCAAATCCTTCCCAGCTAACACACGACATGCCTGTTATGTAAATTTTGTAGGTAATTTAGGTCATTTCAAATTAGGTAACTTCATGATTTGCTAATTGACAACGCAACTACGACGTTGCATGCTCATTTCCTTTGCTCTTTATCTTTAGTGAAGTGATATACAGTGAGAGTATAAATGTATGACAGTGCAGGAAAGTTATTTTTTGAATAAAATTCTAAAATAAATTTCTTAAGTTACAAAATAACTTTAGAATAATGACACCGACATAAAGCCTGACAACTAAATCAGGACAATGCGGTTTTTCTCAGACAGTCTTTCAAAATAAAAGTCTCGGATCATGAAAAGTTTTAGAATTGTATGTATTTTGTTGTAGTTGTTTCTTTGCACACTCCGGTTGAGAAACCCTGTTATAGTATATACTCTATAGTAGTGTTTTTCACCTGCAGTCCTCTGGACTCTCCTCCCAGGACGTTTTTGATGTCCCCCTGCTCAACACATTAATAAGCTGATGAGTTGACTCGAGTGTTTTAATTAGTGTGACCCTGTTTACACCTGGTATTAAGATGCGCTTGGGGCGACGCCAAATACAGGTGTAAACGGGGTCTAAAAATGTTTTGAGCTTTTCCACTTTCGACCACTTCTAGAGGTAGTCGAAGACCTATTCAACCAGATTGCTTTCATAGTGTAAACGCTTAAGTTTTTGTGTTCGAACAGCCACAAAACCCTTCTGACCTAATGCATAAACATTATGGGAACCACGCTAGCCGTAGCCAGACGGGATTTAAACTTTGTCGGCTGGAGACCCAAGTTTGGTTTGAAGTTGAAAAATGTACCAAGCACAATGTTCACTGACCGTTCCTGATTTCTAAGACACACTCGCCGCGTTCAGCTGGTCTTGAGGCTTTCAGAGCAGAAACAAAAGCTCCTGCTCTCCGTATGTTTTTCAGTCTCTCCGGACGCGTTCATATGTAAATTGCGCGAGCTTATTTCATCCATTAGATAGAAAGATCTGAAAAACCCCATAGACCCTCCCCTTGAAGAAATCAGGTCAGAAGTGGTTGAAAGTGGACAAAAGCGAAGGATTTAGACATCAGGTGTAAATGGGAGTGTCTCCCTTGTCTGCTAGTGATCTGTTCGACCAAAACGCATCTTAATACCAGGTGTAAACGGGGCCTGAGACATCCAGAACATTCTGTTAGGTTGGGCCTGGACTGGAGTTGAGAAACACTACAGTCAGTGTATTACTTTGCTACTTTGGATTGATTTCGTTTGACACTTCCACGACTGTCGCAAGCAATTTTGACCATTTCATCTGTTGTCCAACAACCACACAACACTGTATATTCTGTCAAACTGGGCCATCCTTCTAGTTGAGCCCTGCTAGTGGATACATGTGCTCTTACAAACACCTAGCGATCCCTGCTGTCTGATCCCATCACAAACACCTCCTCCAGGTTGGTTTCAGTCTGAGTGAAATGTTACTAACTTATCCTTCCAGCTGTTCTCATTTCTTCTTCACTCTGTTCTTTCTCTGTTTCTCTCTCTCTCCCTCTCTCTCTTTTTCTTGTCTTAACCTGCTGCGTTGCCCGCTCCTGTAGACCGTCTCTACCAGCAACTTGAGAAAAACCGCCTTCTCTCTAATGAGCTAAGAATGGCCTTGAATGACGACTAAAACTAGTGTGGACTTTGGTTGTGTTTTTGTTTCTGATCACCAAATGGTGTCTAAAAATGAATGCTGTTGTGATTGAAAGTTCAAGGAATGTGTTTTTGTAACAAAGTTACACACTTGCTGCCTTCAAGTCATGTTGGAAAGGTCATATGTAGAATAATTAATTTTTTGAAAAGTCTCCTCACCAAAGCTACATTTTTATTTGATCAAAATTATGTTAATATATTTTGAAACGTAATTTATTCCTGTGATGGTGTATCTGAAGACGGACTGAGTAATGATGCTGAAAATTCAGTGTCACATGATCCTTCAGAATAATATTTTCATGGAAAAAAATTAATATTTTTGTGGAAACAGTGATGCAATACAATTCAAAATGAATTTTATTAATCAAGGATGCATTCAAAGGATTAAAAGTGGCCATAAATATATTTAAAATTCTATTTGAAATGCGTTCTTTGAATTATATTCAAAGAAATCAGGGGTGAAAAAGTATCATGATTTCCACAAAAACATTAAGCAGCAAAAACTGTTTTCAAAATTGATAAGAACCATCACTAATTAAAACCTGATAAATGTGATGTATTTATATTCTATAAATTCTCTTTGCTCTTCTTTGTAGAGAAAAAAACCTTCATGACTTTGTCATTCAGTGAAAGGGAAATTGACCAGTGTCTTTTAGTGCAACCAAAACCGTAATTGCAACTTCCGAACTCGTCCCAGAAGGACTTGAAGGCAGCATTTGGATAATGGATGGCTACCACTTTAATCAGGATGTCATCTAATGCCTTTTGCTTTATGCAAGAGTCAGCACTCTTTAACTGTCTGTTAGATATTATATATTAACACATGTATATCGGTATGTACATATATATATATATATATATATATATATATATATATAATCTCTGCTATGGTTATTTAAATGAAAGCATGAATTGAGTGTGTAAAGCCTGATATAGGCAGTGTTGGGGGAAACGCAGTACAAATAAAAGGTTTGAGCTGCACCCTCTAGTGGTGCAGTTCCTTCAACCTGAGGCTTATTCATTTCACTTCTGGTGTGAAAGGGCCTTTGCATTTGCCAAAAATGAAACTTTTAGGGTTTTTTGTTGTTAAACAAACAAGCAAACCCAGCCCAGGTGAGGGGAAAAGTAGCGCAAAAGTAACACAATGCATTCCATTCCATTAAAAAGTAACAGTTACTTTTTTTTTAAGGAGTAATGAAATATCGCAACGCATTACTTTTCAAAGTAGCTTTCCCCAACACTGTCTGCCGTTTTGAATGAACATGCTCCAGGTATCCACTGCATGTTATTCCCTACATGCCTTGCATTGATATTAACGTGTCTTTCACTTGATGTTCTAACAGAAAAACTCTCACATGCTAAAGAAGAGAACCTCGAAATGAACCAGATGTTGGAACAGACTCTATTGGAGCTGAATAACATGTGAATCCTGGTCACATAGTGATGATGATGTCTGCATTTTGTATTCGTGGAGTTTTTTTTCTTTTTTTCGTCCTGACAATTATCAGATTGAATAACATGTGCCATTTGTTACAAAAAGCTTTAGTTTTTCTTGTATTTTATTTTTTTATGTAATATGATGGTACATGTTCATTTTATTCTGATTGTGCACGAATGAAACAAAGTTAGCAGCGATTGCACTTAATTCAATATATGCACATAACGGTTCTAATGGACACGGTCGAGTCTGAAGCCAAGTTGATTTGAAATTGAAAGGTTTTCTTTTATAGTGTACGTCGGATTAGGTTGTCCTATGTATACTGGTGCTACTGTGAAGGCGGATGTCTAGCAGTGTGTAGCTTATAGAGGTTAATGATTTCACTATATACACTTTCCAATTTGAATATCATTATCTGTGCCAATATTTAGCCCTAAAGGGACTTATTTACACTCCAACTTTTTATTTATTTTTTTTTGTTTTGTTTTCTTCCCATTTTGCTTCAGGATGTCAGGCAACAATTTTTGCAAACGCTGAGTTCTCTTATGCCGAAAACCATGTTGTTCAAAATGTCCTCCATTTTGAATTCAAAAAATATGATGAAATCATATTTGGTTGTGCCTCGTTCATTTTAGTCATTTTAAATGTAGATGTATTAAATGTATGTCATACATGTACAAAGCTAAAATAAATAAAACCACTCCATTTGACATTTTCTAAAGCCTGGGGTCTGTTTTTGAGGTGTTAATAGTTTTTTAGTGCACTTCTCCTCTGAATTCTGTCCTCTGTTATAGCCTTGATATTTACGACAGAGCATTATTATCTTCTCCCAATCATTATGGCAGTAGAGCACAACAGGTGTTTTTTTTTTTTTACTTCGGGTTTCCGGAAGTAAACATTCTTTTTCTCCACAGGGAAATTGGAGATTATTTAACAATAATCCATAAACCTTTAAATACAGACTAACGCTGTTCGAAATCACCCCCTTTATCATCATAGCCTACCATATTCTCTACGTTAGTCAACTAATATATAGTTCACTTGAGGGAGTGAATGAAAACGAGTGTGTGAATTCGGACAGAATGCACTAGAAAGGCTGCCGGTTTTGTTTGTTTAATAATCATTTGAAAGGTATAAAACTGGCAGCTCCAGTAGTAATGAAAATATTTATCTTGAACTTTGTCATGGAAACTAGCATGTATAAACCTTAATTAAACTATTAAATAATGTATATGTGTACAATACGCTGTACACATTGGACCAGTGGTTTGGATAATGGAAGGATGATTCAGCTGTGGGCGCCATCTTCTGGTCCGACGCGGTAATTCACTCGGCTCAAACCTCAGTGCACTGTGGACATTGTTGAGTGTACATCGGATGTTCACTTGTTATGGTGCATTGTGGGACTGAATGAGTGCACTTGATAACATCTACTATATGGTTTTGGACCACTACAAATGGCTGTTCACTTAAATAGTGCCCTATTTCAGGGTATTGGGGCGATTCCAGACACAGCCTGTGAATTATGAGGTTGTTAATCGATGATATTTGCTTCCGATGAAGGTGTCAGCACGCATTTTGTTAACTTATTTTTAAAATTATTGTTCAACAGCAGTAATTCCTGAAGAAAAAACTACATTACCCATGATGCTGTGCAGAAAATCCACCAATCAGAGTTGAAAGGCAAAAGGCACTCCCAGAAAGCGCTGCGATCGACTCAATTTCCCTACACTCTCAAAATTATATAATATGCATATTTTTTGCAATATATAAAATATGTTTTTATACATATAATAATTTTGAATTGGGTAGTTTTAAAAAACATTGTTTTTAATTTCATTTATTCGCAGTGCTTTATGGGATTGTAGTTCTTTTCCTCTCTAAAGTTGGCTTTTTATCTGATTTTCAAATAGTTTTTTGTTAAAATAAAAGTTTGAAATCTTATTCACTTTGTTAAAGCATTTAAGCCATGAATCAAGCCATTGCTACAAAGAGTTTGGGGAAAAATTAAGGGAAAAATACTTCCGGAGCCAAGGCCACTGAAGCGCACTATTCAATTCACATTTATTTGTATATAGCGCTTTTCACAATACATATCGTTTCAAAGCAGCTTTACAGAAAACTAATGTAATGTGTCTACATTACAATTTAGAGTGATTTGTTATCAGAGGAGACTGTGTCCAAGTTATGGATTTCAGAAAAAGGTACATATACAACTCACAGTTAGCTAACAACGTACCTACTAATGAACAATTTAATAATTTAAGGCAGAAACAATGAGCTCATTGAAGAATACATGTTGTTAACAATGATTAGGGTAGGCTATATAGAAAAAAATCAACTCTAGGCTATAGCAGATAGGATGTTTGCTAACCACAAATCAGACCATCTGCTTCCTTGTGTTAAAATTAATAATTACTGCGTGTTGCATAAATATCCCACTGATAGATTTTAATTGTCGTCTTGGCAGTTGCAAGGTGTGGCATGTCACAATGCAGGACATGAACCAATGGGTTCTGCATGTCAAAACCGCATGATTACAAAACCAGACCAAATTATTGAAAATCATTCTCGAGGCTGTACAGTTAAAACTGATGAAACATTTGCAATGGTGTTGCATGATAATGTCAAGGTGACGTTTCAGGGCGTGTCGGTGTTTTGACTACAGCTTTTTCTAGCTGCAAATAAACAGCTGAGAGCTGGACAAATGCTTGGTCATGTTTGACTATTTTAAATTGGTTCGATCAGAATCAAAATACTGTGACTTTCCCATATTCTACTGTGAACACGGTCATATCCACATACAGAACGAGGAGCTCCAGGCAAAGTGAGCTGGTCATTAAAACAGCGATATCATGAAAGGTCAGAGGTAAGTCATACAACATTAATGAATAATTCAGAATTCATTGGTGCAGAAAACATGAGCATGTGGGTTCCACCGGTCGTTTATAATACAAAGCGGTATGTTAAGTGATTGGTCCTGTTGTTAATCAACCCAATACAATGAACTATAGTTCACTGAACTGCCTGTAGGCTGTGTTATGTGACATATTTATTAATATTTGTCCTGCAACTGTCCAAGTAGCAGCTGTACTGCTCTCGCCTAAACAGTCCTTGAGTTTCGCTCGTTGTTGTTGTTGACAGAACGGAATTCGCACATCTGATTGGCTAACTGCATAGCCCCAACTGACACAATGAGCCAATCAGCCGTTGGTTTTCAAAGCCTCTGCAGTTTTCACATTAAAAGACCTTTTACGTCTCATGGATGCTGAATACTTATTTTTTCCTTCTTCTTTCATTAAAAAGTTGAGTACTGTACAATAGTGTGACAAAATTAATTGAAAAATTATATTTTATTAATATGTTATGCGATGTCCTCGTAAGTGCACACCAGGACTATATAAAAAATGGCAAAAAGAATGGGATTTTTTTCTTCATTCACCAATCAATTTTTAGGTTTCAGAATTTGTTTTAACCAAACTTTGTTTAAAGATGATTCTCAACTATGTTATTGTACCTTAAAAATAAATAAATTGATATACCATTTTACTTTATGCAATATGTGGGTAAAATTGCCATTAATGGTTTTTCCCATTCAATAATGTATTCTTGGAGCAACATGTACCTTATGAAAAAAAAAGAGTAATAATGGGACTAATAGTTGGTAACATTTTCATAATAATATCTAATATTTTATAGGAACATTGATATTTAATTTCTTTCCCTATTATCACTTCTTGTGTCTCCCAAAATGCCTGATAAACATGATTTAAGTCCTGGTGTCCTCTATTGAGGACATGTATGAAATCAATGCCCAGTTTTTTTACTGGGGTCAAGCCATCCGTACTACAGAAAGTCATATTTTGATTAGAAACCCCATAACATTTTCCTGATATGTTGATTTATAACAAACAATTTGAAAATTACAAAATATTACAAATCATATTTCCATAAGAGTGCTAAATTTGATCATTCAGTCATTTTCAAAGACCAATGAGAAGTTGTTGTCCTGGTTAAACTTCAAAACAAAAGCCCTGAATGTGCTCTTTACAGGACATCCAGACATAAAACTGTATGTTGTCAGAGAAATTCACTAAAATATATTGTCCTCGTACGTGCACAGTGGCACCCCAGGAGGCTATAAATACATACATTTTTGTGAGGAAATTCACATGGGGGCAGGCAACAATGTGATATTTATATTTAACGAAAATAAATGTAAAATGTTTAAGCATTTGGCTTTGTATATATTTTTTTAAGATCATGAGTTAAATAATATATTTATATTTTAAATAGATTTTTACATTTAATTACATTCTTTAAAAGTAAATATTACATTATTATTGCATGTACAATTAAAATATGTTGATAATAACAAATGTTTTAAAAAATCCATTAGATTATATTTTCATATTAAATAAAAGTGACTTTTATTCTGTAGAATAATCCGGTTACCAGCTGTCTGTCGCCGCTTCTGTGGAGTTCAAACGGGAACTCTTTGCTGTTCTCTTCCTTTAAACTATTTTATCCGATATATTATTATTTTTATTCGTAAAACAGTCATGTCTCGGATAATGTGTTTATCACGGGGTCTCATATGCGCAAAATGTAAATACAGTGTTCAGAAATCCGAGCCCTTTGTGTCTTTGTTGACATCTAGAGTGAAGTTCAGAGATCAGCTGATAAAGAGATTCATTTCAACAGCCAGAAGACCAGTCATCACCTCCTACAGCCACCGACACACGGCCTTATGGATGTTCGGCATCGGGACGGGTTTTGTTCTGGCTCTGGGCCTGAAATATCATGATTCTGCCTCTGAACACTGTGAATGCAACGCACAGAAGACGGACAGAGCTCAGACTGGCTCACAGTACACCGCTGCTATAGAAACCAGCAGAGACCTGCTGCGGCGGATAAAGGTACAGGTAGACGAGCTTTATTGACTAAGGGCGTTTTCACACCTGAAAGTCCGAACCGAAGTTCATGTTTTGATACATTTTTATCACATTGCAATTATGCGAGCACTAAAGCACTTTACATGACATTCTTGCGTCCTGTCGTCATCATCTATGTGGGCTGCATCTTGACGTTTTTTTTTTCTTTCTGCATCTTGACGTTGATTTGTAAACGGACGTGCGTCTGACGTCAGCGTGTTGTCCATTCGGCGGTTAACTGACAAGAATGAAAAAAAAAAAAACTTTGACAAGAATGAATGAAGTTGAACAAACATATCTATGGTTGCCACTATTGAACAGTGCGCATTGCTTGACTATTTCTTTTCTATTTTGAATTGTTTCGTTTAAAAGTGGACATTTCAAGCATTCTACGCACATATTTTTCAAGTCTGTCTGTGAGCAGGGTTTCCGCGGGGTCTAAAAAAGTCGAGAATTTCAAAATCAAAATTTTAGGCCTTAAAAAGTCTTAAATTCGCAGAAGTAGTGATTTCTAGGTCTTAAATCATTTTAAACTTAATTTTCTTAATGTCTTAATGTTCCTACGTCCATGTAACGCTACTAGGGTGACCACCATCAAACAAACCAAATGTGGGACGATTACTAAGTTTGTGTGGGACAATGTGGGACATGTTACCAACACTAAAACATAACCTGAAACTGTTGTATAATCTTAAATTCAACATCACTGAGCCCAAAGGCAGCAGGCATCATGCAGATAACTACTTTTGAAACAGTTCTGACCAAGTGCAACTAAAATCAATAAATAAATAATGAAACAAATAAAACAACATTAAATTAGTTAATCTTATATATTAATTTATATATAGAACTGTATTTTTATATATATATATATATATATATATATATATATATATATATATATATATATATATATATATATATATATATATATATACACAGAACTATCCATTCGTTTTCTGACAGGGAACACATGGAACGAATCAACGCTCCACATTTTGATTGACAGCCGTCACAACCTACTAGTGACCGTGTTTACTCCTTTCTTTTCAACCATTGGATATGGTTTAAAAAAACGGCTTTTGTATATTTGTGTAAGCCGGGATGTTACTTCTGACGAAGCGCTGTTAAATATAGGTGAAAAACGATGCCGCGAAAATAATACATAAAATGCTTTCTTAAAAAGGCAAAAGAACGCATGCATGTTTTCTCATTATGATCATTAAAAATCAACAGACTGGTGAAAATGCGGGACATTTTCTCAATATGCGACATGCGGGACAAGGGGTGAAAATGCTGTGCGGTACAACGCAAAGCGGGACAGGTGGTCACCCTAAACGCTACTCTAATGCTCATTGAAATGCTCCCAAAGCGCTTTAGAATGTTTTTTTGTTTTGTTTTTTAATTCTGGGTGTTGTAGTTCTTTCTTTCGCTAGTCCACATATAATTTGCTGAATTACGACTACAAATGAGACCAACATGCATCTTATATTGCAGCCAATCAGCTTTCGTATTATTGGCGGGAGTCTCTTTCGGATTGTACCACAGACACATAAAACTTCAGCTAATAGTCCTCCAGTTTTTCGCATTTCCGCGATTACTAAATACAACGAAAAATCAACAATGCATTTTTTTTAGATCCTGCATAATTTGTAATTTCACCGCAAAATGACGGCAAAATAAACAAGATATATGCAATTTGTTTATTCTATTGTCATGTGTGACTGTTTTGAAAATATTTCTGGAAAATTAACCACAAATTCAGTCCTCTTGATCTAAAAAATTACCCAAAAAATATCCTGGTGGGATTGAGCTATGGGGAAGTGCCAGTTTATCGATACAAGTTCATCGAATTGTTCAATTTGAATAAATAAATTTACTTTGCAAGTAATTTTGTGACTGCATTTCCTTTATAGGTCTTAAATTTCATTCATAATGGTCTTAAAAATGTCATAAAAAGTCTTAAATTTGACTTGGTGAAATCTGCAGAAACCCTGGTGAGGCAAGTAGCTGCTGAGTCTCGGTTTATTTATGAGACATGTTCAAGAACAATGCAAGTGGGCACCTCCATGTCACGATTTTTGTCTGCTACAGCCTATTTGCTTCTTATTTATCAAATCCAGGCAATTGGCTGATGAAACATTGATTAAAATTAAGATAGAATTTATACAAAACGAAATTCACTTTAAAGAAAGGCTTTCTACAAAACAAAACTGAATGAAGTGGTCAAAATCATTTCTGACCTTCTGTCTTCTGACATATTGCGCATCTTTACACTTTCCATAATCAATATAGCCTAGATGAAATTTAAAAATAACATTATAATATTTAAACATAAATAGGAACTTCCTGTAAATGGTCTGAAAGTCCGATCTATACAGAAAATGCTTTCACATTAGAAACGAACCGAACCTTTGTTCGGTTTGATCTGGACCGAGACTCGTTGGACCAAATTTCGTCTGTTTGGTCCGGACAGTGGTCCTGGGGAGGTTTCACATCTGTAATTTTGATTCGGACCAAACTGAAAAGTCCAAAAATTCGGACCAAACATGCTAGAAGCATTATAATCACTGCGATAATGATCCAATCAATGACTCTTTAAGCATTTGCCTGTTTAAATCCAAACAGTGACTTTTTGGCGGGGAAGTGTATATATCATAATTATATATGATATATATTAATGAATCATTTTAATTTCAAAATTTTAAAATTTATAGTGCAGAATGGCCTATCATTTTTCAGGATGAAGTTGGAGCTCCTGGGATGGTTATTGGAGTCTCGGTGGACGGCAGCCAAATTTGGTGTGAAGGTAGGACATCTTCCTCTACACATTTAGATCTGGTCCTTTAAAGGCTCATGGGTAATCTGCACTACTGTGGTGTTTACAGAAAGATGCGTAATGCTGTGCATGCTTAAAGTGAAAATGTTATGAACACATATATGGCACATAAAGGCCACAAGTTCAGCATATCTTTGAGGACTGTTTTAGTGACCCCTGGCTGTGTATGTTCTCTCTGAGGCGTTGGCTATGCCGATCTGGAGAACAGAGTGCCTTGTGGTCCCGAAACGGTGATGAGAATCGCCAGCATCAGTAAACCTCTGACTGCAGCGGCCGTCGCCAGACTCTGGGAGGAGGGCAAAATTGATCTAGATGCCCCTGTCCAAAAATACGTCCCTGAGTTCCCACTGAAGCAATTCGAAGGAGAGAATGTGAGCACATCCATTTAAAAAGAGGTTTTTAATTTAATTTATTAAAAAAATAAATTAATTTATGCAAATTATTACTAATTTTACTTAAACATACAGCAGGGATGGGCAACATCTGTCCTGGAGTGCCGCTGTCCTGCAGAGTTTAGCCCCAACCCTGATAAAAAGCTCACCTGCTGCTGCTTAAGCTGTGTCGGAAATTGACCCCTATACCCTCATTCACTATTCCCTACAATAGTGAGTTAACTACTTACTACAATAGTTCACTAATATAGTTCACTTGAGGGAGTGAAAGAAAACGAGTGAGTTCACTATTCCCTACAATAGTCCACTAATATAGTTCACTTGAGGGAGTTCACTATTCCCTACATTAGTCCACTAATATAGTTCACTTGAGGGAGTTCACTATTCCCTACATTAGTCCACTAATATAGTTCACTTGAGGGAGTTCACTATTCCCTACATTAGTCCACTAATATAGTTCACTTGAGGGAGTTCACTATTCCCTACATTAGTCCACTAATATAGTTCACTTGAGGGAGTGAATGAAAACGAGTGAGTTCACTATTCCCTACAATAGTCCACTAATATAGTTCACTTGAGGGAGTGGAAGAGAACGAGTGAGTTCACTATTCCCTACAAAAGTCCACTAATATAGTTCACTTGAGGGAGTGAATGAAAACGAGTGAGTTCACTATTCACTACATTAGTCCACTAATATAGTTCACTTGAGGAAGTGAATGAAAATGAGTGAGTTCACTATTCACTACATTAGTCCACTAATATAGTTCACTTGAGTGAGTTCACTATTCACTACATTAGTCCACTAATATAGTTCACTTGAGGAAGTGAATGAAAATTAGTGAGTTCACTATTCACTACATTAGTCCACTAATATAGTTCACTTGAGGGAGTTCACTATTCACTACATTAGTCCACTAATATAGTTTACTTGAGGGAGTTCACTATTCCCTACATTAGTCCACTAATATAGTTCACTTGAGGGAGTGAATGAAAATGAGTGAGTTCACTATTCACTACATTAGTCCACTAATATAGTTCAATTGAGGGAGTGAATGAAAAAGAGTGAGTTCACTATTCACTACATTAGTCCACTAATATAGTTCACTTGAGGGAGTTCACTATTCCCTACATTAGTTCACTAATATAGTTCACTTGAGGGAGTTCACTATTGCCTACATTAGTCCACTAATATAGTTCACTTGAGGGAGTGGAAGAGAACGAGTGAGTTCACTATTCCCTACAATAGTCCACTAATGTAGTTCACTTGAGGGAGTGAATGAAAACGAGTGAGTTCACTATTCACTACATTAGTCCACTAATATAGTTCACTTGAGGGAGTGAATGAAAAAGAGTGAGTTCACTATTCACTACATTAGTCCACTAATATAGTTCACTTGAGGGAGTTCACTATTCCCTACATTAGTTCACTAATATAGTTCACTTGAGGGAGTTCACTATTGCCTACATTAGTCCACTAATATAGTTCACTTGAGGGAGTGGAAGAGAACGAGTGAGTTCACTATTCACTACATTAGTCCACTAATATAGTTCACTTGAGGGAGTGGAAGAGAACGAGTGAGTTCACTATTCCCTACAATAGTCCACTAATGTAGTTCACTTGAGGGAGTGAATGAAAACGAGTGAGTTCACTATTCACTACATTAGTCCACTAATATAGTTCACTTGAGGGAGTTCACTATTGCCTACATTAGTCCACTAATATAGTTCACTTGAGGGAGTGGAAGAGAACGAGTGAGTTCACTATTCACTACATTAGTCCACTAATATAGTTCACTTGAGGGAGTGGAAGAGAACGAGTGAGTTCACTATTCCCTACAATAGTCCACTAATGTAGTTCACTTGAGGGAGTGAATGAAAACGAGTGAGTTCACTATTCACTACATTAGTCCACTAATATAGTTCACTTGAGGGAGTTCACTATTCACTACATTAGTCCACTAATATAGTTCACTTGAGGGAGTTCACTATTCACTACATTAGTCCACTAATATAGTTCACTTGAGGGAGTGAATGAAGGTTTGGAAAACGGATGGATGGATGATTCAGCTGGGGGCGCCATCTTCTGGTCAGAAACAGGAATTCATTCGGTACAACCCTCACAGTGCATTATGGGTATTCTCTAACCGTTGAGCGTACATCAGCTGTACACTTGTTATTGCCATGCACTCTATAACGTCCACTATGGTTTAGTGAAAGTGTGAACTCACACTACAAATAGCTGCCCCCTCAAATAGTGCCCTATTTAGGGTAAAGGGTTAAACACAGTTAGTAATCCTGAAGACATAGTTTAGCTTTCAGTGTTTGATTAGGGTTGGAGCTAAACTGTGCAGGACAACAGCTCTCCAGGACCGTTGCCCATCCCTTGTATACAGTATATACAAATTTATTAATAATGAATTTGGTTTGGCTTAGCATTTTTCCCTTTGTCCCTAAACCAGGTCACAATAACACCTCGGATGCTCCTGTCCCACTTGAGTGGCATCCGTCACTATGAAAAAGATGGCAAAAAAGTGAGAGAGGACAAGGAGAAGGCAAAGCGCCTTCTGAAGCCCCCGGAGAAGAAAGAAGAAAAGGGCTCCGCTGAAAACAAAGAGAAGCCGAAAGCGGAGGACAGTAGCGCTAAAAGCAAAAAGAAAAAAAAGGAGTTTGAGCAGGAGGAGTACTACCTCAAAGACAACTTTGAGAATGTCATCCAGGCTTTAGACTTATTCAAAGACGATCCTCTCATTTTCAAACCCGGTATGTTTTCAGTCCACACAGAACAAAGCGCTGGTAATGTGATTTTAGAGGATGCTGGGTTTATTTTTAGAGCATCGTGCCTTGAAATCTTCATCTTTTTAAAGGAAAAGCTCACCATCATTTACTTACTCTCCTGTCATTCCAAACCTGACTTCTCAAAATTAGAAATTTGGCAAAATCTTTGGTGGATATCGACGACCTTTACATGCACCCGCATAACGTGATTGTAATGAGATTTAGGCAATATTTCGATTAAACTTTACCTCATGTGAAGACAATACTTCAATCAAATTGTAGTAACCATAATTGCAGTAAAATATGTTGAGTATGCAGATTTTAAAGGTCTCTTACAATAGGTTTAAAAAACACTTTAATTGTCTCAGAATATACATTGTAGCAACAGCTTTCAGCAGTCAATCTCTCTAAACCCCTCCTTTCTGAGGGCTTTCTCTGCTGTGATTGGTCAGATGGCGCAGTCTGTTGTGATTGGTCTACTCTACTCTGATTGGTCAGACAGCCCAGTCTGATGTGATTGGTCAGACAGCCCACTCTACTGTGATTGGTCTACCACTTACAGAACATGTCAAAAACATTATCGGAATTTCAGTTACAGATCTTTCTCAGCTTTTGATACACAGCGATATGAACCTTAACAATGGGGCCGGTTTTACAGTAAGAGATTGTCTTCTTATTATTGGGAGATGAGAGGATCTGTATCTCTTACCATTGGAGAAAGCATAATGGCTAACTTGGATCACTTGAGGCACCTCAGCCTATCGTGTAATGGCAGTGATGTCAGTGGCCAGCGTTCAGATTTTTATGACAGTCAGTTACAGTTTACATTAATCAGTTTCTTGTGGATTAGCACGTTCGTCTTGTGAAATAATGTTCTATGTTTGGTGTTATATTGCTAGTAAACGTACAGTAGGACTGCATTGTTTGTGGAATGTGCTTTACTGTGGAAAAAAGAGTTCATTTTCTGTTCATTAAAAGACAGCTTTATTGGGCATACACCGTGATACTATTCACTGAAAATGTAATTGTAATTTATTTGTTGAAACCTGGAAGCCATAGAGAGACCAAGTCATTATTTTATAAATTTTTTCATTAAACAACAATATAATCAGATATTTATAATTAAACTATTCATTTTCTGTTTATTCATTATATCAGCATCATAGAACACGGCAGACATAGTCTTTGCAAGTCTTATTATAATTGGTAAAATGAGCCTGAAAGTCAGAAAGAAAATATCAATATTGTTTATTTTCTTTAGACAATATACAATATCACTCAATATTACACAACTATTATTAAATACTACAACAACTTTGCTGGTGGCAATGCCATATATGTGTCCTACCCGTTGTAAAAATTCCCCTTTTTTTTATCAAGGTAAAATCTACATATAGTTCCCAACAAAAGCATTTGTAAAAGATGTTGAAGATTAGCAGACAGGCAGTCGATTCATTAAATGATAAGCTGTTTTCTCACAAAGCTGTTTATTCCGTATAGTGAAGCCTCTCCATTGATATCCATTTAAATGGCCTTTTGTCTCCAATACGGCTGTAGACATGTTTTGTATTTGCCCGAAGATTTCATCTGTGGCCTGTAACACACCGACTGTATGTGAGTTCATCATTTATGCTGTGCATTGGGGTATGTGAATAATGGCAGTAAAAAATAACCATAATTCTTAGCGAATAATCAGAATAATGAAAATTGTATGTAAAGGGGAGTGAAGAAGTTTGATTGTCATATAAACATCTCACTGCAAGTAAGACCTAAAAATAACCACATTATTGGTGCACATGTAAACGTAGTCAATGTTGTATGCAGTTGTTGTAATTTGACCTTCTTCTATTTTACAGGTTCTACATTCCTGTATTCCACGCATGCTTTCACCCTTCTGAGCGCCGTGGTGGAGAGAGTAGCAGGTCAGCGCTTCCTCGACCACATGATGAAGATGTTCCGTGAGCTGGGCATGCTTAGCACCGTACCAGACGAAAACGACCCAATCATATACAACCGCTCGAGGTAAAAGAGACATTACAATTCAAACGCATGCTGCATTGTGCAGCTGGTACAAGCTCTCAAAAAATTCAGAGTTTTTTCAAGAGTTCAAGTTGTAATTACGAGTTCTACGAGGACTTTTTACAAGTAGGAATCTCTGTAATTCCGGCATGGTGTGAACGCACCTATACTTGAAAATGTGCTGGGTCGAGAAAAAAAGGTCAAAAATGTTAGGGTGACACAAATCTACAGATAAATAAACGTTAAAAAGAAAAAAGTACAACATTTTATATGTAATATTAATATTTTGTTCACCAAATCACAGCCATGTTATACAACCATGTGGATAAGTGACGTTATTGTTAAAGCTACACTATGTAACTTTTCCGTCCGCTAGAGGTCGCCTGTTCAAAACAAAGGCGTAGTTTGATGATGCCAAGTTTGAGCGCAGAATCTTGGGACATGTGGTCTTCAGCTCACAGCCGGTGGAAAAGAATCAGGATAGGACTCGGGCAGAAATCATGTTCATGGATGCGATTATTAACGTTACTGTAGTATGAAGAAGAAGCAGGAGCGATTGTTAATAAGAAGAGCGGAACACAAGCCTCGCGAGCGGCGGGACCTTTATTATGACATAGTCGCCGGCGGGACCTTTATTATGACACAGTCGACTTTCCGCCATTTCCGCTTTTCCGGTCATGAATATGAGGTAACGCAGCTCTGTTTATCATATTAGATACATCTGAGTGTGTTGAAAATGATGTTATGACGTTACTCTGTGCGTTCGCTCGGCGGCTGCTATGAAACTTGTTCACACTGAAAACCGGAAACCGAGGGGAACGCAGATATGACGCCATCGACAGGCGACTCCCTCACACGTCCCGGTTCCTCAGTTAAAATAGCAATTTTCTCACGATTTACAAATAGTTGGAAACATTTGGGATATTGTAAGTACTCAACTGAACAAAATATATAACACTGGCCTAGTGGTTTTTGATATTTTACTGCAAAAATGTTACATAGTGCACCTTTAACTAAAAATAAAACTATAAAAAAGTGGTTTTGTCATTAAAATAAATCTCGAATAAAATAAAATATAAATATTAGATATTAGAAATATTAGAAATGTTGCCTTGGAAACAAACTGAAATAAATGTATAAAAATAATTAAAGCTATATGGAGTTGTTGTTTTTTTATTTATAAAAATGTAAACAACTAAAAAAGCTCAAACTTTCAAAAATTTTAATGAAAACTGGAAGTATAAAAAGACAAGCTAATTCTAAATATTAATAAATAACATAATAATAAATAAAAATGCTAAAATGTGGAGCAAACAACATGAAGGGGCGAAAAGTAAAACAGGAAATGAAATCATAGAGAGACCCCTGCATGGCACATGACTGTGTGTCAAGGTCAGTAAGAAAATACCAAATCACTTAAAAACACTACAAATATGACATCATTCGACCTTTTTACGACAATACAAAATTTGTTCAGGCTGTAAAATGTCACGTGGTGCGACTTCCCAAAAATGTACAAATATTCATGAATTAATAAAACTAAAAGAAAGAAGTTTTACCTTAAAAATATGTTTTAAAACGTTTTTGAGAAAATAATAGGCTAATTAAGATATGTACACCGACATATTCAAGATACTTTTTAATTTATAGTTACACCACATGACGTTTATTATTCGAAAATGGTATAAAAGTTTGTCATAATCATATTACAATGATTTCATTTTGCTTTCATATGATTGCACCATGGATTTTAAACTAGATCTTTTAAAGGATATTCCCTCTTCTTTATCTTAAACACTTTTATTCATCACATTCTTCCCTTTTTTTTTTTGGCAGATTCTACCACTTGAACAAAAAGGGCCGTGTTGTGAACTGCCCCTATGTGGACAATTCGTACAAATGGGCTGGAGGTGGATTTCTGTCCACTGCGAGTGACCTTCTGTTGTTCGGTAACGCTCTGCTCTACAGCTATCAGATGGCCGAAGCGAAGAACACAGACGGGCTGCTTCCTGGCTTCCTCAAACCCCACACAGCCAAAGCCATATGGGCACCGGTGGACAAAACAGAGGCATCGTGGGACAAAGACGGACTGTACGCCCAGGGCTGGCTGGTGGTGGAGAAACAGCAGAAATACGGCCAGTGCCGCAGCCGTAGACATTACGTCTCGCACACAGGGGGCGCTGTGGGAGCTAGTAGCGTCCTGCTGGTGTTGCCCAGAGAGCAGCTCACCAATCAGAAGCTGCTTCCTCCACAGGGGGTGGTGGTGACCATCATCACTAACATGCAGTCGGTGGGGCTCAATACCACTGCGCTCAAGATCGCACAAACATTTGACAAGGCCAGGGAGGAAGAAATCGCATCTGCTTGACACACACACACACACACACACACACACACACACACATGGCCCTTTTGTAGCCGTTTTGAGAGGTTAGTCCTGAACATCAGGCTTCTTGGTTTACAATGCTGAGGTGTGTCCATGCTTCAGTTTTAATTCAACATTTGTGCCAAGCGCCCATTTTGAAAGCTTTTATACATATGTGAACTGTCTAATATGTTGAATGAATAAAAAAGTGTCATGGAAACTTCTATGACGATCTTTTCATTTTCCTTCTACATTCAGAACACATTTTACATCCACAATCTGGTGATTTATCACATTTATTAAAGGGTAGTTGGGATGTCAAGCAGTGCCTTGCAGTCTAAAACTATTTTAATTGTATTTTAATTAACAATTGTATAATTACTGCACACAGATTTCATGACCTCATATTCAAGTCTACATGGAATATTTGTTCTTTTAAAAATGTATTTGTCACACCACTGGAATAAGTGAACTGCATAAAGTCAAAATCTGATTAAAATTGTGTGATAGATAGATAGATAGATAGATAGATAGATAGATAGATAGATAGATAGATAGATAGATAGATAGATAGATAGATAGATAGATAGATAGATAGATAGATAGATAGATAGATAGATAGATAGAGAGATGGATGGATTGATGGATGGATGGATGGATAGATAGATAGATAGATGGATAGATAGTAATGCTTAATCTCCACTAGATGGCAGCACTTTCATCAGTTCAAGGCAAGTATGGATATACATTCTTTCATACTTTCATTAGTACACAGAGAGAGAGAGCAGAGTATTTAAAACTAAATTCATTTGATATTTGACTTTTGATATTGTCTCTGTTGCCAATTTACCAGTAGTCAGAAAACAACAAGCAGTCAAATGAAAAGTTACTTTAATAAGTTAAACAGACATTGGTGTGCATACAACCAAGCAATGGATTTCATATATTTTTTAAAAATATATATATGTTTTATTAAATTCAGCTTCTTAAAGGGTTAGTTCACCCAAAAATGAAAATTCTGTCATTAATGACTTCCCCTCATGTCGTTCAACACCCGTCAGACCTCCGTTCATCTTCAGAACACAAATGAAGATATTTTAGTTGAAATCCGATGGCTCTGAAAGGCCTCCATTGGCACAATGCACTTTACACTCTCAAGACCCTTAAAAGGTACTAAAGACGTCGTTACAAAGTCCATCTCACTACAGTGGTTCTACAATAACTTTATAAAGCGACAATAGTTTTTGTGCGCCAAAAAAACCCTAAATAACGACTCATATAGTGGATCATTTCAAAACAAGCTTCGAAGCAATGAATCAGCGAATCGAATCATGATTCGGATCGGGTGTCAAACTACTGAGATCACGTGACTTTGGCGATCCAAAGTCTGATTCGACTCGCTGATTCATAACGCTTCGAAGCTTCATGATGCAGTGTTTTGAAATGATCCACCATATAACTCGTTATTTAGGTTTTTTTGCACACAAAAACTATTCTCTTAGGTCTTACCTCAATATTAAGGTGTTACGTGTCAAACGACATGAGGGTAAGTAATTAATGACAGAATTTTCATTTTTGGGCGAACTCTTTAACTGATTGTTAGTTTATATGCCTATATTGGATTATATAGTTTACACAGAATCTATATTAACAGTCAATATTAATTCCTCATATAAATCTTATGCTCAACTGGTACATCAGCGGTTTTATATATTATTCGATATATTTATCTTACAGTTTTTCTCAATCACTTAGGTTCAATTCTTGAATTAAACTTTTTTCTTCTCATAACAATAATTTCAGGTCTCTGAACAATTAGTTTCTTGTTCATATCAGATTTGTATATCTTATTGTATATCTTATATGCTAATTATATATATATATATATATATATATATATATATATATATATATATATATATATATATATATATATATATATATATATATATATATATATATATTGAGATCTGGGGAATTATCCTAGACGCATTATCCTGCTGAAAGAGCCACAGCCACCAGTGAATACCGTTTCCATGAAAGGGTGAACATGGTCTGCAACAACAATGCTTAGGTAGGTGGTACGTGTCAAAGTAAAATCCACATGGATGGCAGGACCCAAGGTTTCCCTGCAAAACATTGCCCAAAGCATCACACTGCCTCCGCCGGCTTGTCTTCTTCCCATAGTGCATCCTGGTGCCATGTGTTCCCCAGGTAAGCGACGCACACGCACCCGGCCATCCACGCGATGTAAAAGAAACCGTGATTCATCAGACCAGGCCACCTTCTTCCATTGCTCTGTGGTCCAGTTCTGATGCTCATGTGCCACTGTTGGCGCTTTCAGTGGTGGACAGGGGTCAGCATGGACACCCTGACTGCTCTGCAGCTATGCTGCCCCATACACAACAAATTGTGATGCACTGTGTATTCTGACACCTTTCTATCAGAACCAGCATTAACATTAACAGCATTAACCAATTTGAGCTACTGTAGCTTGTCTGTTTGATCGGACCACACGGACCAGTCTTCGCTCCACACGTGCATCAATGAGCCTTGGCCGCCCATGACCCTGTCACCGGTTCACCACTGTGAAGACTGCAGAGCGGGAACACCCCACAAGAGCTGCAGTTTTGGAGATGCTCTGACCCAGTCGTCTAGCCATCGCAATTTGGCCCTTGTCAAACTCGCTCAAATCCTTACGCTTTCTTATTTTTCACGTGTTACATGTAAGCTTAAAATTCTTGTCATGGAAGAGCAACAGGAAGATATGTAAGAAGATATGTAGGGGTGAATTCAGATTGATTGCGACACATTTTGCCATTGAGATTACTTGGAAGAAGTATCCCAATCAACCTGAATTTGCTCTATGTGTAAGAGAAAGACATAACAGAGTGTGTAAAAATGAACTTAATGTAACAAATTTCTTCACAAAATAAAAGTACTGTATAATACAAATGATCATTTCCTTTTGTGTACTACATTATTAACTATTCCCAGTCAATTTTTACTGTTTGAAACTGTATTTACAGTAAAAAGCTCGGTGTGACCCACAAGAGCATTCAGCAAAACAGCAGTTAGTGTCAACAGAAAAGAAGAAAACAAGACATGAAATTGGTATATGAACATTTTGACCAGTGTGGGTCACATGATGACAAAAACACTTTTTGTTTTGGTGGCATTGGCCAGTTTACTAACACAATAACTAGGTTTTGAAGCATGAATTAAATGGTTTGGTGAGTATCTACATTTTGCAGACATGCAATAGAGTTCTGATGTTCTATATGATGTTCTGTTTCTCTTTACTATCATGTTTAGGATTAAATAATCTTTACAAGAATATATGTTTTTTTTTTCACTTTAGGTTTGTAGTTTTATCCTGAAAGGCTTTTGATTTGTAACTTAAATTACCCTGAAATTGATTGGTGATTTTATTTATGAAGACTATTTACCTATTTATTTATGAATCATAGAAAAGAGGCAAAAAGGGAAACTTAATCTGAACTATTCCACAGAGGATCCACTTCCCCTCCAATTGTTCTGATCTTGGACAGCTCGCTTAAGGTCCAATAAAACAGGCTTCTTGTGTGCATTCATGATTTGAAACATTTTCAAATGTACTATTATTTTTTATTTTTTACTGTAGTTCTAAAAGTGTGTTACAGTCAGATTTATTAGTGAGACAAGAAAGTGCGTCCAGCAAAAATTCCAGTTAATTTTCATCCATCTGGTTTCATACATCAGTACATAACTGGAATCACATTGCATTGTGGGATACATTGTCCAGTGCACTGTGTTGTTGTATCCTGCACATTTTGACACATACAGTAGAACTTACACACCGTGCACAGTGTACATACATTCTACATATGATATAAAAATGGTTGGTTTCTCAAAAGGTTTTGGAAACATTTTATACAATTATTCTATGATCTGTCCAGTGGTGTGCATTAATGATTGGGATTCTTCCTGTTATTTACATTTAAAGTTAATACATTTCAAGAAATTACAGAGACAATTTAAGAGACGAAAAAAAGAAAGGACTAAGAATATAATCAAGGTCTCAGCCAAAACAAAAACAGCACATTGTAAAAATAGTACAGCCTAGTATGTACATGGCACATGTGACCAGTATATTAAATAATATTAAGTCTTCTATATCTAATTAAAATGAATATCTACGCTAAGGATGCTGCTTTTGAAATGTATTGCTTTCCATTGAACAGCTGACATGGTAACAGGTTGTTTCTATAGAATTTGCATCCTTTTGGTACGTAGTTAAATAAAGCTGTTTTAACTGGCAGAATTATTTACAAAATATTTTGTGTGCAATTTGACACATTTTCACATTGAGTTCAAGACCACTACAAGGGAGCGATGTTGCAAGGTCCGCGACATCAAATCCAATGTCGAGTTCACATGCATCAACAGTCGATTCACACTGTTACAGGGGTCGCACTTGATTCGACTTTCCCGTACCCCTCAGGTTTTGGTTGGCTCTGGTTATTTCTCTTTATTCTGGGAAAAAATAGATAAAGAGAACAGTTACTTCTTGTTTTTAGGGTTAAAGAAGTCGTATGGAAGCTTGTTTCCACCACGGAATAAAACAATTAAAATGGTAATTGACTTTTTATCTCACATTTCTGACTTTCTCAGAATTGCGAGTTTATAAGCTAGCTCGCAAATCAGATTTTATAACTCTCAATTGTGAGCTTATATCTTACAATTCTGAGAAAAAAAGTTTGAATTGCGAGATATAAACAACCAATTGCTATTCATGAAGTCCAAATTTTCGGAGAAAAAAAATAACTGGCGGAAACAAGCATTCCATCATTAGCATATACAAGTTGGCACATTCAACAGCATTTAAAAAACAACAACAAAAAACCACAAAAACTTATTTCGACTTGACCTTCATTTACTACAACCACGTATTCAATTTCCAAATTGAAATTGCGCATTGATAATACGGCCAATGTAAACGGACTCCCCAAAACTCTCATTTATCGCAAAAAGGTTTCTATGCTCGCATGAGATGGTTTTTCAGGCAATTTGAAAAAGGAATATTTTGCAAAACTGTAATGGAAAATGTTTTTTTTCCCGCATTTACAGGTCACTTGGCATACGTAAAAGTCACATGATCATTCTTAAATGATGGCGCGGTTTGTTTGGAAAGAAGATGAGAGAGTTCTTTATTAAAATCATGAAAGACCAAAGAATTACGAGAATTACTGGATTCTAAACAACAATATATGCCAATATTTATTAGGGCTGGGACAATAAATCGAAGCATCGCGATTCACAGATAGATTCTGAGTTTTTTTCCGAATGAATAGCGATTCTCTCTGTGCTTAGTTTTTATAGGCAGATGGCGCTCTAGACTAGTTTTTAACCACATGCTCAAATGTTCACAAAGAAGAACGCTTGTGCGCTCGAGTCTGAGAATGTACTGCACCTCAGAATGCTTTTATGGCCACGATGTAATGTAAAACGCCCACTGCAAACACCCTTGTAATTCGCTTCAACCTTTTTGAACTTTATTAATGATTATTTTATAGAAGGTTCAAGTGGTGTAAGGAATTGGAAGCAAGCAGAACCAACATCTGCTGTTAAAAATCATTTCAGAATAATTTCTCGATTCGCGATGCATTAATTTATTGTCCCAGCCCTACAATTTATCAAAACCTCAAAGCAAATATAATGGCTAGTGTGGTGTTACGATATACGTAAACTTACCAACATCCGTTGACATAATTTTTTTAATGACTTATCGCGAGAGGAAAAAATTTGGTTTTAGTTGCATAACTTCGGTTAATGAAAATGCTGTCATTGCGCAATAGTTTTTTTTTTATCAACATTTAGAAAATATTGCAAAAGATTTGCGCAAATCTGTAATGGTAACCCGACTTATGAAGCACAGCCTAGCCTATTACTGTGTAAGTAAATGGAGAAAACGTTTGGAGGATTTAAAATCGTACATGTAAAGTTTTAATTATAAAGCACTTACATTAATTATTCTGTTAAAACATATTATTTGAGACGTAAAGTTGTTTCCATCAATTTTACAGTCGTATTGGCAACGAAGCGGTACAAATAAATATTACAAAAGGTTTGTTGTTGGGGTTTTTTATTCTTCACACCAAAATCTTTTTTTTTCCCCACACACTCATGTTAACATGCATATTGTTTACATCTTGTGGCTACACTTTTGAAAATGTGTAGTTTTAAAGTACAAACAAGACTTTATAATATATAGAAAGATTTTTGAACTCCGATTACTTAAACAGGCAGCGTTCTGAGACGTGCTTAGGACTGCGCATGTGCTTTGTTCGAGCGATTCAAGCGCTTAGAAACAAATTTTAAGAGACAGTTGTGTCAGATTTCATTTGTGATTTTAAATTTGAAATGTAATTGTAATCTTGTCCAACAGTTTTGGAGATTTTTATGTTTCCCCATTCAAAGAGATAGGAGCTGCACTTGCATGCCCGAGAGGCATTTCAAAGATGGCCGCCGAGTAAAATGTGTACATTTTAGCAGCATCTAGCGGTGAGGTTGTGAATTGCAACCGTCCACTGCTCACCACTCCATTTCGAAGCACATAGAGAAGACACAGGGCAAAAATGTCGTCGTCTGAGACTACTGTAGAAACATGGCGGCGCAAAATGGCGACTTCACTGTAAGGGGACCCGAGGCGTATGTGGATAGAAAGGGCTCATTCTAAGGTAATAAAACATAACAGTTTATTATGCAAGTCTTTATACACCACTGAAAACATAGTTATGTATTGTATTTCTGTAAATAGATCCTCATAAATACTACACGCTGCACCTTTAAGGGACTTTGGTGCAAATCGGCGCATTCACTTCCATTGTAAGTGCCACGTGCTGAATGATTCAATGATTCAGGACTCAACCGATTCAACGGTTCTGCTGTGGCTTCGTTTGGAACAACTTTCGTTGGCGGAGCAAAAACTGTTGAAGCAACCCGGCAATATTGTATCAAAAATGTAAGTTATTTAATATTAACTTCTTGTTTACGAAACTGCTGTACAGAAAACAATATCGCACTCGCATTTTTTTCCGAATAGGCCTATCAGCTGTGCTCGTATGATATTGCGTAATTATCTCGACATCCATTGTAAATGCAGTACGTTACTGTAATCAGTCGAGGAACGACTGTGGTTTCTGTGGTAATCTATCCTATGTGTCGTTATCACGTTGATCAAATTTGTATCGAATCCGAAACCACACAGTTGTAATATTCAAGTTGTTTGAATATATAGATCTGTAATTCGGCATGTTATGCAGTTCCTGTATATAGGCTCTAGGGGGCAGTGGGGGAGACAGTATGGTGAGACGGTGATGGAGAAATGATAGGAGGAATAAAAGTTTGATCCGCATGTGTTCAAAGTGATCCACGACTCTAGTGTCTTTTCTGAATAATACAACAGTGTTTAAAGCGCACGTGACTCACTTGCAGATATAATAGATGACCACAGCAAGGACCACTATAATGAGGAGGGCCATGATGACCACAGCGACGATCATGCCCTTCTCTTCACTGCTGTGTGAGAAGCTGAACAGCTGATACTGCTCACATCTGCTGCCCTCATAGTTCGCACTGCAGCTACACGACAGGGAAAAGGGTTCAAGCAAAACATTGTTCATTAAAAAGGTATGCTAAACGATGCGTGATAAACCAAAACAATAGTTTTTCTGTTCATGAGGACACTTACACACAGGTGGGCGTAGACACAGAAGGTATTTTAAAGCATGTTCCTCCATTCATGCAAAAGTTGGCTTCTGACCCAGTGCAGGGGTCACCGTGTTCTATAATAAGAGGAAATAAAAAGGAAACAAAATAGATGCATCATTTATCAAGCTAATTTTTCCCCACAGAGCAGTTTGTTTTTAATTTTGCATTTTATTTGCATTTCAAGAAATCCACTTCACGGAAACACAACATCATGTGTGACGTGCATGATGATGACGTATTTCATATCTATAATATTAAACTTTAATTTATTGTTATTAATTACCTGCCATCATGGGAAATATTGAATAGATCTTCTTGTATGGGAACTTTAGATGACAGCAGTCGCTTAGGATCACCTGAGAACAAAGAACATGGTTATTGGTTATGGTCAGGTTGTATTACATTTGTGACAGTATCCACATTTTTATTATATTGGTTGCTTTCAAAGATGTCAACTTGAATATAAGTGCTATACACCGATCAGGCATAACATTATGACAGGTGAAGTGAATAACTTCACCTGTTGATGTGTTAGAAGCAAGAAAAATGGGCAAGCGTAAGGATTTGAGCGAGTTTGACAAGGGCCAAATTGTGATGGCTAGACGACTGGGTCAGAGCATCTCCAAAACTGCAGCTCTTGTGGGGTGTTCCCGGTCTGCAGTGGTCAGTATCTATCAAAAGTGGTCAGAGGAAGGAACAGTGGTGAACCGGCGACAGGGTCATGATGCATGTGGGGAGCGAAGACTGGCCTGTGTGGTCCGATCAAACAGACGAGCTGCAGGATAATGTGCCCGCCACAAAGCAAAAATGGTTCAGGAATGGTTTGAGGAGCACAACAGTGAGTTTGAGGTGCTGACTTGGCCTCAAATTCCCAAGATCTCAATCCAACCGAGCATCTGTGGGATGTGCTGAACAAACAAGTCCGACCAACACAATATTAGGAAGGTGGTCATAATGTTATGCCTGATCAGTAAGGGATGATGGTCATCAAAATGAATGCGTCAATATTAATCCGTATAGGGTGGATTAAATAATAATATTTATTAAAATATTAAATAGTATTTTTATATTAACCATTAAATTAACAGTAAAGTTTTGCTGTTTTTAATGTTTTTGAAAGAAGTCTCTCATGCTCTTCAAGCCTGTATTTATTTAGTCAAAAATACAGAAAAAAGAACATGTAATATTGTGAAATAGTATTACAATTTAAAATAATGGTTTTCTATTTGAATATACTTTTAAGTATAATTTATTCCTGTGATGCAAAGCTGAATTTTCAGCATCATTACTCCAGTCTTCAGTGTCCCATGATCCGTCAGAAATCATTCTGATATGATGATGATGTATTATCAATGTAGGAAACAGTTCTGCCGCTTAATATTTTTTATAACCTGTGATATACTTTTTTGAAGTGAGTTACACAAGAAGGTCAATTGGTCTAATTTGAATGAGAGAAGTAAGACTGATTACCTCTTGTCTAACTGCTAGTTGGCCAAACTAGTTCTTAAGACTTCGTCTTAACAGCGGCTAAGTTTATGCAACTGGAAAATCAAATGTCAAAGATTTCAAATTTGAACTCCGATATTTCTAATCAAATTCCACATTGGTTTAATAATAGCTCTGCACTCATACTGTCTCTCATTTCTGTCTGGTTTTGTTTCTCCCAAGAAAGTTTCGGATAAACATCTAAGACAAAGTTAATATTTAAATGAAACATTACTGAGAACTCCATCAAGTGTCCCAGGCCTTATCTGAGCAATACAGTTTAAAAAACAAACAAACATTAGAACTCACCCGTTTACCAGTTTTGTGCTTGACATGCAATTTTAGAAGGCTTCAGTTTTCGAAAACTCTCAAATCCTAATGACACGGTGTGTTTCTGGGAACTTGCAGTGTAGACTAGACTTACCTTCAGGTAGAGGCAGGCGAGTCGCTTCGTCTTCCTCAAATAACTTCTGAGCTCAACGTCAGCGTGCGGCTCAGTCACATAAGCGGGTGGGCGGATCTCTCGCAGAAATGTTGTGATTGCTGTTTGTCCACATTTGTGAATGGAATGATTATCCTTGTGCGTCGGTGTAACGTAATGACGAGTGTTAGTTTATAGGGAATTACCTGCTGTTGCATCTCAAACTTCCAAGAAATAACGCATTGAAACGTTGTGCATCGCCCCGTTTATTCCATATTTCTGGATTGTATTATTTTGAAAGGGGTTTAAACATCTAAGAATGGGTCATCTTGGTTATCGTGATGTGGACTCGTGAAGTGGTGATGGATTGTGAAGCTTTAGGTTTCTTCAGATGTGTATTTATCTCTGTGGGGTGTTACTGTTATTTTAAGTGCATTTAGAAGAGGTGTGGTCCAGGACTCTCAGCGAGACTGCTTTGCTGTTTCTGTGTGTGGACCGGCTGGGTTTGGTGGCAGACTCAAGTATGCCAGGTATGCTAATGGGGAAGTTTTGTGCGCTACAGGTATGTGTGGAATCGTGGGAACTTTGCAGACTTTAGACCGCTTGTTTACATTCCTCGTTTAAAGGGCACACGAGGGACAAAAGGCAACGTCATGTTGTCACCAAAAACCGTTAGAAAGACATAGTTTTGAGGTTTGGGTGCCAGGAGGTCAAATTATCACAAATTTAAATAATGACAAAGAACGGAAAAATATGCACATCGATCAGGCATAACATTATGAAGTGAATAACACTGATGATCTCTTCATCACGGCACCTGTTAGTGGGTGGGATATATTAGGCATAAAGTGAACATTTTGTTTGTTGCCTTCACTTCAAATTGTGAAGGCTAGGCGACTGGGTCAGAGCATCTCCAAAACTGCAGCTCTTGTTGGGTGTTCCCGGTCTGCAGTGGTCAGTCTCTATCAAAAGTGCTCCAAGGAAGGAACAGTGATGATAATTGTTTAATCGACATGTCATCCTCAAGATGACATGACTCCGATCTTTTGAATATTTCGATCTAATATGACCTCTGACCTGTAAAGCTGCCAGAATAATAATCATACGCTGTTTGTTAATTGGCCAGAGGAGAACTGGCACCCCGACTGAGCCTGGTTTCTCCCAAAGTTTATTTTTCTCCATTATGCTATACCTGATGGTCTGATTTTCTCAATTTCCTTGCCACTGTCGCCTTTGGCTTGCTCAGTTGGGGACACAAAATGCTTAAAGGATCTTCTGCTAACATCTAGGTGCCAGATACCACAGCACACTTTCAGGTGTCTAGTGAAGTTCATGCCTCGACGGGTCAGGGCTGTTTTGGCAGCAAAAGGGGGACCAACACAATATTATAATATTGTAATATTGTAAAACAACATAATGTTATGCCTGATCAGTGTATATATTTGTATCTCTGTTTTTTGCAATGCAATGCAATGAACGTTAAAGTCCCCCTGTAGTTAATAAAGTTATCGCTTAAAGTGGTGATGAACTGAGAAATCAACTTTCCCTTGAACCTTTGATATATAAAAGTTAATCGTGATATAAGAATATCCTGTACGTTTCAAAGCCAGTGTTTCCCCTAGGTTTACAGCTTTGGGGGGGGGGGGGGTTAATTTGGTAAATAAATATAAACAACATTTATTTATACATCACACAACTATTTACAACACAACAGAGGTTGGCTTTGCTTGAGTTGTTGCTCTGGATTTTGTTGCTTTTAAGAAAAAAAAACTAATTTTTGCCTTTTTAGGTTCGTCACCTTCTCCATTGCATTTTTACATTTTTACCATTAAAGTTACTACACGCAAATTCGTGTTTTTTTTTGTTGTTGTCTTTTTGGGGGGGAATATATTTCAGGGCTCAATGCTAAGGATTTTTTTTCGGGGGTTCAAATTTTTACTTGCCCTGTCAGAATTTTCACTGACCCCACCACAAAAAAAAAAACGACAAATAAAATAAAATAGGCCTAGTATTGTTTTTGAGCCATATAAGCTTAATAAATATGACTCTAAAAACTAATATCCTAACTCATATATTTTTTTTATATTGTTAAAGACCATCAGTAATAAAATAAGAACAAATAATCAAATTATGAGCAAATGCACAAATAAATACAGCAGAACAAACATATACAAATTAAATAAACAGTTATTTTCATGTAGGTCTAAACTAGATTGTCAGGTACAAAAATAGTAATCAAATGTAAAATATCACTGCATAGTCTGCATAAAATGATATGCCACTGCATATAAATACAGATTAACCCTTATTAAAAGTTATTCAGTCAAGAGCAGTGAGTGATTTTTTTTTTTGTCTTTTGATATCTCAATATTTATATAGCCAATGACGATATTTTCCGGCTTTCCATGCGTGTTCAAGGTTATACGGTAGGGGGCGCTGTAGCGCATTTCCTGCACGAGAACAGAATCTCCTGATCAAAACAGCCGAAGAAGAAGGAACGTGCGCTATCATAAGCAGATGCATTATGTAAAATAACGCGATCATCACCATTAAACAGCATATAAATCACAACTGCCTAATGTTATTGAATGAAATGTCAACCCAGGACGAGTTATAGGACTGTCAAGCTTTGGGGTGTTGATGGACTCGATCTACAACATCTGTGTTTTGTTCATCGTTCGGACGTAACGTTAGTCTTTTACAAAAACGTGATTTTTTTCAGCTTTATGCTCAAAATGTTGCTTTTTCATGAAACTTGCAACATTCAAGTGTTGATTAAAAAAATAATATATGAAGCTGGAATAAAACAGTGGGTCTGTTCTTTCTTTTGATATATTGCATGTTTAGATATTCTGTGGACCATTAAAACTTGTGAAAATGACCATAAATGCTGGCGGTGACTGGCAAATTTCATGTTTACGTTCATTTAAAGCTACACTATGTAACTTTTCCATCCACTAGAGGTCGCCTGTTCAAAACAAAGGCGTAGTTTGATGACGGCACGTTTGAGCGCAGAATCTCGGGACATGTGGTCTTCACTTCACAGCCTGTGGAAAACAGTCAGGATAGGACTCGGGCAGAATTTATGTTCATGGATGCGAATATTAACATTACTGTAGTCTGAAGTAGAGCAGGAGCGAGTGTTGTGGAGCTGAGCAAGGCCGCAGGAGCGATTGAAGAGCGGGACTGTTATTATGGCATAGTCGCTGGCGGGACTTTTATTATGACACGGTTGCCGGCGCTACTTCCTCTTTTCCAGTCATGAGTCTGAGGTAACCCAACTCTGTTTATCGTATTAGATATATCTGAGTGTGTTGAAAAGGAAGTTATGACGTTCGCTCGGCGGCTGCTATGACACTTGTTCACAATGCAGTGAGAGTAAAGTGTTTAACTGAATAAAACCGAAGACCGAGGGTGACGCAGATATGACGCAATCGACAGGCGACTCCCTCACACGCATAGCTCACACGTCCCGGTTCCTTGGTTAAAATAGCAATTTTCTCACGATTTACAAATAGTTTAAAACATTTGGGATATTCTAAGTACTCAACTGAACAAAATATATAACACTGGCCTAGTGGTTTCTGGATATTTTACTGCAAAAATCCTACATAGTTCACCTTTAAAAGACCTAACCGACTATGTTTACGATGATACTAAACAAGACAGTCATTTTGATATAATTTTGTGTGAATATTCGCGCGCTGTGAGACGCGTGGCTGTGTGTGTGTGTGTGTGTGTGTGTGTGTGTGTGTGTTGCTGCCCTTCGCGAGTATCAAACTGAGAGACACTTTCTCGTCTATGAGCGCTTGAATATTTAAATTGCCAAGGCTTAAAAATGCGCAAATGATCAGTTTCCGTGAAGATGCAGCTCTGGGAGTGCCTTTCACGCTGGCACTAAACCATCGGGCAATTCTTATTGTCGACCATTATGACAAATATTTTTTGTCATTCATTCAGGGGGGTCGTTTTGGGAGGGCGGGGCGCCCCCCCTGAACAATGGTAGGGGAAACACTGCAGAGCTGAAAACTTCCTTGTTAGTCAAAGAAAAGCTTTTATTGACACCAGGCCCAGAAAACACTCGATCTCAGAATATGTCGACCCTTGACGTCATCGTATGCTGAAACGCCGCCTCAACAGATAAATATGTACGCCTGATTCTGTAGCCCCGCCCACCGACTCGTGGAGCTAAACGGATCGCGCTACCGAGCAATAAACATGCCGAAGATAGCAAGATATTGCGCTGTGCCTGATTGTGGAAGAACACTGTTGCTGCATAAAGTTCCTTCGGATTCTAATATTGGGAATTAGGGGTGTAACGATTCGTTTTAACAACGATTCGATTCGTATCATGATTTGAGGTTGTCGATACGATTCAAGGACGATATTGGTTAATTTAGAACGATACGATCCGAAACGATTCAGTGACTTGAAATCGATTCAGTAACTTTTTAGCCAACAATTGTGTGACTGAAATAAATATCTGGATACTGGTCAGTGCAGGTGAAGTTTCCAAGATTCCTGTTGTTTCTTGTAAGGGAATCCGGTATATCAATTAATTATGGATATAAACAAACAAGTAAACAACAATTAATGGCAAATGCATTCAAATTTTATTTGAATAAAGTGCAACCAACAGTTTAGGTTGAATTAACAGGAAGTTAACCTTTTCTGCTCTCATTTTCAATATTCAATAAATTTTCAATAAAAGCACAGTAAGTGCAACCAACATTTCAACAGTAGGTTAACCTGCTACTTCTGCTTTTGTTTTCCAACATAAAAATATTACAATATTAATATCAAAAATAAAGTGCAACTAACTTCTCTTCAGGTTTTATTAATAGTAGGTTTACCTGCTACTTTTGCTGTTGTGTTTCAACATTAAAATAATATAAATACAGTATTAATATCAAAATAAAGTGCAACCAACATTTCTTCCGGTTGAATAAACTGGCTGAACCTGCTACTACTCTCAGTTTAATAAACAAACAATATTTAACAAAAGATCAAATGTAACCAACTACTCTTCAATGACTACAGATTTACAGATGTTTTTTTTTTCAAAAATATCAACTGATCAACATGATCTGGCTGCAGAAAACTTCTCTGTGCGTTCACGATGTCGCCAGCAGTACAAAAACTCGCTCTACTGGCACACTGGTGCCAGGAATGCACAGGTAACATTTAGCAAGGGTTGAAAGTACAGGTAGCTCTTTCTCCTGGTGGCTTGATCATTTCTCGTTCGTTGGCTTCTCCTCTGCCATCCGCCAGGCTATGTTTTGTTTTCTTAGCGCTGCTGCTGGTGCGAGGCGATGATGTCACAGATAGGCAGACTGAATCGAGTAACGTTTAACGCCTTTATCATTAAAAGTGCTAAGAAAAAACATCCATATAAAGTCTGACGTGCTAAAATCCAATGCGTTATTTCCTATTATCGATACAATCGATTGATTACCTTTTAAAACGATGTTAGATCGATATATGTCATCCGGAAGGCCAACTTGCCGAGCACAGATCGATGTAGTTAGATCATAGGAATATAAATCGATACATCGATGTAGTAGATGAATCGTTACACCCCTATTGGGAATGTGTGGTTGAACTTTATTTTTAATGAATATCCAGCTCACGTGAGGAAGACATTGCACATATGTTCATTTAACCACGGATTCGTTTGTAAACAAGAGACTGGATTAGCAGACAGGATGAGATTACATGAACGCATGAAGCAACACACTTGTGTGAGTAATTTTTTTTTTTATTTGTGATAGTATTGCGTTGTTACAGATCAAATATAATGTTGCATCGTGTACATGTCTAACTAAACATAACTTACCACCATCACAGGGCTCACAAAGCCCAACGTCCAGGGGCTATGTTTTTCCAGACGGGCTACCAATACGTATAATCATCTTAAATAGTAAAATAACATTCCTTTCTTAATGTGCGTTGTTCACTCTCTTGACTTGATATTTCAAGGAAAAATACAATTGCGGAAGTTTTGATCATGCTGTCTGCAACGTACTTGGCATGCGCATATACACCGATCGGGCGGGCCAAGTAATATAAAATAACATTCATATTAATTGCGGGTGGATGAGAGATAAATCATTGTGTTTGTTTGATAAAGATGTTTTGCGAGCACCGAGGGACGAATCATTCCGGTTGCTGTTTCCCCACATGCTTTCAAAACAATGCCTCTCGCGTTCTCATGGGGGAGCTGAAGCTCATTAAATATGCAAAGCTTATCCAATCATAGCAGTGGGCGTTTACTTCCAAGTCTTCAGTGCAGCATGCCCATAAAAACCGAGCGTTCCAGGAGAGAGGCTCAAAACCAGGGCAGAAAATAGCCTATTATGATGTTTTTTAATGTAAAAGCCACGTGAATGTCACAAGTTGACAGTATAAAACAATTTAAAAGCCAGTTCATGACACCTTTAAATTAAATGATATATTATTGTGTTTCGGTAGTGACAAATTTGGGGGAGAGGAAAAATATTCCAAAACTCAATATGAGAATTAACTGCACAATTACTAGAAATGGTACCTTGGCTATTAAATACAATTTGTATACATACAAATATTTATGAAAAATTACATTGTTACCACTTCGGACTTTGAAGCAATTCTGTGGAATGGCCCTATGATAAATAAAAAGTATGATAAATACAGAAAAATAAAGGTTCCAAAGGAGTGTTTTTGCAGTGAAACTTCCATGGTTTCCAATAAAGAACCTTTATTTCTAAGAGTGTTATGTACAGTAGTGTGATAGTAGGATGACATTACTAGATAGTATTATAGTAGTGTTATCCGAAAGTCTGAAGCAGTTTTGCTCAAGAACAGCCAGCACACCTTTTTGTTTTGACTCTTTCTTACTTGGTGGTCTTCATTTCTCTCACCGTCTCACACGCACTTCTTCCCCGATCAATAGTCACATTTGAAACGCATTCCTCACATCCCAATGTCACCCCTGCCATCTCCATAGGCTCAGTCATGACTCATGACAGCTGTTGGCGTTATTCTACATGACTGATGTGTGTTTTGCAGCACTTGTCACGGAATGACACGCGCGCATCTCCGCGCAGAATTGTCATGGAAATGCAAGCGAGATACGCGCGCCTCAGCGGGCAGTGAGGTGTTTTGATGGATGCGAGGTTATCCCGAAGAACATTTGCCATCTCTCGGACAGAAAACCAATAGAAAAGCGTTTTCTCTACGTAATGAATCCCCTCCTTCTCCTCATCCTCATCCTCCTCCTCCTCCGACATAACGGAGCGATGCTGGCGTTCATGCTTCAATCGAATCGCGTCTAATCGAAGCGCGGCTTCGGCACGATGGAGACGGAGTCCCTGGCGTGAATTGAAGGGGGGGAAGCCCTCAGCACAACAAAATACACAACGCTCTCCTCCTGTCGCGAATACGATGCCTTTCTCTGGATGGTTGGACTCCTAATATCATCTCGCTGAGCGATGATGCTCGTGTCACGGCTCGCCTTTGCTCATCGTCCGCTTTATCCGCGAAAGAAGCAGCAGAACGGATGCTTGACCACTGCGAAACTGTCTTCACGCATCAAGCCTCTTCTGAATATCGGCGAGGGACACGTTATCATCACCACGAGGGCCAGGGAGACACGATTAAAGTTTCAACGATGTAAATCGAGGTAGGTCAGCCCTTGGAGACGCGCATTTCATCACTGCTTATTCTTCCTTTCATCCTACATTGTTGGCTTAATATGTGTCTGTTATTTTGGTAACTGCATCACTAAATCAGCTGTCACGGTGCTGAGTAGACCTCACTTCATCCAGTCTTTATGGGCCTGGGAAATGCACGTCTTCCATTTTCAAACGCAATAGCCTTTTTTACAGTGCGCATCAAATGTGTTTATGGGGGGTTTGTGAGGAAACCTGGTTGCAAGTAGCTTGGAGAAGCGCGTCAAAATGACACGAAATGGTTCCTTCGCCATGTTGCATGTTTTGCTTTTCATGTTGCCTGGATATCAAGTTCGTTGCTAAACTTGTGATACTACTCAACTGATAGTGGCATACGAACTTTGATTCTGTAGGTCCATTGTAGGTCTTTGGGCACGTGGTCAACACAACAAATCAAAATGAGCATTGAGGTGAGACGTGCATGATTCAAATCCGTTCAACTGAACAGTAATTCATTCGTTATATTCGTTGATTTTAATCTGGAAGACGTAGGCCTGTAACCTACATCATACGCTGCAGGTACACAACCTGAATTGCCCTTCAGCTAGTAGCCCATCGAAGAGTAAACGCATGCGGAACGCAGTTTGTCCCGCATTTTGCGTTGGCCAATGCCTACCCTTTCTCCTCTGCTCATAGTGAGCGTTAGTTAATTCCCTTTCACTGTCCGCGTTATGATTTCTGCATGTCAGTTTGGGCGAATGCAGACAACTTGATTATTATTCATGAGCCCCAACATCCTTCCAGCAAGAATGCAATCTAGCCAACCTGAGGGAATACGTGATCAAGTCATCTATCACTGTTGTAAGTTAGGCTAAATAGAGAGAAACATTTGACATTAGTAACTTTTAGCGTATTCTTAAACTTGGATCTTTTTCCACAAAAACACACAATGACCAATAAAGTCTCAAGCACCACCAGCAGCCCATAGCCTATAATTATCCCGGTTCACAGAGACGCGGGTAGTGGAATGGGTAAAAACGCAAGTTTTCTTCTTTTTTTTTTTTAAGTTGAACTTATTTTTAGAATGCTCGAGACGTTGCAAAAGATGAAGCGCGACAACACGTCTGTGTCGCGCGAGTTTGTTTACATAGAGAAAAACGATAGAAAAGCACGCAGTGGGATGGAAAAACGCCTTCTGTGTGAGCTAAGTATGACATTTTAGTTCGAATTTGTTTAGATGTTCAGTTGTTATATTGCATATGTAGCCTACCATGACATTTTTCTCAAAAACAAAAAAAAAACAATTCATATATTTATTTTTTGAGGTCACAATGTATCTGATGTGTCTCAATGTCTGAAAATGTAACTTTAAAGAACCTCACTAGCAAACACCTTTTTTTCTGCAACTAAGCACACTTTTTGCTAGCTAACCATGTGCTGATTAGCATTTTTGAGCTCAAAAGTATCTAAAACTGTCACCTACAAAAACTGTCAGTAGCCTACCCAAACATGTGGTGAAGTTTCGGTTGTGACATTGTTTTGGTGGTGACAAAAGGGAACAAAATCCTTTATTTGTGGGAAATAATTTTTCTTTGTACAGTTATGCAAATCATTAGTGTTTTATGCTGTTCCAGTCAACCCGTAACCCGTGTTTTTCCAACCTTCTACCCGTGAAAGTGCAGTGGAACGGCAGTCAAACCCGTGACTTCCCACCCGTGAACTCGTACTAGATCGATGTCCCAGTTACGAAATCTGACGTCACATAGCCCGCGAAGCAACAATGACAGCCCCTACGGATGTGTTTATGAAAGTCGTTCATTAAAAACCATATTGTTTATTAAAATAAGGTATTGCTCAAACGTTATATCACCCGCAAATGTTATGCATTATCAGCAGCTTTTCTAGCGTTAGCTAGTTTTCAGGCCATTGAGTGCAAGAATAAATTCATACCAAATACATTTCCAAATATACAAATAATGTAATGCTGCGTTCCAGGCAGGTTTTTGAGCCCGTAAGTTACAACTTCAAACCTCGACTCACGACTTTGTAGCGTTCCAGGCAAAGTCACGCCAAACTGCCTGAGCGCAAGGAATCGTGTGATAGCTAGATGTAAACAAAGCATGGCGAACCGTATGAGGCTTATGCTAAATTTACAATCATTTCTATCGCCAAAGGTGCTTACTTGCTTATTTAAGGGAAACGGAGGGGAAAAAATGGCGCATACGGCAAGAGAAGCTGTTATACCTTTTATTTAACGTTATTTGTTTCATAAACACCACATCTGTAGGGGCTGTCATTGTTGTTTCGTGGGCTATGTGACGTCAGAGCGTGTAACTGGGAGTACATCGATCTAGTACGAGTTCACGGGTGGGAAGTCACAAGTTTGACTGCTGTTCCAGTGCACTTTCATGGGTAGAAGGTTGGAAAAACACGGGTTTACGGGTTGCCTGGAACGCGGCATAAAATAAAAGGTATAACAGCTTTGCCTTATCTTGGCGTTTTTCTCCTCCGTTTCCCTCAAATAAGCAAGGAATAGGCACCTTTGGCGATAGAAATTATTGTAAATGAGCATAAGCCCCGTACGGTTCGCCATTCTTTGTTTACATCTAGCTACCGCACCACAGTTTTGCGTGACTTTTTCTGGAACGCTACAAAGTGGTGAGTCGTGGTTTGAAGTCGCAACTTACGGGCTCAAAAACCTGCCTGGAATACAGCATTAGTATGCAAGTTAAATTTAGGTAATGTAATGATTACGTTACAGAATTTTAACTCTCATACTAATGTGGTCGCTACCAAAACATTACTATCATACCGAAAATGTGCAGTCTAAAGTGAATTATCAACATGTTATGAAAGTGTTTGGTTCAATGCAAATTCAAACGAATGAATCCATAACTTTGAAATCAGTATGATGAACTTTATACCTTTTAGAACGAAAGATTGGATTCAAAATACATCAAATCTCATAAATTACACTTGAAATATTGTTAAAATTGTAATTGTTATTGATTTACCTGTGAAAGCGTATTAATAAAATGGTACAAACATTTTTTCCAACTCTGACTTTGAACCAATTCTGTAGAATGGCCCTAGTATTAGTAGTAATATTAGTATTATGATCAATAAAAAGTATGATAAATGCAGAAAAATTAAGGTTCCTAAAGGAAACTTGAGCCCTGAGTTTTTAGAATGCGCGAGGACGCTGCAAAAGACATCCGTCTAGCGCATCTTTACATGGAGAAAAAGATGGAACGGCCAATAACACTCTGTGGTTCCGTTCAATTGGACGTTCCATTGTTATGCTTTCAAATTATATGCCAAATGTACCTTGGCTTTTTTTATTTCTTTTTTGATGAGGGAGGTTAGTTAACACATTAGTGAACTAACAATGGACAATACTTCTAAAGCATTTATTAATCATTGTTAATGTGTATTTCTAATAGTAGTATCTGTTAATATTATTTAATGGGCCTGAGATAACATTAATGAACAATGTACAGCACACACTGTCAGTAAAGTTGTGTTGTTTTTCCTTCAGGTCACTTAATGTGATTTATGTCCTATATACATTTTGCTTAGGACAACATCATTTTTTAAGAATTGTCAGGACTAGGTGTCAGATACTTTTAAGTCTTGGCTACAAAAAGCTATCAAACATTTCTATTGTTATTGTCCACAACAAAAAATACAGACAAGTTGAGCTTCTGTGACAACATGCCCCAATAGCATACTGACAATAGTAAACAAACTATAATAGGCTTTTCAGCTAAATATAATAATCAAAATTATCATTAAAAAAATAACTTGCAGCTTACGTAACATACAAAAATGCTGTTTCGATTCACAGAAAAGAATGATCTAATTAGAAAAGCATGAAAACAATTCAACCTCTGTTAATATATGTAAAAATATGATATTGGAAATCTAGTTTAGAGGATAGGATTCACACACAAATATATTTCAGACAGAAATTGGACTTTTGACTCCCTTTGTGAAAATGTTTTACATTTTAAATGTATATAATCTGTAAAGCATTAAATAGTGTGATAATGCTTTGTTAATGCTACTTAGAAAAGGTATTGCTAAATGTTTTTTCTCTAACTTTTCATTATCATGAGTCGCAAATAGCACCTTGCGTCTAAACGAATGCAAAAACAAACCCTCACATCATCTTCTCTCCTCTACCTCGTCCCACTTCCATCTATTCAGATTTGCTGTCTCACTGACCTGTGTACGGGATGCCTTATTTGGCTTAATATGATTTGTCTTGTGTACTAGTTTCACCTCATCCCCCAGCCCGAGGTAATGCCTCTAGAGTTTGAGACGCCGTGCGTTTGTCAAGCGCTCTCAGTAAATGAAGCTTTCATCACAGTGCTTCAGTGATTGAAGCTGGTGGTAACCGAGCGCTACAGACAATTCTATTTATTGATGCCCGTCCGGACCGAGGTTGACAACTTCATCGCACCTTGACACAAAAAAAAAAGTGCAATCGCATGCAGGAGTTTTGTGTAATGCTTATCCTGCTGAAAATCATGCTGTTTACTATGTACAATAGTAACTTTTGTTTCGAGGTTGAGGTGGTTATTAAATGTGAATGAAGCACTATGCTCAGCTCTCACATATAGGAACAATAGGAATTCTGGGAATTCAAAGGGCTGGTTTTCGCTTCAAGAATATGTCTTGTCCTGTTTGAGAGACCCCTTTCAAAATTCTCATTATTTATTCGCCCTCATGTTGTGAATCTTGCATCAGCTCTTTTCCATACAACAACAGTTAATGTTCATGTTTGTTAAGCTCCAAAATAAAAAAAACACACCAAAAAATTACCATAAAAGTAGCCCATAAGGCTCGTATATGCTGTTCTTCTCTTATATTATAGCTGTGTGTAATGAAAAGACTGAAATTTAAGTCATGTTATTCGCTGAATAATGTATCAGTGAGACTCTAATTTGTGAAAAAATCTGTCTGATTCATCGTTCTGTTTGATTTCTGAAATGAATCAACTGGTTCATTGAAACAAATCAACAAAAAATAACCGTTTTTTTCTTCTTCTAATTAACTGGACTGAATGATTCGTTCATGAACTACACATATTCACAAATGTCAGTGATTCAACAAAGCTGTTATCAAATTAAAGTCGACATGAAAATCTATCTATAAAATGTATTTTCATCTCGATACAAACAATTCATCCATGCATATATATATATATATATATTTTGTACCTCAATGTCCTAATCAAAACAACCCTCTACGCACACCTTGGAAACAGACCACCATTGGCTTGTAAATTTTGTTACTTTACTCGCCAGACTATGTGGTAAAGTTTCAGTTTTGGTAGTGACAAAAGGCAACACAATCCTTTATTTGTGGGAAATGAACAAAATTTTAGTACAGTTATGCAAATCGATAGTATTTTAATAGTGTTGTACTACGCCAGTTAAAATTCTGGAACCTAATGTGGTCGATACCAAAACCGAAAATGTGCAGTCACGACCGAAACAGGTGATGTTTTGTCAAAAATAAAGTATATTTAATTATAAATATGTTATGGTTCAATGTATATTCAAACTAATGATGTATTCTATTTCATCTCATTACAAGCAATTCATCCATGCATATATATTTGTTTACCTCAATGTCCTACTTAAAACAACCCTCTACGCACACCTTGGAAACAGAATCACCATTGGTTTGTAAATTTTGTTAGTTTTCTCACCAGACAATAAATGATTCCACCAAAACAGCTTTTATTTGTAAAATGGTCATATTTTTACATTTAAGATACATTCATATTTGATATGGTCTGAAAGTAAATATTTACAACAGTCAGTTAAGCAATTTTTTATGGAACTTAAGTAATTAGAACTTAAATGTGATAACCATTATGAATGAATGTGTATAAATGCATATTTGTCATTTTAACAGAACTTAGGACATTGTAGGGCAGTGTTTCTGAACCTTACAATAATACTGATTAGATACTACTACTACTAGGATTGATGAGCTGCTGGGTTCAGGAATATTAATCACATTGTCTGCATTTGCTCGAACTGATTAGCTGAAATCTAAACGAGGACTATAATAGATGAGCGCCAGCCAATGAGATTGCTGTTTGTGCGTTAGTTCCGCCCACTACCGGAGAAACCGGCATATCTTCTGCTTGTTCTTAAAGGCTGAATAATTTCAAATGAACTCTGAATATTTTTTGACAGGAAAATACAACAGAGAATATAATTTACATGTAGTGCATCAATTCTACGTGGTATGTTAGACTCTCGTATGTGTGTGTGTGTGTGTGTGTGTGAGAAACACGCTCTCGGCTAAGCTACGTCAAATACTCTGCACATCCATTGAGATGAATTGGAATAGTGTGCTTGACGGGGAGCGAGACTCTCAAGCATTCAGTCAGTGTTCAAGACAAGTGAGAATATATCTGTGCTAAACAACTTATATCGGACTTAGCATCTAACTCAAACACTGGCCAGTGAAATCTAACAATTTATTAGCCAATGGCTAATGATAGACATGATTTACACGCCTATCATGAAAATTTAAGCCCCTTTTCCACCGAAATTACCTGGAACAATTTGTCCCAGACCTGTTGCGTCTACATTTCCATTGCGGTTTAAAGTACCGGGAAAAGTGCATACTTTGACTCGATTCTACGTCGTCACACCCCCACCAGAAGCCTTCGTTCAGCTAAGGAGCGAAGGCTTGTGGTACCATCACAGAGAGGCAAAAAATCCCTCTCCAGAACATTTTCATTCAACGTTCCCAGCTGGTGGAATGATCTGCCCACCGCCATCCGAAATGCGGATTCATTGACAACATTCAAAAGTCAACTAAAAACTCATCTCTTCCGTGAGCACTTAACCTCCTAAAAAAAAAAAAAAAAAAACCTTTCCTTTCCTCCTTTCCTCCTCTTTCCCGCCCTACTCTAGCCTGTGCTACACTGAGAAATGTACACGGACCAAGTATTTCAGGCACTTGTTGCGCTCACTCGACTCTTCACGACCAATCGCTTATTGTACCCCCAAGTTGTAAGTCGCTTTGGATAAAAGCGTCTGCTAAATGCATAAATGTAAATGTAAATGTAAATGTACCGTGAAGATTAGTCCGGTGACGTGGGACTGCACTCGACGTTCCAGTTCCCGCTGGATTTCGTCCTCCGCAAATAAACTTAATAAAGCCTGAACCTCGTCGTCGGTCCATCGGTCGTATTTTTTAAACTCCACTGTTGATTCGAATAGCAAACAACTCAACAGACTTTACTGCACGCACTGCAACAGACTTTTAAAAATGGTTGTTGAAACAAAATGCTGCGTGAACTCAAACAATCAGCATGTTCAGCGCCCATGTCCCACCCTCGAAAGTTTCTGAACTTTGAACTGGAACTACCTCGCAAGCAGGGCCGTTTTGAGGGGGAGATTTTTACTCAAAACTCCATAAAGACCCCGGTTCCTGCAGTGGAAACACACCCCACAAGTCCCTAGTTCCTGGGGAAAGTTCCTGTGGTGGAAACACTGCTTATGGAATCGCATATGCAAGTGATTTACTTGCATTGTAGAGGAGGGTTGCAAAATGTCATAACCGGACATATTCTCCAATTATTCAGTCCAATCATTTACTCCACCTCTCTCTTACAATTGACTGCAAACTCGCATTTAGATCTGCCTCCATCCAACCGATGGACAGAACCTAGTTTACACATTTTAGTTGAACAACAACTTTCGTAGATGATATGTGATTTTGAAAAACTCTGAATAATTAATGCAAAGTTCTGTCATGAAACTCTAGCTGGTCCTTTACTCAACCTGCTTGCAATCACATCATTCTCTGTAGGGCACAGCTGATTGGTTCCTGCTTTATCAGTAGCCAATGAGCTCACTGCTCAACCTTTGCTGTAGCAGTGCAGTTCACTTTCAGTAACCCACCTCCTCCCCAGCTCCACCTGTATAGATCTGCTACAGGTAATTCATTTTATATTATACCTCAGCAGCAGGTCTTACTTGCTCACAACAGCGTTTCATGTATGTATTGGCAATAGCAAGTCGTAGCAGATCTACTCCACCAAGACCAAACATATCAACATTGTCATATCCATTACCATGCCAAACACTATGAGAGTTTTCATGATGACAGAACTATTGATTACTTTTATGGTGCTGTAGGCCTATATCAAATATTCTGCTAAATGGGATATGAAGCTTTGCTGAATAATGTAGTAAGCTTATAGCTTTAAACAATTTCTTCACAGGTCAGAGGTAAAACTGTGAAGTTAAGCGAGTATTTGATTTCATAACAGATCCAATATCCTGCTTCATTGATTTTATTGCATAAGCGACAATTTCACAGTCATAACTGTGTCACGCGACTGAACTAGATGGTCATGCATTCATAAACAGTACATTTCAGTTTTAACACGCACAGTAGTTGCTACAGTAGTTACTGTACAGTATGTTGATTTTGATCTGCTTCTTTTCTCAGGTCTGGCATGAGTGAAGTCGCCTCCGTCTAGCACAAACTAGAGCTCACGTTTGAGAGAAGTGAAAGAGGAAGTCCGTTCAGCGTTTGCTGCATATCGCACCATGAGCCAGCCACAGTGAGTGTACAAGCTACATCCTACCTGCTTTTTATAATGATGTGAGGAACGCCGCCGTGTGTATCGTGCGCAGGAGAGTGGGTTAAATTGTGTTTTTGTGTGTTTACACTCCATTGATACTAATTATGTGTTAAGCAATGTATTGCTTAGACTTTTCTGTCCCCCTTTTTTCCTTTTGGATACTTTTTGGAGTGTAGATTTGTCGGAATAGTATTTGCTTTGTCTCATTATTTTAATTTTTAGAATTGCATTACAAATCTGGTCCTATCAAAAATAGGAATTCAGTAAATGGTTTTTGAAAATGTTTTTGAAGTCTCTTCTGCTTATCAAAGCTGCATTCATTCGATCAAAAATACAGTATAAACAGTAATATTGTGATTATAATATTACAATTTAAAGTAACTGTTTTGTATTATAATATATTTTAAAATGTAATTTATTCCTGTGACGCAAAGCTGAATTTTCAGCATCATTACTCCAGTCTTCAGTGTCACATGATCCTTCAGAAATCATTCTGATTTATTATCAATGTTGGAAACAGTTGTGCTGCTTAATATTTTTGTGTCTCAAAAATTTAAAGAAACAGCATTTATAAAAAATAAATAAATGAATAAATAAAAAAGTGTAACAATCTTTCACTTTTAATCAATTGAATGCATTCATTCATGCTGAATAAAAGTATGAATTTCTTATAGAAAAATCTTACTGGTCCCAAACTTGTGAGTGGTAGTGTAAATACTTTTTAATTTTTTATTAGTTTATTATGGAAGTCTCTAGGGTGAATGTACAATGATTGCTGGGCAGTTCGAGCCACTAGCATCATGAAACGGGACAGGGAAATGTATATTTTCTAAATGGTTTCCCAAACATTCCCAAATTTTCAAACAGGTTTGTAGTTGGAATGCGGGATGTGACTAAATTAGTATTGGGAAGTATTTATCCATAAAAAAATACATTGCCAATAGATAAGCATTGCAATAGATGCCTATAGATACATTGCGTTAAGAAATCTTTCTTGACAGTGTCAGTCCAGCATATGAATGCTCTTTAATTTACTCGTCATCTTCACCAGCAGGAACCGCAGCATATCTCACTTCACATCCATGTGTTTGCTCTGCAGCAGGAGAAGTGATAACGTAATTTATAGTCGCACACTGTTCTGCAGTCAGGCGCGCAGCATGTCCTCAGAATCATGTGGAGAATGCGAGATCCTCTCTGCCCTTTCCACATCCTTCCAGCCCACAACTGTTCCACGATCAGAAGCACAGGTGCTGACTTGGCCTTCTTAGGCGAAGTCTTCATGGCGCGACCTTTGCATTGTGTTCTCACTGAGTCAGAAACAGGCCACCTTACCCAATTTAATTTGATGCAAGTGAAAATGCGTCTGTGAGATGGATGTACTGTCCAGTATATTGCATTGCCATGTACAGTAGCTGGTGTTGATCGCTAAGTTTATAAAACTGATAAGTTCATAGTGGACTTCAAACACAACTTACACTACAATATACAGGTGCTGGTCATACAATTAGAATATCATCAAAAAGTTTATTTATTTCGCTAATTCCATTCAAAAAGTTAAACTTGTATATTATATTCATTTATTAAACACAGACTGATATATTTCAAATGTTTATTTCTTTTAATTTTGATGATTATAACTGACAACTAAGGAAAATCCCAAATTCAGTATCTCAGAAAATTAGAATATTAGAAATCTTGGCCAACTGAAAAGTATGAACATGAAAAGTATGAGCATGTACAGCACTCAATGCTTAGTTGGGGCTCCTTTTGCCTGAATTACTGCAGCAATGCGGTGTCGAATCGAATGAAGTCGATCAGTCTGTGGCACTGCTCAGGTGTTGAGAGCCCAGGTTGCTCTGATAGTGGCTTTCAGCTCTTCTGCATTGTTGGGTCTGGCATATCACATCTTCCTCTTCACAATACCCCATAGATTTTCTATGGGGTTAAGGTCAGGTGAGTTTGCTGACCAATTAAGAACAGGGATAACATGGTCCTTTAACCAGATACTGGTTGCTTTGGCACTGTGTGCAGGTGCCAAGTCCTGTTGGAAAAGGAAATCTGCATCTCCATAAAGTTGGTCAGCAGCAGGAAGCATGAAGTGCTCTAAAACTTCCTGGTATACGGCTGTGTTGACCTTGGACCTCAGAAAACACAGTGGACCAACACCAGCAGATGACATGGCACCCCAAACCATCACTGACTGTGGAAACTTTACACTGGACCTCAAGCAACGTAGATTGTGTGCCTCTCCTCTCTTCCTCCAGACTCTGGGAGCCTGATTTCCAAAGGAAATGCAAAATTTACTTTCATCAGAGATAGAGAACATAACTTTGGACCACTCAGCAGCAGTCCAGTCCTTTTTGTCTTTAGCCCATGCGAGACGCTTCTGACGCTGTCTGTTGTTCAAGAGTGGCTTGACACAAGGAATGCGACTTCTGAAACTCATGTCTTGCATACGTCTGTGCGTAGTGGTTCTTGAAGCACTGATCCAGCTGCAGTCCACTCTTTGTGAATCTCCCCCACATTTTTTAATGGGTTTTGTTTCACAATCCTCTCCAGGGTGCGGTTATCCCTATTGCTTGTACACTTTTTTTCTACCACATCTTTTCCTTCCCTTCGCCTCTCTATTAATGTGCTTGGACATAGAGCTCTGTGAAAAGCCAACCTCTTTTGCAATGACCTTTTGTGTCTTGCCCTCCTTGTGCAAGGTGCCAATGGTTGTCTTTTGGACAACTGTCAAGTCAGCAGTCTTCCCCATGATTGTGTAGCCTACAGAACTAGACTGAGAGACCATTTAAAGGCATTTGCAGGTGTTTTGAGTTAATTAGCTGATTAGAGTGCAGCACCAGTGCTGCGTCCCAATTTGCATACTATACATACTAAATAGTATTCGAAAAAATAATTAGTATGTCCCAAATCTTAGTATGTTGAAAAAAGTATTCCAAAGATTCCCGGATGGTTTACTATTTCCGGTCAGAATCCGAAGTGCAGATCGATGTGCACTCTAACGGCTGATATTGCCCACAACCCATTGCGAGATGGACGAGGATTCGATTAGAACTACAAACGCGGAAAAAAAGTGTTTAAAAAACTACAAACATGACGGTTACGCGAGTCTGACGGTTAAGTGGAGAGGATTAGATAAAGTGGTTTGAGTGAGCAATTATCAGTATTTAACCTGACGAAAAGATATTTATTCAATATTATCCACATTATATTTCTCCTTCAGCAGCATTGAGAACTTTTGTAATGATACGTTTGGCCATTAACTTTGCAAACACATGAGAGGAGTCTCTGCATTAAAGACCCACGAAAGGCAGATCAACGAGCGACTACATTTCTCTCTGATACGGTAGGAAATTAAATTGAAAGTGGGGGATTTGAACTGTGACGATGATTGACAGGGATTGATTTAAACGGTGACGGGACCCACGTAATAGAGTCCGTTAAAGATGACGAAGTAGTATGTCCCAAAGCTTGCATACTCTTCTGCTACACACTCAAAAGTATGTACTTTTTCTTCACAAAAAGAGTACATACTTTTAGGACGTAGTATAAGTAGGCGAATTGGGACGCAGCACAGGTGTCTTCAATATTTAACTTTTTCACAATATTCAAATTTTCTGAGATACTGAATTTGGGATTTTCCTTAGTTATCAGTTATAATCATCAAAATTAAAAGAAATAAACATTTGAAATATATCAGTCTGTGTGTAATGAATGAATATAATTTACAAGTTTCACTTTTTGAATGGAATTAGTGAAATAAATCAACATTTTGATGATATTCTAATTATATGACCAGCACTTGTAGTGTACAAGGGAAATTTCAGTCGCATACGTAGGTATTTGCTCGTAAAGTGTACTCGTACGTTTTTGTACATTTGGATAGGCACTGAAACTATTATACCAAACATGTTGACCTGCACCTATAACGTAAACGTGTACTCACAACATTACATTGTACGTATCGTATAGTATCAACCTGTTGACAGCATCTAAAGTGTTAAAGTTACGCATACGTAAAATGTTTGAGACATACAAATGTTTATAAATGGTACAATAGCATCATATTGACAGCATCTAATGCATAAACCCTTATATGTACAACTTTAAAGATCATTTGATGATGGCATTACTGATAATCATACTGTGCATTAGCATTGTATCGACATCTAAAACGTAAACCCTTTTATGCATGTGAAACTTTAGTTTACTATCTTTTGTTGTTGATAAACATTAAAAAGCATTGTATCGACAGCACCTAAAGTGTAAACCCTTTTAAGTATGTACAACTTTACAGAAATACAAACATTTACAAATCCTTTGTTGATATAGTTGACGTTACAACTTTAGAGACATCATTTGATGTTGTTGTTGATAAACTTAGAACAGCATTGTATGTACAGCACCTAACACATAAACCTTTTATGTTTAACTTTAGACATGTACAAATATTTACAAATCGTTTGAGGTTGATGTTGTTGATAAACATACAATAGCATCATATCAACATGCCTAAAACCCTTTTGTCATGTGATAAATTATTATTAACATTATTAATTATTATTATTGTGATTTGTGATAAATTATTTTACAAGCTGTTTAATTAATACAATTTAGTTTAAATAAAAAATGAATTAAAGCAAATTAATCATTAAAACTAAATCCATAAAATGAACCCCTAAAATATTCTATAAATGAGGGTTCTATAAAGAACCTTTTCTTCCTAGAGTGATAAACCCTTTTGTGTATGTACAACTTTAGAGACGTACAAATAATTACAAATCCATTGATGTTCCTGGCATAGACATGTCTATCCAAATGTTTGAAAAATAATGTGCTCAAAACACTTTGCATGCAAATATATGAATACCAATGAGATAATGTTGATTGAATGGACTTTACTTCCATCCCTCATAGCCTTGTTTCTTTTCATGTCTAATTAAATATGGTGACGGAATATTAAGAATCAGCTCTAAAGTACAAGCAATACTAGCACCGGTGTCCGTTTATATATTGTGTTATGAAGAAGTGCTCGGTGTGTGGCCCTCACAGGAAGCTCCTGTATTCTGATGGCAGTGGTTTCGGTGTCCAGGGAGAGGAGGAGAGGGAGGTTTGGGAGGTTGGTAGTGAATGCAGAGTGGATTACTTCAGCTGCCGTCTTTGTTCATCAGAGCTGCACTTGTGTACTGTGCATTCAGAGCTAGTCTGAGACACAGGAGTAAGCAGCAGAGAATAACATGATACATTTGACTCAATTACACACCACGGGATAGATTGCAAGTACACCGCAAAACTCCTTATATTAAATCAAACCGCTTTTCCAAAACCACCATGTGGATATTATTTACATATGCAGCATGTACTGCCGATCTGGTGTTGTGAGTAATGCTTAAAGTGTCCATATTATGATATTTTATAGGTTCCTAATGTTGTTTTGACGGTCTCCTACAATAGATTTACATGCATCTAATGTCAAAAAACACTTAAAGGTAGTGTAGGCAATTTTCAGAGTGACTAGCAATAGCAAACTAGCTTTGAAAGCATGAGATCCCACCCTCCCTTCAGCGTCTCCAAAGGCACGTTTACAATAATAATGAACATAAACAACTTAAAACAGCACTGACCTGTACCACCTGACTGCTGCAGATTAATCTCGGTGTTGATAGTGTTGCCGCAGAGTAATAAAGAATAAACTCATACATTCGAGGCACAAACTTTTCCTAGTATAATGTCACTGGTTCCCATCTAAATCTGCATAGCAAGAAACGCGGCAATGACGTGTGATGTCTGCACGAGCAGGTGCGCGGAGGTACATACGTTGACAGGCAGGTAGGACATCGTATCATTGCATCCGGACCAAATTCAGTGATTGGATGCCTTCCACAGACTGTATATATACTGTACATATTAGGGGTGTAATGGTACACGTATTCGTACCGAACCGTTTCGGTACAGGGCTTCCGGTAAAGTGCACGTGTGTACCAAATGGTACCGAATGCAGTCTTTTACAGTTAACAGTAAAAGATAAATAGCAACTGAATTTAGGCTAATTTGGCTCTGTTGTTATATTATAGTAATGCGCAAGGAAGCGCTCCCTATATAGTTTACGCTTTACAGCATTAGCAGAGAATTTTTTTTATCTTTAAAAAAACTGTTATAATTGAATTAATTTAAGGACAGACACAATTTGTTCAGTAAACCACTGTTAAAAAAAATAAAGCAAATTTTTATTTAGTTTTCTCTCCCCTGCTGTACCAATCCAGTACCGAACCGTGACTTCAAAACCGAGGTACGTACCGTTACACCCCTAGTACATAAATGTACATTTAGATGGCTTAACTTAGTGATCGCTATCAGGATGTGAAGAGAGCATCAAGTTGTTTTCATATCGCAATATATATTGTAGAAAATCTAAATCTCGCAATGTCAGTTTTTTCTAATATCATGCAGCCCTATTAACTGCGTAACTTGGTTACCCTTAAAACATAGTACCCCAACACACACACACACTTACATACCTGTGCTGTGCTCCGAGAGTGGAATGAAAACAAAAAATGAGATTCTGTGCGATAGTCCACACTGCTATAAGGCTAAATACAGTCCTCAAACCCTGAAAATGACCATATTAAAAGTTCTTGCACCAAGGAGCAATGTCCCTTAAAGGAACACTCTTTTTTTGAAAATAGGCCCGTTTTCCAACTCCCCTAGAGTTAAACAGTTGAGTTTTACCGTTTTCGAATCCATTCAGCCGATCTGCGGATCTGGCGGTAGCACTTTTAGCATAGCTTAGCATAGATCATTGAATCTGATTAGACCGTTAGCATCTCTCTCAAAAAAATGACCTAAGAGTTTCGATATTTTTCCTATTTATAACTTGACTCTTCTGTAGTTACATCGTTTACTAAGACAGACGGAAAATGAAAAGTTGTGATTTTCTAGGCCGATATGGCTAGGAACTATACTCTCATTCCGGCGTAATAAGCAAGGAACTTTGAGCCGTACCATGGGTGCATTGGCGCAATGATATCACGCAGCGTATGAAAATAGTCCCCAGCACTCTCCCTGTGCAAGCACGTTGTCACGTTGGTTATGTGGACGGAAGTTAGCCTATTTTCAGGCGCTGCATAATATCATTGTGCCGATGCACTCATGGGACGGCAGCAAAGTTCCTGAATTATTACGCAGGAATGAGAGTATAGTTCCTAGCCATATCGGCCTAGAAAATCTGAATAATGGGAAAACTCAACTGTTTAACTCTAGGGTAGTTGGAAAATGAGCCTATTTTCAAAAATAGTGGAGTGTTCCTTTAATATGCCGCCTCAGGGTCACAAAAAATGTATGTCCGAAAAAGCACAACAGGGGCACTTTTAAGTGAGGAAAGTCAACAACACCAGGATCTAAGAACGTGGATACCAGTTTCAAAGCTAAGTGTTCAGGGACATCAATACAGAAAACCTTTGATCCGATTCGCATTACTGTTTTGACATAATACAATTTCTAATACAAACAAAGTTGGGTTGAGGGGGTTGTGTTGTTTTTTTTTTTAATAGCCAGTAGACTTTAGTTTATGTCAGAGCCTGACAGAATCAAAATTCACTACTTGCTAGTCAGTGGGAGGGACATTATCTTTATAGAGAGCATTTGATTGGTTAAAAATGTGTATATGCCCCTTTGAACAGGATGAGTCATCAATATTTTGGTCTGTTTTTTGTTGTACACTGAGGTCTAACTGCTAAAAGGAATGAACTAAAACCTACAAAACTACAGTTTTGAGTTTAGGTCTTTAAAGGTGTGGCTAATTGGGACACTTACTGGCCTTAACTACTATGTACTTACATCAAAAAATAAGTACAATGTACTTATTGTGTTCATATTGTATTGCAAAACACTTTTTGGTAAGTTTAAGGGTAGGGTTAGGTGTAAGGGAAGTGTCATCAGTGTAATTTATAAATGCAACTACAGAAATTAATTACAGATGTAATTACATGCAGTTATTTTTTTTTAAATGTAAGTACAATGTAAAAACATGATTGTACACGATAAGTACATTGTATCAAATTATTCATTTAAATGTTAGTACATAGTAGTTAAGGACACCTAATATAAAGTGGGTCCAAATAAGTACAAAGTACAAAGTTACTATTTACCTTGCTGATACGACTCAGAAATGCCTTTATGCCTACATAAAGACATTATATTAGGGGTGTAACGATTCGTTTTAACAACGATTCGATTCGTATCATGATTTGAGGTTGTCGATACGATTCAAGGACGATATTGGTTAATTTAGAACGATACGATCCGAAACGATTCAGTGACTTGAAATCGATTCAGTAACTTATTAGCCAAAAATTGTGTGACTGAAATAAATATCTGGATACTGGTCAGTGCAGGTGAAGTTTCCTAGATTCCTGTTGTTTCTTGTAAGGGAATCAGGTATCAATTAATTATGGATATAAACAAACGAGTAAACAACAATTAATGGCAAATGCATTCAAATGTTATTTGAAAAAAGTGCAACCAACAGTTTAGGTTGAATTAACAGGAAGTTAACCTTTTCTGCTCTCATTTTCAATATTCAATACATTTTCAATAAAAGCACAGTAAGTGCAACCAACATTTCAACAGTAGGTTAACCTGCTACTTCTGCTTTTGTTTTCCAACATAAAAATATTACAATATTAATATCAAAAATAAAGTGTAACTAACTTCTCTTCAGGTTTAATTAATAGTAGGTTTACCTGCTATTTTTGCTGTTGTTTTTCAACATTAAAATAATACAAATACAATATTAAAATCAAAAATAAAGAGCAACCAACATTTTTTTCAGGTTGAATAAACTGGCTGAACCTGCTACTACTCTCAGTTTAATAAACAAACAATATTTAACAAAAGATAAAATGTAACCAACTACTCTTCAATGACTCTACAGATTTTTTTTTCAAAAATATCAACTGATCAACATGATCTGGCTGCAGAAAACTTCTCTGTGCGTTCACTATGTCGCCAGCAGTACAAACACTCGCTCTACTGGCACACTGGTGCCAGGAATGCACAGGTAACATTTAGCAAGGGTTGAAAGTACAGGTAGCTCTTTCTCCTGGTGGCTTGATCATTTCTCGCTCATTGGCTTCTCCTCTGCCATCCGCCAGGCTATGTTTTGTTTTCTTAGCGCTGCTGCTGGTGCGAGGCGATGATGTCACAGATAGGCAGACTGAATCGAGTAACGTTTAACGCCTTTATCATTAAAAGTGCTGAGAAAAAACATCCATATAAAGTCTGACGTGCTTAAATCCAATGCGTTCTTTCCTATTATCGATACAATCGATTGATTACCTTTTAAAACGATGTTAGATCGATATATGTCGTCCGGAAGGCCAAGTTGCCGAACACAGATCGATGTAGTTAGATCATAGGAATATAAATCGATACATCGATGTAGTAGATGAATCGTTACACCCCTACATTATAGTATATACATTTGACTTTCTGGTAATAGTGGAATGACTTATGCCCTGCTTATTAAATAAATTTTTATTGTGCCAGGTTTTTTTTGTTGTTGGTCAGATTTGTCATGGTATTCTATTTTATAACCCTTGCTTTTTTAAAATCCTCATCAGAAGCTAATATTATAAAATAATGACTATATTCAGTAAAGCTGCAGGGGAGCAAATGTAACAGAGTTGTTCTGACATTCTACAATTGTGACACCGGTGTGCTTCAGTATTTTAGTTTTTTGCATCATGTAGTCCTGTTGTTATTGTTTGTGTGTGTCCTTTTATTCACCACACAAGGGGTGTGTGTGTGTGTGTGAGTGTGAGAGAGTGATTGTGCACACGTGCATGCATACTCATGTGCTCATGTTTTCACACACGCATGCTTACATGCACTCTGACACACCCTGAGGACGCCTTTGTGCTTGAAACAGGTCAGCTAACATTTAGCCTCGACTGTTCTGTTTAATGAGGTCTGTCTTGTTGTTTTGTGCGAAAGCTGATCATTTTCTTGTCGTGACATTCAACGTTTACAACACATTCCTCTCTGCATGTTTTGCAGGAAGGCTATAGTACCATCCAATCCATTTGCTATTTCTTTATGGTTTCACTATATAATAATTACACAGTTAATCTGCTCATTTTCATATGTATATGGGACTCATTTTCTTCAGATGCAGTTGTATGCCGCTTTCCATGAACAGTACAAAATAGGACCTGACTTCTTTAAAAAAAAAAAAAAGGCACAATCAGAAGTTCATACTCTTATTAAATGAGCTATTTTATTCATTCATTCTAAATAAGTTTGCCCTTTGCCATTTGCCCTTGTTACCAAAAGGGACAAATTGCTAGTTTATAATTACTGATGAACTTATAATTTCCATAAAATAAAGAAATATATTTTGGTTCATGATTTTTTCTTAGAAGTAATGTTGGTAACAGGGCTGAAAAATTGTGAAATTGTCAAAATCCGAATGTGCCCTTGTTACCAAAATTTGGAACATTTCAAAATATAGAAACCTAAATATCCTAGAGAATACAATCATGAATACTCATACAATCATATAACAACAACTTTTCTTCTTGAGAAAAAAATTATGATGAACCTGAGAAATATTTTCCACAAATTGCACTTAGGAACATTCTTACAAACTTTTTGGAATCTATCTTAAGAAATTTCGTAACTTTTTTTTCATGTATCCAGACCCAGATCATGTTACTACTTGGATGTTTAAAATTTTTGTAATGAGGAAATCATGCACTAACAGGGTTGAACATAAATTGGGCTATAGTTCAAATTGGGCTATACTTTATTTTATGGGAACATATAATTCCCATAAAATAAAGAAATATCTTTTGGTTGATTTTTTTCTTGGTTACCAATTTATTAATTATATTTTCTAGCATATTTAGGTTTCTATATTTTGAAATGTCCCAAATATTGGTAACGAAGGCAAATGGCAAAACTAATTTAAAATGAAAATAATAAATATATAATTTAATACTGAGTTTTGCCATTTGCCTTCGTTAGCAATATTTGGGAAATTTTTTGAAATATAGAAACCTAAATATGATAGAAAATATAATGAAAAAATATGTATCCTAGCTGTCTTGCTAGATTATAATTACTGATGAACATATAATTCCCATAAAATAAAATAAAAATAATATTCTTCTTCATCATCTTCATCTGCTTCATTACCATTCACAAATGGCACTCGCCAGACGTAGTAGGTCATCAAGGTACTTATGAATACTATGATGGCTGATGTTTTCCACTTAATATAGTATGGAAGTAGCATATTCAGATTTAGACAGGAGGCTCTTTAAAAATAACTATACATTCAGTCTTGATGAAAATAATGTGCACACTTAAAGGGTTAGTTCACCCAAAAATGAAAATTCTGTCATTAATTACTTACCCTCATGTCGTTCAACACCCGTCAGACCTCCGTTCATCTTCAGAACACAAATGAAGATATTTTAGTTTAAAGGTCCCATGGCATGAAATTTTCATTTTATGAGGTATTTCAACATTAATATGAGTTCCCCTAGCCTGAATATTGTCCCCAAGTGGATAGAAATGTTGATCGGTGTAAAACCGAGTTCTGGCTGTCTTTCTCTGCCTTTGAGAAAATGACAGGCCAGACTAGCCAATCCTGAAGTCTCCTGGTTTGACGTCCAAGCAGGAACGGTTTCCTCCCTTTCCTCCGCCCAGAGAATCTGGCACGCCCATGCAAACACTCGAGATCATTAACGTTACTTGTGAACGAGTGAACACTGGCAGTTTCTCAGTGTTTGGATGTACAAATGAAAACAGAAGTCTTTCTTCAGTTCCTTCTGATCTGTGATCATTGATTTCTTATGTGTAGCTTATTATTTATTATTTGTGGACACGCAGCGGCTTCTCTCTCTCCCGACAGAACAGTGTTTTCGTGTTTTCTATCTTGTGAGTCAGTGTTTTTGTACGTCCTTGTCGCGTCTATCTGTTCTAAAATGTGCATACAGTCTTTTCTGCTCAACACCAGCAGTCACATCTTTAGAGATAAACTTCACACACGCCGAAGCTCGGCCTCCAACATCCCCGACCCCCAGTACTGCATCTGGCCCACAGCGGAGGCACCAAACGCGGCGTGAGATTAAGCAGACGGGGGTAAGCGTGAGGGTATCCGGCTAGGCTAGCCAGCTTTCCCCACAATAAACTGGATTACATTCTATTACAGCTGTTGTGTCTTTGTTTGCGCTGTGTAACGTTACTCAATGCGCGTCAATGACGCTATTCATATGATTGGAACATATCTAGAAATAATGCTATACTCAACACTTACTAACTCGTTCATCTCGCTGTAATGGTACATTGCATGTGTTACAAAGTTGGTAGAATAATGATGAAGAGGACTCGGTGTGACTGGGACTCGTGTTTATTCAGAACTCTCAGATACAAACACAATAAACTCGCGCTGACTGACAGCGCTCTCATAACTCAGTAGTTACTATAAATAACTTTGTTAGCAATCGCTTCGTCTCCGTGATGTCCGGTTCGCGAACGAATCATTCTTTTGAATCGGTTCTTTTTAGTGAACCGAACCAGTTCACCAAATCGGACTGAATCGTTCTAAACGGTTCGCGTCTCGAGTCAGCGCTGATCCATAATTTACTAAAGTTACTAACTTTCTGACATGAGTGACAGCCCCTCCGACTAGAAATAAACTAATAACCTGAAGTATATGCTAGTAACTACAACAGTTCACCCTGAACTGAGACATGCTGAGAGAACTGATGAGAAGTGAACACAGGTCCATCCGTCTCTCTGGCAGCAGCTCGTGCCTGCTCGTGCCTCATTAAACCACGCCCCCTCCGCTCATTTAAAATGCAAAGATGTCAGCCAATCACAACAGTGGGCGTTTTTACTGAAGTCTCACAGCAGACACGCCTCTTGAAGCAGAGCAAACAGCAGTATAGAAAAAATGCCTTTTATTTCTAAATTATGACATTTTATGATGTAAAAATCATACTAACAATATAAGTACACCTCAGGAAACATTATAAAATAATAGAAAAATGCCATGCCATGGGACCTTTAAATCTGATGGCTCTGAAAGGCCTCCATTGGCACAATGCACTTTACACTCTCAAGACCCTTAAAAGGTACTAAAGACGTCGTTACAAAGTCCATCTCACTACAGTGGTTCTAAAATAACTTTATGAATCGGCGAGAATAGTTTTTGTGCACAAAAAAACCTAAATAACGACTCATATAGTGATGACGATTTCAAAACACGGCCTCATGAAGCTTCGAAGCGTTATGAATCAGTGAGTCGAATCATGATTCGGATCGCACAAAAACTATTCTCGTCGCTTCATAAAGTTATTTTAGAACCACTGTAGTGAGATGGACTTTGTAACAACGTCTTTAGTACCTTTTAAGGGTCTTGAGAGTGTACAGTGCATTGTGCCAATGGAGGACTTTCAGAGCCATCAGATTTCCACTAAAATATCTTCATTTGTGTTCCGAAGATGAACGGAGGTCTGACGGGTGTCGAACGACATGAGGGAAAGTAATTAATGACAGAATTTTCATTTTTGGGTGAACTAACCCTTTAATTATGATACTTTGCCGGCAACTGAAAGATGGACATTGAAATGTTTTTCATTGAGCAGCGAGTCTTTAGTAACAATAATAATAACTACTTTTTCTTCTTGAGAAAAAATTATGATGATGAACCTGAGAAATATTTTCCATGAATTGCACTTAGGAACATTATTACAAACTTCTTGGAATAAATTTCTCAACTTTTTTTTCTTCATGCATCCAGACCCAGATCATGTTACTACTTGGATGTTTCAAATTTTTGTAATGGGGAAATCATGCACTAACAGGGTTGAACATAAATTGGGCTATAGTTTTACATACATTTCAAATTCAAAATATTTTTCTTAACTAAAATTAATTAATAATATAGATATTCTTCTTACTGTAGTGAATTGAATATCAATTAAACAGACATGTGGAAAAATTATAACAACGTTGAATTGCCTTGACGGATACAGTTGAGAAGGTCGAGACTAAAAAAAATGCCATTTGGTGTCTTGAACTACTTTTCACCCTATATTACATAATAGCTTATCAAACACATCTAATAGTTCATACAGAACATGGGATTTATGTCACTAATGTTTTAAAAACAAGTAATGGGACACTTAATCTACCCTGTTTGTGTACAGTACCATATGCTTTCATTTCTCGCTTTGACAGATAGTCTTTTAATGGCTCTGCATAAAAGGGGTTATGCAAACATGGCGACTTACAGCTCCAGACATCTGTTCTGATCAAAATATTCTTCAACATATTTTTCTGGGCCCTCAATGTGCTGACACACTTTTTTTCACCATCATCTGGTTCATAATATAGTTGTGTTCTTGTTTAACCTCAAAATATCGTTGACTGTCACCCAAGCCTCAGAAATTATTACATCAAGGCCGACCTATGTTAAGCACTTGGTTGGGATATGGGAATGTCACTGTTGGTGACAGGACATCCCGCTGATCAACACAAACTGATGGGATGCCGGATGAATGCTGGTTGCAGCATCTGGCTGTGACGGTTGAGCAGATGTTACTGGGACAGTTGACACCCCTCTTGAACCTCAACAACTCCTACATATGCAGTTTTACTACCTTATTTCCAGGCCTATATTATGTTTTACTATAAAGGGGACCTATTGTGCCTTTTTCACAGTTTAGATTTTTTGATTTTTAGGTTTTTAAAGCTTAAATAACACTGTTAGTTTATCAGTAATGCATCAATGTTTTCTAAAAAGAAACCTCTAAAAGGATTTGCTGCATGAGGTGAAGCTGAAGCTGAAGAGTGAATGCACAGTAGAAACCTGAAGCCTGTTCCATATGATGCATCCTGTATGAGATTAATCAGATATTCTAGATGCACAAGATTAATGTAACATTACAACTTGTATCACTGAGTACTTTTTAAATCCATAGTTTCGCTTGATTTCACACGTCTGGATGGCATGCTGTCCTTACACTAACCAATCAGACCTCAGGTACTGCCCAAAATGCTGTAATAACCAACCAGAAAAAAAAAAAAGAAAAGAAAAAAATATATATATATAAATATATATATATTCAGTAACCGTGCAAACTGATATAGAGAATAACTCTCTTTGTAACTTTGCAGAAAATATATACATAAATAATTAATCATACTTACAGGTTGTGATTCTGAGGAGCAAGCTGACCCATCTTTCAACAGCAAGGGCTTTGCCAATCCCATGTTGAACTCATTATGCAAATATGATCTAGTGATGTAGAACCGCAACGCTGTGGGATTCGAATTAAAAGTGACTCGTATAGGTGGTTCAGAATCGATTCTTTCTTTTGGGAGACAACTTTATTTATTGTGGACTTTCAAGCTTTACAATATTACACTTTGGGGCACTTTAAGGTATGTTAATGTATAGTAACTGACTTCTCGCCGATATCACCAATTGTTTGTAAGCCTGTATAACACAGTCGTTTTTCTACCCCATTGATATTGTCCTTTGCAAACTGCGAGTTCAGAGCCGTTGTAAAGATGATATCTCCTCTGTGATTTGCGGTGTTTAGTGTCTACAGACGCCCACCAAGGGACGAGTTATGATGAGTTTAGTGCATCCCATGCTGAAACAGCATTTTATTGTCCTATAAGGTCACAGATTCTCATAACTCACTCAAATCTGGATCAAAGGAACTGGATATAAGATGGAAACTTTGCATGTGCCAGAGATATTTGTTATATTTGTTGTTAACTGAAGCTTTTTTTCCTTCACACACTCTAAAAAACACTGGGTTAACCCCTAGGAGTCTGAGCTGTTTTGGGGCCCTTTAGAAGTTTTGGCATGCTCTGACATTTGTGTTTTTTTCAGTTGCTTATAAACACATTAATGGCAAAAGTGCAATTACAATGTTTTCAGCACAAACTGGGCTTCCATAATATGAGTGCAACATGTATGTACATGCTTGTATTTTTGAGATAAAAATGTTTATGGATGGTTTTTGAGAAAACAAAAACAATTGTTTTACAAGTAAGGCCTCAAAACACACAATAGATATGTGTCCACAAGACCTTTGACTCATGGGTGTATTTGCCTAGAGTTTTTGCTTTAAACTGATGTGAGAATCATTGAGCCTACTCATTCACATAAAACAGAGTTTAGCTCCAACCCCAATTAAACACCCCTGAACCAGCTAATCAGTGTCTTTCAAGGCCCTATTTAGACACTGATTAACTGGTTCAGGTGTGTTTAATTGGGGTTGGAGCTAAACTCTGGAGGACAGTGGACCGAGTTTGGAGACCCCTGACATAAAACAATACACTGATTTAAAATTTGTAAGACAGTTTTTCTTCACAAAGCCTGTATGCGAGGAGGCGTGATATCTAATGAATAATGATGATCACATGAGAGGACAAAAGAACATAATAGCCCAGCATAATGACCTACATAATGAGCTGCATAATGAATGAGCTTAATTCAGGTGTGTGACTGAGTTGCAACAGGACATATATTATAAATTGTACTTATCTAGTAAATGCATCTGGATTTAAGAATGTTTAAATATTTAGACTAGAAACAAGACAAAAATGACTAAGAAGAGCATTTTTTAATACATTTTTTGTACAATTTTTTTATATTTTTGAAAGTAGTCTCATGCTAAAAAAATTAATAATAAATCATTAAAATTAAGATACAATTTATACAAAACGAAATTCACTTTAAAGAAAGCAATTAACTTTCTACAAAAAAAAATTCACTTTCTACAAAACAACTCAATATCAATTCGATAAAACAAACTTTGATATTAAATAAAAAAATAACATTAGGCTATAATATTTAAACATCAATATGAAGAAAAATACGTTTGACTGGTACTATATTTATAGCATCTGAGCAGACATTTGCGAATAAAAGCTTTATTGATGTGACTCTAGACTCTTTTACAATAAACACGTTATAATCTATCCAAAACAGGCCAAAAAATCTTGTCTAAACAGTCTTGCGTGTATGACATGCAGCAGGATTCATATTTAAACGGTTTTTGTGCGTTTAATATTCACAGATGCTTACAGAATAAACTTAACAGAATAAAGCCTACCTTACAATCAGCCCTGAAACCGTTGCTTTCAGAAATGAACAGCTTTTCATGAGGAGAATAAATCCAGGATTACAGCTCAACGCGTCTCAAAACGATGTAACTGAAGTAACGTTACAACGCTTCACTAGATGTGTTTGTATGAGTTGGTGTGTGGATGTTGATGTGGGGATCGTCAGTATTTGAATCTGAAAGAGCGTGTGCTCCGTGGGCGTGGTCGCATTAGCGGATAATGAAGTGGCTCACGAAAGACTGACATCTATCACTTTTCAACCAGATTACATAAACACAGCATATTTGTTTTCAATTTGGTTTACATTTTTAAAAACCTGACATTTCAACGTTTCTTTAGACATATGTCTTATGTTTGTGAGACAAGTATTCACTAAGCTAGAGTTTCTTTTCTGAAGACTATCTTAATGAACGTGTTTGACAGAGAGGCTGCAGTTCGCGCATCATGTTTGTTTTCTTTATTTTGCAAAAAGCAAAACATTTTGTTTTTATTGTGACTGTACACAAAAAAATAGAAACTTAACAGATTATAATGATGTATAACACTTGCCTGAATGATAAAAAACGTCAGTTATTTGAGTCTCTTTGGCACTGATAAGAAAAAAAGAGAGCCGATCGTGCTGGCGCGACCTTCGACTCGAGAATTTTACCCAGCAAATTGGGTTGTTTATTTAACACAGCATAATGGGTTTATTTAACCCAGCATAGTTGATTCATTTTTACTATAATTTTTGCTTCTTTTTTTTTTTTACTTCATACATGAATTAATGTCTACGGATTAACTTAAATCCTCTAAACTTAAAAACTTTTAACATTTAGAAGTAATCAACCAGTCTCTGTTGTCCCGTTTCCACCGTAACGGCACTGGGTCTTGCCAAAAACTACCCAAATACTGAAAAAATAACCCAAAAGGCTCAACCCAGGATTTGGCTAGAAAAAATAACCCAAGATTTTTTAAAGTGCACTATCCTCACCTAATTCCTTATTTACCAGTACAAAATTATGCCTCTATAAATTGTAGGTGACATTTTATTTTAGGGTTCAATTCTCACTATTAACTAGTAGCTTATTAACATGCATATTACTAGGATATTGGCTGTTTATAAGTAGGCTACTTAATAAACACACATTAATTACTTATTATGCATGACCATATTCTACATCCTTTAATTTTACCCAATAGCTAAACTTATGAACTACCTAATTATTAATAAGCAGTAGTTAGGAGTTTACTAAGGCAAAAGTTGTTAATAGTGAGAATTGGACCTTAAACTAAAGTGTGAACAAATGGTGAACAAAAAGTGTGGAACCCCCCCCCCATTTTAAGGTTTGGTAATATTATTTACACCACTACTTACCATGACCTAATGGTAAATAATACTTCTACAGCATTTATTAATCCTAGTTAAAGTTAATTTCTACATATATAAAATCAAAAGTTGTATCTGTTGATATTAATTAATGCACTGTGTAACATTTATCATCATATGTAACAGAAATGAACAGAGGATATCAATCTCTATATAAACATTGGTGAAGTGTAAATATACTGCATTGTATTGTTGTTAATTGTTATAGTTGGTGTTAGAAGTTATTTAAAATATAATGTTATTAATATTTAACAATATTATATTTTAAATGACTTGTAACACCAACTATAAAAGTTATTATATCAATCATTATTATCAAAACTACCTTCTATGATTGCAATAATTACATATGCTAAACAAAGCCTATTAATTAATTTAACACTGATTAACATGATATTTTTTCTGCATGCCTGCGTAGTCTCCTCTTGCAGATTCACTGAGGTTCATATTCAGTCGAGCTCCGCTCTTTTTCACTTTGCCGTCTGAGCATTTCTGTGGTGGAGCGAACGTCATTTAGAGACTGCAGAAGATTGTAGCCTCCCTGTGAAGCGCTTGCAACAGTTCCACCTAAAACATGTATAACATGTTCAAAATAGTAACTGTGTCTTAGGATTTTGGAAACAAAAACTATTATTATTAGTAGTATTTTAGATTCTGAGGGTTACACCCAACAAAATGTCCTTGAAAGTCTAGAAGACATAAGCACCTCTGGATCAATTGACAAAATAGTATGTGATATAATTATAAATATATATTTTTTTTATTATATTTATTATAAGCATATGTATATTTTATACTTCATTATATTCACCAACCATTGCCAGGCAACTGTTATTTTGGGGTTTATGTGTTAAAAAATCCACACTCTTATGGAAAATACATTCCCTCAAGCTTAGCATTTCCTTCACTTGACAAACACTAGTGAGGTATTTTTTTTTAAATACATATTTTTGGTAACCAGCCTTTATTTATGATGTATTGAAGCTATAAAGCTGGAAAGTGTAGTAATACATAAAATTGGTGGGTGGGGGGTAATGTTCGTCCCTGTGGGCTGCTTTCTTATTTATTTCTATTGATTCTTTCTTGCTGATTTATGACTGTGCGCTCTAAACTCACTGGGGGCAAAGTGAGACGGCAACTAGTTTACGTCTATCAGTCAGTGGAAATAAAATGTGTTGAGTATGTGTGACAACGCTTGAATTTAAATTTATCGATATACACTGATGAGCCAAAACATTATGATCAGTCACAGGTGAAGCGAATACTGTTGATCATCTCCTAATAAGGCCAAATGTTTGGGTCTGGGTAGATTAGATAGTAAGCAAACAATCAGTTCTAGTTATCATACAGTTTAATAGTTTTTTTTTTTTTTTGGTCTATATCTTGTGACCTAAACCTCGCAGCTCTAGTGGATCGTCAAACTGTCGGCAAAACCTCATACAACAGCCTCACCCGCCTCAATCATGAATTAAGTCCGCCACGCATTTTGGAGACGGTCTCTGCTTGTTTGCAGAGCAAGGGTAAATAAAGAACTGTTTCTTTGAACAAGTACAGTGTTTTCTTTATTCAAAACACTAGCCACACAATGTAAGGCTAATGTTTTATGTATTTGAGGAGCGGAGGAGCGTGTCTCAGTCTGGTATTTGCCGTCTAGTCATAACCAGTACAGCATGTGCTTAACACTTCGTCTTTTATAACAAAAGGCTACAATAACCTTTGTAACCTTTAAGTTGATGCACTCACTGCCTCGGAAGCGACCGTTCTAATGACAGACAAAACTAAATCTCTGACATTTGCTGCTGAAAAACCTTGTATTTAATCAAATGTTAATAATATAATACAACGCAAGTGTCTGACCATACATAAAGAAACTATACAAACACTGACAACATTAGTCATTCCTGAATAGTAGTGGTTCTACACTAACCTGCGATTTTTGCTGGTTTCAAAACAAACCACGCTGGATATAACTTGCCATGGGATCCAACAGCTAATGCCAGTCTGATTTTAGAGATAACTGGAGAACTAGGGGCTCTCAGGCCCTCTAATTTGTACACCGAACCTTGCTGTTGTTATGTCTGTGTCCTCTACTACTCGTCCTGTGGTGTGGCGAACAGAAACGTCATGCGGGCATCGTGCCACCGGCGAACACTCATCAGTACCTGACAGCGCTACGGCTTTGCATATGGTTATTTGCAAATGTGATTTTGATGCCCTGAACAGTTTGTGCGTGTCAGGACTGATTAGAGTCCTGTTAGCAATCGGTGGGAAGCAGTGCCAAGTGTGCAGATAGCATCAGGGAGGACGGGACGCCACATGCTGAGCCCGTCCTTTACCAGCCAGCCAGCCAGCATGAAGGGTGTGAAAAGAGATTTTGGGGAGAAGTGTGATCGAAGCACTGCTGTCACGGAGCATTTTTGTGTCTGTAAAGCTATGTACTAGTACAGTACACTACTGTAATTTATTGTAAAATTATGTTTTTCCAAATCTCCAGATAAAGAATAAAGAAATTCAATGTAAAGAAAATTAACCTTTTTTTGACCATTATGTTTTTTTGCAATGTGACATTATTTTTGACAATTAACCACATTTCTTGCCATTAGTGTAATGCGTTACTTTTGATTTATTTTTTATTTTTTATTATGCAATAATACCCAATGGTACAGTGTTATATTAGTATTTAATATTATAGTTATTTATTAATATTTTGAATTAGGTTTTACTTTTTATGTTTTATTTAAATTTGTTTAAATTTTATTGATTTTGATATATGCTTTTGTCATTTTACTATTTAGTTTTTCTTTTTTTATTACAGTTTTAGTTTTTATTTATTTCCAGTTCAACTTACAATTTTTTTCAAATTTTCATCTAATATTTTATTTTATTCAATGAACAAAAATGGTTTAGTAATGATAACCCTGCAATAGTCATTCTATTTTATAAATACAAAATTTTAACAGAATTACATAAAATATATATATAAAGATAATACAGTATTTACACACCTATCAGGCATAACATTATGACCAGTGAAGTGAATAACACTGATTATCTCTTCATCACGGCACCTGTTAGTGGGTGGGATATATTAGGCAGCAAGTGAACATTTTGTCCACATATTGATGTATTAGAAGCAGGAAAAATGGGCAAGCGTAAGGATTTGAGCGAGTTTGACAAGGGCCAAATTGTGATTGCTAAACGACTGGGTCAGAGCATCTCCAAAACGGCTGGCCCATGTCAAATTGCTCAAGAAGTTAATGCTGGTTCTGATAGAAAGGTGTCAGAATACACAGTGCATCGCAGTTTGTTGTATATGCGGCTGCATAGGCTACTGCACAGCAATTTGTCATGAAAATAATCTCACACGGTATTATCTTTTATATATTTAAGAATTTCAAGATATAATTTTCCATCTTGTTAAATTATATATTAAGTAAATTATACCACGTCCCAGAGAGATTTCTTCAGATTCACCCAATTATTCATCATTCATTCATGTTTGATGCTTTGTTTGCTCAATACACAAAAGAAAAGCAGAAGAATGAGGTTTCCTGGAGAAATGACATATGTTTGTGTCCACGGCCATTAATGTTTTAAAGATTGGGAAGGGCAACAGTCTCCAACAGAGAGACACTTCCCAGCATAACATCACCATCTTATAATGGCAATCCACACATACATGCAGCCTCTCTCTATTGACCCTGTATTCACAGTGGCAATGCTTCGTTATTCTCCTAAGTCTCTGTACTATTACAAGCTTCCTTTTTTGTTCGCCGCCTCTTTTTTTTCCCTTTGCACTGGCATAATTTATCTCCTCTCATCCGGCACGCCTGGGACAGAAGCCAAAACCCAGGTTTCTTCCCATCTCTGTCCTTTCTTCTGCCCTTGATTAAGCCATTTTAAGGGTCGCAAGTATCGATTCCAGTTATGAGCGTACATTATGATTACAATTATCACTTATTTTGGAAATATCTCCGTCTGGCTGCACAAATGGCTAGTTTACACGCCCTTGATGTTATGCACTGCAGTAGTTCACCCAAAAATGAACATTTTGCCATCATTTACTCAACCTCGCATCTCTCAAAACACATTTGGGTGAACTGTTTCTGTAAGTTACTTCCCTAAAGTTCGATATCAAAAGCAAACGGTGAACTGTGAGCATTGCAGAAGTATATATTCATTGCCTTGTTTGCGCTGAGATTGAGAACAGCAATCCCAGACTGCAAACGTGAGATGAATCAGCACACTGAATCCAATAAATCAAAGACAAAACCGGGCAGAACCAGCCATGACATCCAACTGTGGGACTTTGTTGTTTTGCCACAATATTGTGCTTTGAAATTCTCCCGATACCTCATTATTGTAGAACGCAACGCATGATGCTCCGACCGTGATGAATATTCTGGCTTTAGGAATCAATCTCGACACTTGGGACGCTGGCCACAACTTAATCTTCTTTCATGCATTACTTATGTAGCCATTGAGGTTTCGTGTGCATTTCCATATTCCACTTCTGCTATTTGGGGCCATGCCCTTTTTGAGATTCCTCAATCTGCTTCTCGTCTGTCTTAGAATCACATCAGTCAGTAATCTTCGTCTCAATAATGGGATTCTGGGTCTCTGTGGCGTCTGTGATTCAGTTCCCTCTCCTGTTGCTAGTCGTTCATTGTGTTCGTGTCTCATACATCATGCATTGTCGGAATAAAACGCACTCCTCATCCCTGACCTCTCCTGCGTTCATGAATTGGGATTTTTCTTTTTTCTCTCTCTCTCTCGTTCTCATTTGTGCCATATATACAGTTCCCCTTGTGTATTGCTTTTGTTCGCTTGCCTTACACCCCTGCGGACATGGCGGTTTTCCATATGCTAACTCTAAGACACTTAATTATTGCCTTATTTTCTGTTTTTATACAGTACACTTCTCATATGTGGCTTGCCATTGTTTGCTGTTTAAAGTCAACATGAAACAACCAAATTTGTGACATTTTTCCACATGAAACCATCGAAATACAGTGTAATTATCTACACTACAGGCTTTCAAATTAATATTTATTTGGCACAAAACATTAAAACAATTTATTCTGGAAGTAATGAACAGCTAAATGTCATGCAACAAAAAAATCATGTAAAATTCCCTCACAGGGCCCAAATGAATCAGAAGTATGATTCAATATGATTCAATAATGAACAAAAGTAAAGTGTTTGATTTGCATGAACCATGTTACCAACCAATTGCGCTTTATCAAAACAAACCAATTTACTAAAATAACTGTAACTTCCCTGTGCAAATAAGATATTTCACTACCAAAAGTTCAGGAATTCTACGGTGGGTCTGTAATGAATCAGTGACTCATTTTTAGTGAATCGGTTCTTTCAGGCGGTCCATGTGATGGAAGCAGTTCTCAAAAGTACACTGCTTGATTTATATGAACCATCTAAACTAACCATTTAACTAAAACGAGTGTAAATTCCCAGTGCAAACAACTGCGTTTAACCAAATATTTTGCTTCCAAAAAAATCAGAACTTCTACACATGGACTCAAATGAATCAGTGACTCATTTTGGTGAATCAGTTTTTTCAGACGGTCCATGTGAAGGAAGCAGTTGATTTACATATATCTAAATGAACAGAATCTTTCAAATGAGTCTAAATTTCCAATGCATTGTTTGGCAATTATTTGAAGTGAATGAATTATGTTGGTTGTCAGTGAAATATTATGATGAATCATTACACTGATAAAGCATTCACAATAAGGCCAGACACATGTATTGAGATAGCAAAGAGTAACAGTTTTGATTTCATGTTGACTTTTCAATACCCATGTGTGATTACAGTTGGGTTTCATTTAGTCTGTGGTTCCAGTATGTAAAGTCTTTGTGGTAATCCAGGTCATTTTTTATGGTAGCTTGTTAAGACAGTTAATGTATCAAGACAATAGAGTAGTGTCCCCCATGTGTCCCCAGGCCCCCTCAGCAGGCGGCGGTGCCGGATCTGGAGGTGATCTCTCAGCAGGTGGAGGATGAAGGCCAGTGCATGGCTCCAGTGCAGCTGGTCAGCTTCGCCTACAGGGATCTTCCTCTAGCTGCCCTGGACCTCTCGCTGGCCGGATCCCAGCTACTTTCCAATCTGGATGAAGAGGAAAACCAAGAAGGGTAAGAAACTGCTGGCACACCAATGATTCTGCACAGAAACACGTACACACATGATTTCCCATTGCTTTTAAAACTAACCCAAATCTAAAAATGAGCTTTTTAGAAGTGAATATAGTACTGCTGTCAAATCGATTAATTGTGATTAATCTAACATAAAGTTTGTGTTTATATATCATGTGTGTGTGTGTGTGTAAGGGATAATCCATGGCTAGCTGTGCATTAAACAACTTAACGCACAACGTGGAGGCAAAGAACAGCACAAACCGGAGTGTGTAAGATTACATTTACCTGAATAAATTAATTATAGTATTTATTAGGGCTGCGCAATATATCGAAATTATCGAAATATCGCAAATGTAAATATCGCAATATGCATATCGCAAGGGCACGCAATATCTGAATGATTTTAATATGCTACTTCAACATTGTGAAAAGTGTACGTTTTAGGTTGATGCATATAGCGGAGAATAGACTGGGCACACGACTGTTACTTATGTGACTTGCTTGACGTTAAAAAGAGTTATTAAACGCAATAACTTGCGAAAAACAACTCCTTGCAGTCTCGCGCTGTCTGCTGTCTGACACACACCGAAACGTGCGCACAAGCTGTTCTTTTTTTCGTGTCTTGTTATACACTCAAACTGTCAAAAATAGATTTTACACACTTAAAGCAATATCGTATTGCATATCGAATATCGCATTATTTAACAAGGATATCGCATATCGCATTTTTCTTCAATATCGCACAGCCCTAGTATTTATTTGAATCAATTGTCGAGAGAGAGAGAGAGAGAGAGAGAGAGAGAGAGAGAGAAATTCGTACCTGTGTCTGTTCAGCGGCTCTCTCCATAACAACTAAGCTGTGAGTTGAATGGTTTAATTACTTAAAAATAGCAATTTAACACCCTCATTGCTAAGAAACATAATGTAGCGTTTCAGTATCGAATCAATTTTAGAACTAAAAGTCACGTGCTGATAAGTTTCTGTGCTCCTGAATGTTTGTGTGTGTGCAGCGCGATCTCCGCTCTCTCTGTGTGAGAGACGTAGGTCTATGTGTGTGTGCTTCAACAAAAACAGTGCATTAATATAGAACGGCGATTAAACTGACTAGGACCTACCTGTGCATTAAGTAAGGAATAATTGACTCCGGGCCGTTGAATTATTATTAGAATAATAATGCACACCCGAGGTGGTGATGCGGTCACGAAGCGGACCTCGGGTGTGCTTATACTACGGTTACCACACCTCAAGACATCGATCCGATGATATATTTAAAGGGATTCGTCCGGTTTTTGTACTTAAATCGCTATTGTGAGTAGGACTATTTCTTCCGCGTCTCATGCAACAGCTCTTTTGCTAGTTCCGAAACGTCATTTTAAAGCTGGTAACGGAGGCTTGAGCCGTTGATAGCATTCTACTGCAGTTATTAATGAAGTTATTAAAAAGAGAGCGAGAGCGACAGAGACACAGAGAGAGAGCGACAGAGAGAGAAAGAGAGAGCGCTTGTGTGAATTAGGCTACCTCTGTGCGTCTCTAAACAGCGCTGTTATTACCTCACTAGTGAAAAAATGTCATGTGTAGCCTTTAAGTTGCTACTCTATATAGGTTAACTGATAAAATCATCAGGGCAGCGCTGACAACACCTTTTTGTGCAAACTGTAGTGCGTGTGCGAGCACGTGCGATTGCAGTAATGAGACAGAAAAGCTTACCTTTGATATCCGCTTCCGTTTGTTGGTTTTCATCTGGACTGTCTAATACTGCTGCCGCCCAGTTGTTGAACGTTTTATATTCACCGTAAATATTAAGATTTACTTTAGGAAAATCATCTGTCATGTTGTTGTTTTTTTTGTCCTTTAATTTCTGTTATTACAGTTAACTATGCGTAGTGATATGGAACTGTAATGCGGTCAAGAGAGCTGCCTGGAACTACGTTCGCTGTGCGTTTCCCAGAAAATAATTGCACACCTCAGAACGTTCATCAGCCAATCAGATTCAAGCATTCAACGGCCCCGTAGTATAAACTGTTTTATTGGACATTAATGTCGAGCCCATATATATATATATATATATATATACTGATATATATATATATATATATATATATATATATATATATATATATATATATATATATATATATATATATATATATATATATATATATATATATATATATATATATATTATTACAATTATTACATTATTACATTATTACATTAGTTCGATTGACAGCAATATAATATGACATAATATACTTCATAATATACACACATATATTATATAAACGCAAACATTTATGTTAGATGCGATTATCACAATTCATCGATTTGACAGCACTCGAATATAGCACTAGTCTCTTTGTGAACAGGTTTTCCTTTTAAAGAATAAAATAATAAAAAATCTTTAAAAAAACACATTTATTTTGCTTATTTTCTTTTTTATATCAAACTATGTACTTCCTAAATGGAGGGTTTTTTGGTCCTCCTTTAGTCAATGTATTCACTCATAAGAACTAATCATTTGAAAAACATGACGATATTAAATGTAAAGCGATATGACATTTTAGTCTGAAATTTCCAGTGCAACTGCAACATTTTGACCGTCTCTCTTTGTTAGCATTCTTGTCACAGAGCCACTTTCAGTTGTTATCGGATAAAGGATTCCGACGAAGCAAACGCCATGCTAGGAGAGAAATATTCAGATATCCAAAAAATCAGGAAGAGCAGCATACTCTCACTTAGATCAACGATACTGACTTTTAACTGGAATTCCAGGAATTCATTTAATGCTCGGCAGGGGTGAGGTAAAAATAAGCCTCAGCATGTCTTATAAACAATACTAGCAGTATCTAAAGTAGCAGAGATCGAAATCTTTATTTAATCTGACATAAAGTAGTACTCTAAAGGAATTTGTTTATAATATGCTGGCATGCTGAAATGATTTGTAATGCAGAACTGGATCGTTGAGGCTTGTTTACCTATTGTGTTTCGGTTAAAAAAAAAACTGAGCACTGAGAAAGATTTTGACTTGAAATGTTATATTTATTTATACAATTTCTAATGGAAACTCAGACCAGAAGCAAAATGATATCTTGAAAGATTAAATGAAAGTGCTAATGTACCGTTACACTATCCTGAGACAGAAATAAATCCATAAATTGTTTGTGACAGAAGTTTCAGCTTTCAAAACCGTTAGGGTTTTCTATAAATGGATGGGTTACTGCCATTCGTAGCATTTTTTGTGGTTTTGACTAGCATGCCTTTGTGATCCATATCATCCTGTTGCACCATTTTAAGATTTTTAGATCAACATTTTTTTCTGCTTGTGTAATTCTATTTTCAGCAGAGTCATTTTGACTATTAGCACAAAGTATGGACCACTTATACAGGAAGAAACCATCTGAACATCCTGTAAATTGACCAATCACAGTCTTTTTTTTTTTGGACATATTTTTGGCAAATACTCTTGTTGTAATGTGTCACTTAGTTGTAATTAATTCATTTGATTTGAATAAAATTTTTATTTTGATAAAAATATGAATTAAACAGCTTGTATACTTTATCACTAGAAAAAAATGAAATAAACATGAAAGTATTTTCCAATAATTGAAGACAATTCTTATATAGAACCCTTTTCTATATTGTTCTATATTGAACCTTTTTTTCCTAAGCGTATACAGTATGTCTCTGCCATAAAATATTTTATAAATACCGGATGTTTACCGCAGGAGGTTGGTTTCTCGACTACTTCACACCATATTTTTAAATGCCAGGTTTCTGTGGATGTGTTTGTGTTCCTCGGTGGTTAGTGTGCAAATGTGGCCTTAAAAATCATCTGGCAGCCGCACTGCATGCTGGGAGTGTGGAGCACCCAGACCTTTATGGTGCTGACTGGGTTTTTTTGGCAGTCGACACTGCTGTCCCGTCTGGGTAGCGTGACTCACCGTGGACGGCCACTGTGCGATGCTCTGCTACACGCAGGGAAAGTTGACAAACACCATAAGCTTAATTATGGCAGCCGTCACACTGTCCACAAGCTACGCCTGTGTGTGTGTGTGTGTGTGTGTGTGTGTGCGTGTGTGTCTGTGTGAGACAGATGGTCCGTACAATCTCTCAAGTGTGTGAGTGTGTTTCTGAGATGTCAGCACAGAGCTTTCTGTTTCTCACGACTCACTGTCAGGTGACATGCTCAGGTGTGTCACATAACTGTCCTTTACTGTGATAACAGCCCAGCTTAATGTTGCGAAGAGGTTGTGAAACTTTTTTTCTACGTTTTAACTCTTTCCCCGCCAGCATTTAAAAAAAAAAGTTGCCAGCCACTGCCAGCATTTTTGATAATTTTCACAAAATGTTCATGACCCCCAGAATATTTTGATAAAGCCCTGTTTTTTATCAAGTTTCTTTATCAACTTAAATGTGAATGTTTAGTTTCATAAAAAAGCTAAATTTTGTGCAAAAAGCTGAGAAAATTCTATTTTTGTCAAAGACTACATCTGAATCGGATTCAGAGCGATGATTAAAACACAGATGGAGTAGATCAAGTCCATCAGCACCCCCAAAGCTTCACAGTCCTGTAGCTCGTCCTGAGTCGACATTTCATTCAGTAACATTGAAAAAGCAGTTGATTTATATGCTGTTTAATGTTGATGATTGCGTTTTCTTACAAATGCATCTGCTTAAGTATCACCTGCTTCTTCTTCACATGTGTTTTGATCAGGAAACTGATTCGTTCAAAAAACATAGATTCATCCAGTAATGAAACGAGTGAAGTATTTATGAGGGAGTCATAGAATCATTTGTTCAAAAAACGCTGATTCATCAAGTAATCACACAAGTGAAGTATTTATGAGGGAGTCATTGAATCGTTCATTCAATGGATTCATTCAAAAAACATTGATTCATCCAGTAATGAAACGAGTGAAGTATTTATGAGGGAGTCATTGAATCATTCATTCAACGGATTCGTTCAAAAAACGTTGATTCATCCAGTAATGACACAAGTGAATGTCACGGCCAGCTCGTTCTCGACTGTCACATAAAGAGGATCACACATGCAAACGAATAGTTTGACTTGCAAGATTATTTATTAAACACACATAGTGGTCCATTACAGAAATATAACAACGTCTAGGGATTTAAACAATAAAGGGAAAAATAATAATCCAATTGGTGAGGAATGTTGATAAATGATAAATAAACTAGAAAGCAACAAAGTGGAGCAAAGTGACTTCTCTGGAGATGTTCCCCCAGAGTAAGTACTAATGAGCAGGTGAATACAGCTTTTATACTCTCTGCCCATAAATTAATCAATTACACTGCATGAAAAGTGGGATTTTCGACCCCGTAAACTCCTGTATACTCCTGGAAATCTCCCTAATTTTCGGCAGTTTTCGACAATTTAGAGGCAGCGAACGTCGCGTTCGTCTGTTCCACAAATTGTCGTAAACGAACCATGACGTAGGTGGAGAGCCCCCCGCGGAGAGAGCCCGCGGAGGTGCGACGCCTCTAATTTGCATATGAATAGCAGCGAAACCAGAGAGTCAACGGCCAGACTTGAATTTACTCACTCACTATTGGCTGAAGCCACTACATTTAAAAAAGAAAAATCCCTCGTGATTGGTTGGCAGATCACTGCAAACCAATCATTATTGGTCCCCCTGGCTCATTATAAATGTAAACCCCAATAATAATAATAAATATATAATTTATGTTGTAATAATTTGTTTCATATTAATGTTATTGTGCTATGAAGTATTCATACCATCAAGGAATATATGGGAAAATTATACGGACCGTGCCGTTTATTCAAACAAGGGGCTTCATTTATAAGCATACAGCTGTTCATTCAAAGAAAGGGCTTCATTTATAAAACACAGCGGTTTACTCAAAGAAAGAGCTTTATTGTTAAACATACAACTATGTACAGTGCAGCAGTAATGTCTCGTAATGTAATGTAAAGTTCGTCGTGCTCCAGGCTGCGAGAGGGCGGTGGCCGCACAATCAATCCAGACACCCCGTCAACAAAGCCGTCTTCCTCATCAGATATGAGTTCAATGGTCGCGGACTTCCAAACGTCCACCTCATCCAGCACACTCTCGCTTCCAGCAACTGTAATACAATCCATAAAGACAATAAGCAGCCTGAAAAATACTCGCATTGACAAAAAACGGATCTAATATAATAAATCTTACCCTTTTTCTTCTTGATTGACTCAGTTTCAGGTTGTTTGTATCTGAAGCTCCGGCGTGTCGATTCATAATACGTCTTACAGGCAGCTGGAAAACAATTACATGAGACTGGTATTAATAAAAACAGTCACGGTAAAATTAAACAAGGAATGAGAAACACATTAGAAGTTACTTACACACAATTTCGTCGTGATCAGCGGTTAAATCTGGACTCGCGGAAATCGCTCCAAGCAGATAAGAGCTCACGCTCACGGCTTCGGTATGAGGCGAGGATAGTCTGTGTAAACAAAATGTGCAGTTTTAAGCTCGGATCTATTAACGCATCCATTTCCTTATACAGCTGAATAAAAGCATATTCTTTAAATCGTAACGTTACATTACCCATGCTCTGGTTCATTGCGACTGCAGTTTGCCTCAGAGTTATGAAGACGAAGACAGCCTCCTGAAAATGAGTCCAAAAAGTTCGTCGCGTCCATGCAGAGATTGAGTTGAAGACGGTGTCCTGTCATTGTTGATCACGAAAAAGGAAAGCAGCAAAAAACATTAAAAAATAGTTTAAAGCTCGTCTTCTACGCGTCATGGCCATGACCTCGACCTCGCACCTCATTGGACTAGGGCTCTGATATGGAACGCGCCTGGGGCCAAATCTCTTTATACGAAACGCGTGACTTATGATCGTTTCAACCTTCAACACGCCCTGTTTTCCGCTTCACGCACAGTTTTAACATGTTAAGAAAAACATTTGAACGTGTTTCTTAACGCGCACATTCTGTACATGTCGAAGTGTAATATTTTTTTTTTTAAGCAGACTTACCTTTAGATGTAGCCTAGGCTACATACATATTAATATAAGATATTAATTAATTGCTTAACTGACTACTGTGCTAGAGTAAAGTAGCCTAATGTTACAATGTATATTAAGTAAATGCTTAATATTATACAATTATTATAATTTATCTATATGGGTTATTGTTTGTTTTTTAAAGTTAGGCTATATATAATTTCTAAAAGTATAGGCTAATTTACACAGCACATACTTATAACTGAAAACACACAACTTTATTCCCTTTCACATAATAATGTTTTTGTAATTTGGTGTTTAGTTTGTTGTATAGTTTGTTTATACTGTTCTGTCTCTGTTTTGTTTCCAGGAACATCTGATGAGTGCTATAATAAAATGACTTCATTATATTTAAAATATGTTTTGATATTCATTTTATTTATATTATTAATATTTTATTTACCCATAAACGTGTCTTTAGGAAGCCATAAGTCATAGAGACAAGAATAACTTTTGCCATTTAAATGCCACATTCATTTACTGAGGACCCATACAGCCAATGATCATGTGTGAAAACACTTATACATAAATTGATCACTTAGAAATCAAAACTAAGGTTTGAGAAAGAAAGAATATGCATACAACAAAATATATTGTTTCATAGCAGCTTCAGTAACAAGTTCAAAACAAATTCTGCTGTAAACCGGCTCTAACAAGCCAATATAGTGTCAATATTCAGCTCAAGTGACTTCAGTGTTGATTCAGTTCAGTTGATTTCAGTTCAACTGTAAATTCCTCAGTTGTGCATTGTGTAGTTAGATATATGCAAAAACAACATTTTTGGAAATAGTTAAAATAGTTTTGCACAAAGTGTTGCTTTTGCAAGAGATGTCTGATGTTTTGTGTGTAGAGTTACAAGAAATGGAGCCATATTTTCAGAAATTGTGTGTAAGCAATTAGATAAAACTGTAAATGAATCCAGTTTATTTTAGTTCAGGACTCATAGTCCAGGTGTTAGTAATCTGTGCTTAATCTTTGTTCCAGGCAACAATTTTTTAACTCACGATTAAATAGATTAAGGCCTACTTTTGGCATAATTTAAACCCTGTCCAGGAAACCACCTCTTGAAAATCTGCATTGATAATTCATAAAATGTGGTGTGAGCTCAATTTAAATGACAATTACAGAAAAACACAATCTGACTTAACTATAAACAAACAAACTTGTACTTTTCACATTTATGATTAATAGCCATTTAAAAAATCATTCACAGTGCAGGGTGGAAAAATTAATGTTGGTATGTAAACTGTATGCTTTACTTGATTTATTTGTGTGCTTTGGTTCATTGTCTTGTTGCATCACATAACCTCTCTAAAGGTTGAAGACATGAACTGCTGTCCTGTATTTTTTTATTTTTTTTACATAACATTGGTTATTGCTAATGACATACAGAGTAATTCATCTACACTGTGAGCCCGGACAAGTTGAATCTACTTAAAAAATTGGAGCAAACTGGTTGCCCTAAAAATTTAGTAATGTGTACTAAAACGAGTACATTTAACTTAAATTTAAGTTAACATTTTAACTTAAACTTTAAACTTGTTTTAGTCAAAAAAATTCAGAACCTAGATAAAACTCCCCCTGCTGCTACTCTGATTTGCATTTGTGTAGCTCACAGCATGTTCATTTACATGATAAAGCCTCCCCTAGAATTAAGGGGAGGGGGGGTCATGGGGGGACAACTGCCAAGCAAGGCCCACGACAATTTCCGACAATTTACGGCAGTTTTCGGTGTTGCCTGCAAATTGCTGTGCACAGTCGTAAACCTAAAGTTTCACGGCAATCTACAGTGTCACATACTGACGAAAATCCCACTTTTCATGCAGTGTTAGGCATGATTGTCTGCAGCCAATCACACCATCAGAAAGCAAAGGAAAACAGGGTCGTAACATGAAGTATTTATGAGGGAGTCATTGAACTGTTCATTCAATGGATTCATTCAAAAAACGCTGATTCATCAAGTAATCACACAAGTGAAGTATTTACGAGAGAGTCATTTTAATCATTCATTCAACGGATTCGTTCAAAAAACGTTGATTCATTCAGTAATGACACAAGTGAAGTATTTATGAGGGAGTTATTGAATCATTCATTTAATGGATTCGTTCAAAAAATGTCGATTCATCCAGTAATGATACAAGTGAAGTATTTATGAGAGGTCATTGAATCATTCATTCAATGGATTCATTCAAAAAACGTTGTTTCATCCAGTAATGACACAAGTGAAGTATTTATGAGGAGGTCATTGAATCGTTCATTCAATGGATTCATTCATAAAACGCTGATTCATCAAGTAATCACACAAGTGAAGTATTTACGAGAGAGTCATTTAATCATTCATTCAATGGATTCGTTCCAAAAAACGTTGATTCATCCAGTAATGACACAAGTGAAGTATTTATGAGGGAGTCATTGAAACATTCATTCAACGGATTCGTTCAAAAAACGTTGATTCCTCCATTATTGACACAAGTGAAGTATTTATGAGGGAGTCATTGAATCATTCATTCAACAGATTCGTTCAAAAAAACGTTGATTCATCCAGTAATGACACAAGTGAAATATTTATGAGGGAGTCATTGAGTCATTAATTCAAACCGATTTGTTTATATTTTAAATAGACTGCAGCAACTGACATTTTTTCAGAACCTCGAGTAAATTGCATGTTATTTTGTTTAGTTGTCTGTTCAGAATTGTGATCTCAGTTTGAAACCAAAAAAATAGTGATTCTCAATTTATCCAGAATCGTGCAGTTTGTGATTGCATCCAATCGCTTAGCAATTTCGGGTTTTATATGTTTATGCATGGTATAAGTTTTGTTTACGTAATTTGTTTTATTTTAGGTGTGGTATCTAGATTATTTTTGAGTGATAAAAACAATCACTTACAGGTACAATTTTCCTTCGATTAATGTTGCCCCATCGCATTTTTAGGTGTTAGGTTTTAAAAACGTTTAAAAAAACTTTTGTTTACAGTGACAACCTACCAGCAACCAATATACAATGTTGTGAAAAGTTTTGTGCTTTCTGAGATATTTCTGTCAGGTATAATTTCGACTAGAAACATGCTTCCTGTTAAGGACAGCTTTCATCAGATTTTGATTGATATTGTCTACAAAACATTTAATGACAGAAACTGATCGCAATTGCATTGATTTCCATAGAAAGCACAAGGTCATAGCCATTCCGGGACACTTGGTTTGTGACAGTTTCACCCCACCTGCATATCCGCAGCATTGTTTCCCTCTCCCGTAACTGTCAGTAGAGAAAGCGAGAGCAGTCACATCATGTTTCTGGAGTGACTCACATCTGAAATATGTACAGAATGATACAGACGATATATTCGCATGGTTTGATGTCAGTTTAAGCCTTATTGAACTAAGCTAATAATAGAAATATATCAAAATGACAGCTCATGAATTATCCCGAAACTATGGTAAATGCAAAACAAAAGTACTTTATTTTATTATTTCTTTAGTTTTAGTTTTCTATTAATTTGAAAGAAGCATTTGTAATAACTTTGATCATTTAAACCTACTTTAAAATTTTAAATATATAAGTATATTATCTAGGGCTGGGCAAATTAACGCGTTAACGCGGGCGATTAATTTTTTCAGCTTAACGCATTAAAAATATTTAACGCAAATAACGCAGCGTCCATTTTTATATCCATTTTTGCTTAGCGTTACATGATCATCACGCTCTTATTGATCTAAATGCTTCCAAGCGTGACAAGACACAAGAGAACGCGCTGTATGCCAATGTCCTGTCTCTCTGTGTGTGTGTGTGTGTGTGTGTGTGTGTGTGTGTGTGTGTGTGTGTGTGTGTGTGTGTGTGTGTGTGTGTGTGTGTGTGTGTGTGTGTGTGTGTGTGTGTGTGTGTGTGTGTGTGTGTGTGTGTGTGTGTGTGTGTGTGTGTGTGTGTGTGTGTGTGTGTGTGTGTGTGTGTGTGTGTGTGTGTGTGTGTGTGTCAGTGTCCTGTCTGTGTGGATGCGTCTCATGTCAGCTAATCAAGGGACACACACACACACACTCGACGCATAGATACCCTCGCGTCAGTTTCCTGCTCACATCGAGTTCTCTTTTGCTCTTGAACAAACAATAATACAGAGGATTTTTAGTATTCTCATATTCGGAGTCTTAAATTAGTTAAATAACGTCTTAAATGAACTTAAAGAGTTGTGAGGAAATGAGATGCGCGTGAGATCCGCGGCTGTTCTTAAAGTGACAGGAGCACTGATGATGCCCGTCATTAATGTTCATCAAAGAACAACGGGAACAGAGACAATTTTAGCTTTAATGATGATTCATCTATATTTAATTTATTATTTATGCAGTTAAGAAAGATAACTATTACATTTCTGTATATGTATAACAGGGAAGGCCATGGGTAAATATAACATTTATTATTATGGGTTTATGTAAAGATTGTTTTAAGTTCACTTAAATTAAAAGTTGTTTTTTTTAAAGCCTAATAAATGTTGAAATTGGGAGCTTTCAGTTATACTGTAATGTAACGTCATTAATGTTTCATAGACACTTTAGTATCAGTGATACTGGCCTTCATTCATAAAAATATGACAATACAACACATATTTAAAAAATGCTGTCTTTAAATTGTTTATACATTAATTTGGATTAATCGCGATTTAATCACGATTAATTAGGCTACAGAAAAAAATGCGATTAGCTAGTTAATTTTTTTTAATCGATGCCCAGCACTAATATTATGATATCTATATATATATATATATATATATATATATATATATATATATATATATATATATATATATATATATATATATATATATATATATATATATATATATATATATATATATATATATAATATAATTATATTATTGTATTTAGAGTATATATGGTCCTAGACATTTAATGTTTTAATACTATTATTATTGTTTTAGAGTTAGAGTTTTGATTCATGAGACATTTAATGAAAATATATGCGTCTCTTTAGAGTTAATTCACCAACATTTAGACTCTAATTGGTTTATTGAAAAAGTTATAAAATGGCTTAGATTTTATGGCTAGGCTTTAAAAGAGATCACGCACCACAAACTTGGCCACACAAAAAGTTTACGTTGACTCTCTCTCGCTCTCCAAGGTTGCATTTATTTGCTCAAAAATACAGTAAAAACAATAATATAAGACGACCCTGATTATAAGACGACCCCCCCCCCCTTATTTTTTCAAGATTTACCAAGAAAATTCTTTTATGTGAAAAATTATTTTCATATTGCATTTTTTTCAGATTTACATTTTTGTGTTGAAAGTATGGTAAATGCTGGTAAAATGTACAAATGATCACGTTTAAAAATAAACACTTTTTGGCAAACCATAAGAATAACCTTTAGCCCATCTGAATTATATAACATTTAGGCTAACCATCTAATAGTGAAAACCATGTAGCCTACCAAAATTTCATTAACAGTAGAAGTGAAATCTGGGTACCATCTTACGTTTTAAAATCGCCATCAGCGAGGCACACAAACATGGCTCTTAGACTGTAAGCTTTTCTTTGACTGTGTGTGTCTTTAAAGGGGTCATAACACACACAGTTTCTGCCAATCTCATGTTAATCTTGAGTACCTATAGAGTAGTACTGGATCCTTCATATCTCTGAAGAGTCTTAAGTTTTATCAGATTTATATTAGTGGAGTCGTGCAGTGGGCGGAGCTAAAGAGTCACGAGCACACACACACACACACTACATCATGGCATTATCCCTGGATAACTTTGATTCACTATACATTCAGGTTGTTCACATTATATGCACTTAAGCCCTATTCGCACAGGATTAGTATTACCTGGTGACCTCTAGTAATTTGTAACAATTGCGGAGATTGTCTGTGATCTTAATCCCGTACGAATCGGCCATGTCTGTAATTTGTAAAGTAAAAATTCCCCGCAAATGACCTACCATATTTCGCCAAACACAGAGGTCCTATGATAATATGAGCCCCGTGCGAATCGGCATCTCTGTGATTTGGCCAGGATTTGGAGGGTCGTATATCATTTTTGCAAGGTTTTTGTTTCTTGTGCAAATTTTTATCCATATTTCGCCAAGAACTAAGGCTGCATTCATAACGCGCACCGTTATAAATGCCTGTGCGGCTGTGCACATTATACTTTCACTTTAGAATTAGAGCCAATTTGGGAGCGAATTGCTTAAAGGTGTGTTCAATATTATTCTTAATGAAAAACACAAAAACAGAACAGTATAATGACAAGCTCGCTTAAATGGGCGCTTTTACATTTCGCTTTGAAACCAAATCTTCCGCCGTCATATTGTCAGCTCCTCACTCTCGTGATAAATGAAATCTGATTCCTGCTGCCTGTCTGTGCTCAGTTCAGTTTTTAATTGTCTGTTCTCTAACTAAACTAAATGGGAAAGTGATGTAACCGGTGGAACACCGACTATCGCGACAATGTAGCGGCACGCTGTAAGGAACTGTTGTTTATGATATATCATACAGCAATATCTATAACGAAAAAACATTTACAAGTCTTGACATCATATCCGGGAGATAAGTCAATAAATACGAGTAAAATCACAGGCTTTGCTTATCCCGTCCGAATCCGCCACGTGAAATTCAGATGTGGGGGGGGGTAATTTCTAAATCACACAAGGTCCCCAGATAATACTAATCCCGTGCGAATAGGGCTTTACATACCTATTGCCAACAAAACACCGACATTTGATGCAGTTTTACTCACCGCCTGCGGTTTGGACTCATGACCGGGAACAAACAAACACAATTATTCGGAAAAGAAACTGCATCCACTGTTTCCTTAACACTGGGTTATTTGGGAAGCTGAACATAGTTATCTTTTCCTCACAACCAGAAACACACTTGTTTAGTGACATTGTTGATTTCGTGGTCTAAAAACAAAATGACAGCGCTGCCGGCAGCTTCCGTAACTCGAACGAAGCTCGTTGATGGATGTGCTCTTGCTCTCGCTCTGGTTGATGTGCGCACGCGCTCATCTGGGAGAAGTGGCCATACAAGGATTCCCGCCCTTTATGACGTCATACAGGGCCATACTCTAAAAAAAACTTTCCCAAACTTGTTTAAATCCTGAAAGAGTGTATTTGCCGCAAAAATACTCAAATACATTTTGGCCATGTTTAGCATGAGACAGAATGCATGAAATAGCATTAGAACCCCGGCCTTCAGGGGTGGTATTTAACTGTTCAAGAGGGAAATGGCCTGTGGGAAGAAACTGTTCCTGTGCCTAGATGTTCTGGTGGCCAGTGATCGGAGTCGCCATCCTGATGGTAACAGTTCAAACAGGCGGTGTCCAGGGTGAGTGGAGTCTGTGATGATTTTCCCTGCTCTCTTCCTCACTCTGGAAGAGTACAGGTCCTGGAGGGTTGGCAGGGGGGCACCAATAATCCTTTCTGCAGTCCAGATTGTGCGTTGTTGTCTCCTGATGACAGATTTGGTAGCTGAACCAAACCAGACAGTGATGGAAGTGCATAAGACAGACTCAATGACAGCCGAGTAGAACTGAATCAGCAGCTCCTGTGGGAGGTTGAACTTCCTCAGCTGACGAAGGAAGTACAGTCTCTGCTGGGCCTTTTTCACAATGGAGTCGATGTGATTGTCCCACTTCAGGTCCTGAGAGATGGTAGTGCCCAGGAACCTGAACGACTCCACTGCTTCCACGGTGCTGTTCATGATGGTGAGTGGGGGGAGAGCTGGGCTGTTCCTCCTGAAGTCCACTATCATCTCCACCGTTTTGAGCGTGTTGACCTCAAGGTTGTTATAACTGCACCAGACAGCCAGCTGTTCAACCTCCAGTCTGTAAGCAGACTCATCACCGTTTTGGATGAGGCCGATGACAGTAGTGTCGTCTGCAAATTTCAGGAGCTTCACAGAAGGGTCTTTAGAAGTGCAGTCATTGGTGTACTGGGAGAAGAGCAGTGGGGAGAGAACACACCCCTGGGGGGCTCCAGTGCTGGTAGTGAGAGTCCTGAATGTGAGTGAGAGTCCTGGATGTGAGTTTCCCCAGTCTCAGGAGCTGTTGTCGGTCTGTCAGGAAGCTGGAGATCCACTGACAGATTGAGGATGGCATAGAGAGCTGGGTCAGTTTAGCTGAGATTGCTCAGTTTAGCTTACAATTATGTTGTAATAACGAGATATGTCATTTAAACAATATGTTTATAAAACAAAACATGTTTTAATGACACATTATGAAAAAAATTGTTTTAACGGCATCTCGTTATTACTAGAATTGTCATTTTAACGAGAAAGATGCTTTAATAACGCATTCTCGTTATTATGAGAATTTTTTTTAACTATCTCGTATTCACAACATCTCGTATCAGTCATTTTAATGAGAAAAAAATTAGTTTTAACGACAGACTACACATCTCATTATTACGAAGAAACATAATTTTAACAACACCATTATTTCAAGAAAATTAAATTTTAACGAGAAATACATATGTTGTACACATTACCTCGTTATTACGGAAAAATGTTTTAGCGAAATCTCGTTATTAAGAGAAAATTTAATTTTAATAAGAAAAATTTTGTTTTAACGACATCTTGTTATTACAAGGAAATATGTAATTTAAATGAGAATTTTTTTTTAATGACACCTTTTTTTTTTTTTTTAAACCCATTGTTTTATTGACATCTCATTATTATAAGAAAATATGTCACTTTAACAAGAAAAATTTCGTTTTAACGTCAAAGCATTTTGTTATTACAAGAAAATATATGTTGTTTAAATGACATAACATCTCGCTATTACGACATAATTAAGTGGAAAAAAATATGTATGTGTCAGCGAATGTGCCACCATAGAAAACAGTTGTGCTAGATTTTGTGGAAATCGTGATATATTTTTTTCAGGATTCAAAAGAACAGCATTTATTTGAAACGGAAATCTTTTGTAACAATGTAAAAACCTGTCACTGTTGATCATCTTATTTAATGTGTACTTGCTGAATACAACTATTCATTTCTATTCAAAAATGTCTGACTGACCCAACACTTTTGAACAATATTGTGATTTCACTCATCTTTGCTACTTACAAATATCCCATCCAAGACCAGAACATCTCCCACCTTGTTTGTTGTGATCAAACAGCAGATATTACAGAGATGATGTAGTCTCGCACACTCACTGGTGGGCTGCCACGTGGGCGGTTGGTTGTAGTTGCAAACTTCAGGGGGCATTTGCAGAGCTGGCAGTCTTGTGCAGGGGCAAGACATCCAATGTGTAGGTTATTATTAGCATGTGCTGGCACTAGGGCTTCCTGACCGGAACATTATGCTGGTGTGCATGTGGACTGCCCAAAATATTCATGCTTTCCGTTGCATCTTGTATGTTTTTCATAACAAAAGATTGTTGACTGAGGAAAAAATGGATCATGAAAATGGTCTCTAATTATGATTTTCTATTGTAATGATTTTGGTCTTTGTTTTTTATCACAATGAGCGAGAAATTATATGTTATTAAGTGTTAAAGGCTTTCTAAAAAATGAAAATGATTTAGTAATGTGTTGGTAGGCTGCCCATTTTTTTCCAATTTAAGATTTATAAACTTTTTACGTTTGTGAAAATCTAAACATCTTTTTAATGCACTTGGTCAACTTTATAGAACAAGACCTTAAGCCTAGAGCATTATGGGTGAATTACTGATATCCAGCCTCAAGGAGATGAAAAAGACCTCAGAGACTCCTTGACTATTAATTTTGAGATTTCATGTTTTTTTTGTACATACAATATTTCAAGTTATGTATTTTAAGATGCTTGGTTGCAGTTTAAAGAATTAGATTATATTGTGAAGCATTTGTGCTCTTTCATTGATCTTATAAACTCACGTTTTTAAATTTAGCACTAAAGTGTGACACACCCTCATGATAAATTTGGTGAGATTAATGGTGTGCTTTTCAAATAAAGAATCTCTCAGAGATTCAGCAGATATTTTATGCTTAGCTTTTGTTGTTGTTTTTGTTTTTTATCTTCTCTAACCCTTTCCTGTGCTGAGGTTTGTCTGCTGGCAATGGCAATTGTTTTTAGCTTTTGCTTGCTTGCTCTTTACCTGACATTGTCAGTGGAGCGTGCTCATTCCTGCTGATCTGAGATCAGCCGCTCTCTTTATTATTATATTTAGAAGCAGGGGATGTAAGAGATATCTGTCTTAGATCAGCATACAACTTTTGACATTTGCGGCGGTCACTGGAAATCAGTCTGTCCTATTTGCTTATGACCCAGAACCCACAAATAAAAACAGACAATTCTCAAAAGACTGCTTAGAAAGAATTATTATGCATTGTTATTAATTTGAGGCTTCTGTAATGGGCATTGCCAACCTTGAATACTGAGGGCTTGGTGCTGTGTTAGGAGTTTGCCAGTGCTGAGTGCTCATACTTTAGGACAGGAATTATAGCACTCCTAACCATAAATATTAAACTTTTAGTGTGTATTTTGTCCCACAACATTTGTACTTTAGGTATGAATTATATGTATACATACTTTATACCTTATACCAAAACACGCTAGAACTCATTAGCAGTCATAAAATAATGGTGCCGTATTTTTCATTCACTCACAAAAAAAAAAAAAATCAAAATGAACAAATGTAAAATGTTTGTTAAATATACCATATACTTTGTGGCATGATAAATTATCAAAGGCTATGATCTTCCAGCTCATGGTTCACTAACTTTTCATTTCAATTGTGAGAAAGTCGCATTGTGAGAAGCTGCATTCAAAAATAAGGCCACAGTTACAAGAAATTAAGTTGCAGAATCATGAAATATTAAATCACATTTAGAGATATAAAGCAATTAAAAGAAATTAAGTCGCAATTGTGAGATTTAAAGTCACATTCTCACATAAAAAGCCACAATTACAAGGAATTAAGTCATAATTGTGTGATTTTAAAGTCAGAATCGTCAGACATAAAGCCACGTTCAGAGATAAAAGCCACAATTACAAGGAATGAAGTCATAATTGTGTGATTTAAAGTCAGAATCGTGAGATATAAAACCACGTTCAGAGATGAAGCCACAATTACAAGAAATGAAGCCATAATTGTGAGATTTAAAGTCACATTCTGAGTTATAAAGCCACAATTACAAGGAATGAAGTCAAAATTGTGAGATTTAAAGGTGTCATGAACTGGCTTTTTAAAAAAATGTATACTATTGTCTGAGGCCAACTTATGAAGTTTGCATGGTTTTTACATTAAAAAACATCATAATGAATAAGTAATAGGCTATTTTCTGCCCTGGTTTTGAGCCTCTCTCAAGAAACGCTCAGTTTTTATGGGTGTGCCGCACCGAAGACTTGGAAGTAAATGCCCATGGCTAGGATTGCATATTTAATGAGCTTCGGCTCCCCCATGAGTACGCGTGAGGCATTGTTTTGAAAGCGTGTGGAGAAACGACAACGATTCGTCCCTCTGGGCTCGCAAAACATCTTTATCAAACAAACACAATGATTTATCTCTCATCCACCAGTAATTAATATGAATGTTATTTTACATTACTTGGCCCGCCCGTTCGGTGGATATAAGCGCGAACTATGCATCACACACACACACACGCACCAAGTATGTTGCAGACAGCCAAAACTTCCGTGATTGTATTTTTTCTTCAAATATCAAGTCAAGTGAGTGAACAACGCACATCCCCGGGACGTTGGGCTTTTTGCAAGCCCTGTGACAGTGGTAAGTTATGTTTAGTTAGACATGTACACGATGTAACATAGTATTGCGTTGTTACAGATAAAATACAATCACATATAAAAACATTTTTTACTCACATTAGTGTGTTGCTTCATTCATTCATGTAATCTCATCCTGTCTGCAAATCCAGTCTCTTGTTTACAAACGAATCCGGTGAAATTAACATTTGTGCAATGTCTTCCCCACATGAGCTGGATATTCATTAAAAATAAAGTTCAACCACACATTCCCAATATTAGAATCCGAAGGAAGCTTATGCAGCGACTGTGTACTTCCACAATCAGGCACAGCGCAATATCTTGCTATCTTCGGCATGTTTATTGCTCAGTAGCGCGATCCGTTTAGCTCCACGAGTCGGTGGGCGGGGCTACAGAATCAGGCGTACATATTTATCTGTTGAGGCGGCGTTTCAGCATACGATGACGTCAAGGGTCGACATATTCTTAGATTGAGTGTTTTCTGCGCCTGGTGTCAATAAGGACGTTTTCAGCTCTGAAACTTACAGGATATTCTTATATCACGATTAACTTTTATATATATCAAAGGCTCAAGGGAAAGTGGATTTCTCAATTCATCCCCTCTTTAAAGTCACATTCTGAGATATAAAGCCACAATTACAAGAAATTAAGGCAGCTAGTTATGAGAAATGGTCACTATTACGAAAAGTAAAGTCACAGTTACCATTTTATTAATTTTTTTACTTTTAATACTGAAACAAGCTTCCATGCTAAAGAATCTCTATCATTTCTATCAATTTCTTTCCATTCCTGCTGCAGGAAACCATATAACCGTGCCATTATCAGTACCCAAAGAGCAGATTTAAAAGCCTTGGCTGCACTTGATAGATTGTTATTACTGTTCTTGGAAATATCTTATATATGCTGTGTGATTTTCTTATTTTACATATTTATTTATTTATTTTGTTAAGTCTGTAAGTTTCCTTTTTTTAAATTATGCCTATCAAGGAACATAATGGCTTTGATCAAGCTATTGCAGGCAGACAGATCTATTTTTCACAGGCTCATGCCAATAATGATTTTTAGAATCGACAGTAATGCCTTTCCCGCTACTGTGGGTTGGATTACTAATGCAATGGTGTTTTTGATAGTCATATGCAACTGAGATGCAGCAATCGGTTCTGGTGAAGATTTGTAGCTTCGTTCTTTGTTTTTGTTTGGCCTTTAGTTATTCTCTAAATGCCGAGACCCTTGCTGAAGTTTACTGAGGTCAGTAACGGGAAGCCGTTAATGCTACCATGAGTGAGGTTGATTTATGTGGAGGCTTGAAGGCGCTTGTGGTACAGCTTTGTGCTCCTTGATTGCTTTTTCTAAAAGTGATTTCCTCAGAGACCAACTTGATGCCTCCTCAACCTCTTGGTGCTGGAGACTCACTGCCAGAGTTCAGCTTCTAGTGAAGCCAAGGTGTATGTGTCCATGTGAACGTATGCTTGACCACTCCATCTGCTGCCTTGTGTTTTTAATCAGTGCTTTGCAAATCATGGATAATTAGCTTATATGTTTATATCAGATCCTGCCCTGATTTCAAAGCGCAAACATTAGAAGATTAAAATATTTTCTTAAAATCATCTTGAAATTAAGAATAATGCATGGTACCTTTTATTCCATGCATTATTCCATTAATATAATACAGTAATACACTGTAATTTTTTACTTTGGTCATTTAGTCAAACTATGGTCAAACTATGAAACTTTGGTCAAACTATGCTTTTTATACATAGTTTGACCAAATTCTGAGGTAGCATTACATGTGTCCTTAACAAAGACAATCCCAGAATGCATTGTGACGATTTCAGTGAAAATATTTACCAAATATAGATGGTGGACAAAATTGAGGGAAATAATGGAAAGGCATCGTTATTACAATTCTGACTCACATCAAAACATCACATCAATAATTTTTGAATAAATAATATTTATATGAATATTTAAATTGTATAGATGATAACCGATGAATGAATATTTAGTAAAACATTATAATTATGTACTATAGTAACTGATAACAACTGATAAATCTATTTTTTTTTTTAAATGTTATTGAAATTTTTATAATATTGTAGTTATACAATATTACAATAATATTTTCAAGTTATAGCCAACAACCAATAAATATATTAAAATATTAAAACACATAAAAATATCTTAAAAATGTCATAATTCTGTACTAATTTATTTAAAAGATAGATACAAATATTAATTTTGAAATGTTTATTAAAAAATGGATATTCATTTTGAGATTTGCTAAAGATTACATTTAACAGTGTTAACAAATTATTTGTTTCTAAAGATTAAGAACGCTAACTTAATCTAAATGTCCAAAATTAGCATCAAATTAAATATTCAGTTCGACCAATAGAAGAGAGACATTTCTGAGTTTATGTCTCGCAATTCTGACTTTGTGTCTCGCAATTCTGACTTTGTGTCTCGCAAATCTGACTTTGTCTCGCAATTCTGACTTTGTGTCTCGCAATTCTGACTTTGTCTCGCAATTCTGACTTTGTGTCTCGCGATTCTGACTTTGTGTCTCGCGATTCTGACTTTGTGTCTCGCGATTCTGACTTTGTGTCTCGCGATTCTGACTTTGTGTCTCGCAATTCTGACTTTGTGTCTCGCAATTCTGACTTTGTGTCTCGCAATTCTGACTGTCTCGCGATTCTGACTTTGTGTCTCGCAATTCTGACTTTGTGTCTCGCAATTCTGACTTTGTGTCTCGCAATTCTGACTTTGTGTCTCGCAATTCTGACCTTGTGTCTCACTATTCTGACTTTGTGTCTCGCAATTCTGACCTTGTGTCTCGCTATTCTGACTTTGTGTCTCGCAATTCTGACTTTGTGTCTCGCAATTCTGACTTTGTGTCTCGCAATTCTGACCTTGTGTCTCGCTATTCTGACTTTGTGTCTCGCAATTCTGACCTAGTGTCTCGCAATTCTGACCTTGTGTCTCGCTATTCTGACTTTGTGTCTCGCAATTCTGACTTTGTGTCTCGCGATTCTGACTTTGTGTCTCGCGATTCTGACTTTGTGTCTCGCAATTCTGACTTTGTGTCTCGCAATTCTGACCTTGTGTCTCGCTATTCTGACTTTGTGTCTCGCAATTCTGACTTTGTGTCTCGCAATTCTGACTTTGTGTCTCGCAATTCTGACCTTGTGTCTCACTATTCTGACTTTGTGTCTCGCTATTCTGACTTTGTCTCTCGCAATTCTGACTTTGTGTCTCGCAATTCTGACTTTGTGTCTCGCAATTCTGACTTTGTCTCGCAATTCGACTTTGTGTCTCGCAATTCTGACTTTGTGTCTTGCAATTCTGACTTTGTCTCGCAATTCTGACTGTAAAACTCGCATTGCGCGTTTATAACGAACTAAGGAGAACTCAGGGTTTAAAGGTGCACTGTGTAAATTTTAACGGCATCTAGTATTGAGGTTGTGAATTGCAAAACGCTCACCCCTCCCTTTCGAAGTAAGGCAAGGCAAGGCAAGGCAAGTTTATTTGTATAGCACATTTCATACACAGTGGCAATTCAAAGTGCTTTACACAGAAATGAAATAAAAATATTACAGTTATAATAGGAATTTAAAGAAATAAAAAATAAAGAAAATATTGAAAGATAAAAATAAAGAGAATAATTAAAAATAAAAACAGGGTTAAATTTAAGCATATAAATTAAAATGCAAGCAGTTCGGACAAAGCACGTACAGTGGCACAGTGCTCATTCAGTAAATGCACAGCTGAACAGATGTGTTTTGAGTCTGGATTTGAAAGTGGCTACTGTTGGAGCACATCTGATCTGGTCAGGAAGCTGGTTCCAGCTACGGCTGGCATAATAGCTAAAAGCAGACTCTCCTTGCTTTGAGTGAACCCTTGGTATTTCTAATTGACTTGATCCTGATGATCTGAGTGATCTGTTGGGTTTGTATTTAATCAGCATATCTGCAATGTATTGAGGTCCTAGGTCATTGAGTGATTTATATACAAGTAATAGCACTTTAAAATCGATCCTAAATGTAACTGGAAGCCAGTGTAAAGATCTGAGGACTGGTGAAGTACATGGAGAAGCTATGGTGGCCGACACAGGAAAAAGATGTCGTCGTCTGAGACAGCAGAGAGTGACTAGCGCTCTGTAGAGAAGTTTGTCTGTTTAGGGCTACTGTAGAAACATGGCGGCGCAAAATGGCCATTTCACTGTAAGGGGACCTGCGGTGTATGTAGATAGAAATGGCTCATTCTAAGGTAATTAAAACATACCGGTACATAATCTAAGGTCTTTATACATCACTGAAAACATAGTATTACATATGTTATATTGCATTTCTGTCAATAGATCCTCATAAATACTACACACTGCACCTTTAAACAACAGGGAGCTAAATGGAAGAACAGAAACAGCTGTGGTATAATTAACCACTAATTAAAATGCACCCAATATTTTGTGTATTATATTTTTAGAGTATCATGTAGTCGCATGAGAAGCACGATTGTGTGGCATACACGAAGAAGATTTTGAATCAGTCACTTTTGAAGCTCTGTAACTCTGTTTCAGTCAGGACAGCAAGGCCTATGTCAACAGCAAAGCACCTCGCCAGAGTTTAGAATAGTTTTCTTTCCTGTTCATTTTTCTCCTGAAGCAAGAGCGGGAGCGAGAGAATCAGTGTTTGACCGAGAGGCAAGTATGACAGCACATTTCTCCAGTTCACGATCGATCAGGTTCATGGTGTAATTCAGCCCTCTCCGGTCGCCCGTGTGCGGGGGTTCAATCCGTCTCTCCTGCGTCTCGCGCAGTGCTGATACTGATGTCTCTATAAACCTGTCCACTCCAGCACACACATTTCCTCCTTGCTCTTTCCACTGTACGGTGTATGCGTGTGGGGTTAGCAAAAGTGCAATTTGCCATTGACGTTTGGTTTGGAAATATATTTGTGTATATTATTGTGAGGTACTGAATATTTGAACATCGTTGTTTGTGTTTTTTAAAGCTCCAGTCAGGCTTGCATGCATGTAGAGATGGTAGTGCAAACTGAAGTGTTTTGGCACAAATGATATTTGGTTTTACAGCAGCAGATGTTGTCGTATTTATAAATGTACTACAAAAAAAAAACACCAAAAATGACATGGCAAACCACATGGCATTCTTAATTGAAACTTTTCTTAAATGGTATAAATGTTTTTCAGAATCATGTGAAACCAACATGAATATTAAGAGAGCAAATTTGCATGTTTTAAATACGATTTTTAAAAAAAAGTGATGCAGAGAAATACATTTTTGTAAAACCAAAACAGAAATTAAAGTTACGTAGATGGGTTATTGAACTCTTTATGGTGATCAGGGTGTCAATATATCAGCCCGAACAATTTTTTGCTACTCTAGCCTGATTTTTGGTGACGGTGAAGTGTGTCCTCACGGCTGACGTGTTTACCTGGTGTAGTGTTGTACTGGTTACCTGTTTTTTGTGTGTTTTTTTTTTTGTTGCTGTTTCAGCTGAATATGTTCGGTTGACAATTTTACTCCATTGTTTTTGTCATTTACCTGCCTACAAGTTCCCTAACATTTAGCCCTCACCTCTAGTTTGACTGACACATCTGTGTCCTGAGCCAGCAAGGGCATGTCCCGTTCTCATGTGTCCCATGATCAGGCTCCACTGTGACCGGCAGGATTAGGTGGAGGGAAGGTGAAAGAGATCCAGTCACGCTTCATAGCTCCACTCTGGAACTGGAGACCAGCAATGTCCTTCTTACACAGCGGCTTTTGGGTTGATCTTTCCCACCTTGGACTCATTCATCCAGTTCTCTAATACAGGTCGTGGGATTGGGTTTGAGTCTGACTAGCTGCTGCTCGCTCAGCATAAAATAACAACCCCCAGTCATTGCCATGTTTCACCAGCGCTCCTGGTCCCCGTGGTCTCGCGCTTTGATTACTCTGCCCTTCCAGCCTGCTTGCTTGAACACTAATGCAGCTGCAGCCAGAACTGCAATACCACCTTTTATTTCACTGCACAATGATACTGATGTTCAAGGAGATTGACCACTTTTAGATATGGGTGAGAACAAGAGTCCAGCTATGTTAATGAAATGAACATGAACATACAGTGGTGTTCTGAAATGAGGAGGCAAAGTCCTCACCGTCTTGTCAATTCATGTTTCAGTTACACTTTGTTAGGGAACAACAGTTTTCCTCCGAGACCAAATACAAACTATAGAAAATATTTGAAAAGAATAATAAACAATCAAACTGGAAGAAATCTTCTTAATATGTATGAGGATAAATATTAAGGCTTTGATTTATACATTTTTTTTAAATATATATATATATATAATAAAAATGGCAGCATTGGTTTGCAGCGTGAATTCTGTGAAAAACACATTTAAAGTAGGAAAGAGCTTTGAAATTGACTACAAATAGGTTTGACAAGAAATCTGAGGTATATTTTTACAGACTGTCGAAAGCTACAGAAAAGAGAAGCAAAATGGGTCGCTGCAATTCACAGAAACAACTGGACCCCAGGCAGCGAAACATGGATTTGCGTTTTTAATTGTGTGTCAATATGTTGAATTGTGGGGTAAAAATCATACCCTATATATTATATTATACACTGATTAGGCATAACATTATGACCACTGACCGGTGAAGTGAATAACACTGATTATTAGGGATGGGCATTTTTGTCAATTTCTCATTTCGATCATCGATAGGTCTCAAAAACGAGTACTCGAGTAATTGGGGGCGGGGCATGTGCAGGGGGCGGGGCATGTCCGTTATTGAGATAATGAAAACTGTTATGAAGATGGTTGTTGACAAATACAAACGTGACATGAAAACAGGTATATGAAAACATGAACATATAAAACAAAAAATAACTGCTTGATTATGATGCATAAATGTCTTTGAAAAAGAAACATCTTTATAAAAGGACTCAAATAACCAAGTCAGTAATATCGAGCATTGCCTTTGAGCTGAAACTGTGGAATAACACCACCCTACAGAGCTTGCTAGCTGGTTAATAAACTCAACCAAACGTACCCTATATCAATGTTAATATGAAGATTATTATGAACCTATTACGACATAAATCAACACAAAAGGACGTGAATGCGCACGTGAACTTCAGCGTGCTAGATTTTACAGGCGAAGGGTTTGAAACGGAACATTTTGAATGCGCTCTTCCCTTAACCACGCTGATACACGGACAACGAAAGCACACAGAAACAACATTTTATTAAAATCCTGTTCTCATTATAATGCTTTGACAGATTGACTCTGCACATCATGCACTTAATTGTATTATTCACGATCGAAGCGTTTACAGACATCACTGCGCGTTTTCAAACTCATAACGAAAAACAACTTTAAATAAACTAGGTCTACTGTTAAAAAAAATATGAGAACAGTATAGCACTGCTGCATTACTAATGTCAATGATTCTGAGAAAGAAATAGCCTATCTGAAAAGAATATCTGTCTCTAAACCATGTCGAGCTCGAGCATTTGAGCTGAAACTGAAGAGAATGAACAGCCGGTATAACGGCAGCGCATTTCTATCTTATTAAGCTCAACCAAACGCGTTTTATATTAGATTAATCAGATAAACAACATAAAGGTAATCTTCTGCATCTGCAGAAAAGGACGCGAATGCGCACATGAACTTCACGCGCTAGTCTGAGTGTTCTCGCTAGTTTCTCTGAGGATAAGCTGATAAACGGAGAAGGGGCTCGCTGCAGCCTGCGGTGGATGTCCAACCCGGCCCACATCCAAGTGTGACGTCAGAGGCCAGGCCAATGCCGCCTGCAGTCGATTTTTAAGATTTTATTGGTCATATCAATCACAGTACTGCCTCTACACCAAACTCTTTTCCCTAAACCTACCCATCACTGTAACGAATTAAGTACTGATTGCCTACACCAAACTCTTTTCCCTAAACCTAACCGTCACTGTAACGAATTAAGATTGCCTACACCAAACTCTTTTCCCTTAACCTACCCGTCACTGTAACGAATTAAGTACTGAGTGCCTACACCAAACACTCATCTCTAAACCTACCCGTAACTGTAACCAATGAAATTAGCTGCAGGGCGGGAGTTCTGACGTCACACTTGGGTGTGGGCGGAGTTGGATATCCACCGCAGGCTGCAGCGAGCCCTACTTGGATAAACGGGGAACTAAGCACAGATCATTTAGCAGTATTTTCCACGGTGTTCTCATTATAATGCTATGACAGATTGGCGCTGCACATCTTGCACTAACCATTTAATGATCAGTGATTCCAGACATCACTGCAGTGCACGCCTCTTCACTTTATTTCGCCGCGGTCATGAGGCGTGCTGTATAACGCCAACCAATCAGACCTCCGGTACCGCGCAAAACGACGCAATAACCAATAAAAAAAGAGACAAATATTTTTTTTTTCAGGGCGATCATCGTTCTCATGATCGATGATCGCTGTCACGTTCGAGTACTCGATTACTCGACCACTGTTGCCCATCCCTACTGATTATCTCTTCATCACGGCACCTGTTAGTGGGTGGGATATATTAGGCAGCAAGTGAACATTTTGTTCTTAAAGTTGATGTGTTAGAAGCAGGAAAAATGGGCAAGCGTAAGGATTTGAGCAAGTTTGACAAGAACCAAATTGTGATGGCTAGACGACTGGGTCAGAGCATCTCCAAAACTGCAGCTCTTGTGGGATGTTCCCGGTCTGCAGTGGTCAGTATCTATCAAAAGTGCTCCAAGGAAGGAACAGTGATGAACCGGCGACAGGGTCATTGATGCACGTGGGGAGCGAAGGCTGGCTTGTGTGGTCTGATCAAACAGATGAGCTACTGTAGCTCAAATTGCTCAAGAAGTTAATGCTGGTTCTGATAGAAAGGTGTCAGAATACACAGTTCATCGCAGCTTATTGCGTATGGGGCTGCAAAGCCGCAGACCAGTCAGGACACCCATGCTGACCCCTGTCCACCACTGAAAGCGCCAACAGTGGCACGTGAGCATCAGAACTGGACCACAGAGCAATGGAAGAAGGTGGCCTGGTCTGATGAATCACGTTTTCTTTTACATCACGTGGATGGCCGGGTGTGTGTGCGTCGCTTACCTGGGGAACACATGGCACCAGGATGCACTATGGCAAGCCGACGGAGGCAGTGTGATGCTTTGGACAATGTTCTGCTGGGAAACCTTGGGTCCTGCCATCCATGTGGATGTTACTTTGATGCGTACCACCTACCTAAGCATTGTTGCAGACCATGTCCACCCTTTCATGAGCTCAACGAGTTTGAGGTGTTGACTTGGCCTCCAAATTCCCCAGATCTCAATCCAATCGTGCATCTGTGGGATGTGCTGAACAAACAAGTCCAATCCATGGAGGCCCTACTTCACAACTTAAAGGATCTGCTGCTAACATCTTGGTGCCAGATACCACAGCACACCTTCTAGTGGAGTCCATGCTTCGACAGGTCAGAGCTGTTTTGGCAGCAAAAGGGGGACCAACACAATGTCCTTATGCCTGATCGTTGTATATTGTATTGACAACTCATCAATTTAAAATTGAATATCAAAATATTGTTTTAAATAAACACTGACAAAAACTATACTAAAGTGTTAGGGCTGGACGATATATATATATATAACATTGATATAAGTGATCACCTGGATTTAGACCTACCTAAGCATATCTAGCTATGCCCTGGCAACCACCCAGTACACCTTAGTAACAACCCAGAACAAATGAATAGCCTCCTAGCAACACCTTGGCAATCCTCCAGAACACTCTAGTAACCAGCCACCTGCTTGTGATGTTCCTCATTTGTATGTCAATTTGGATAAAAGTGCTAAATGACTAAAAGTAATGTAACAAGTAAACCTTAGCAACCATCTTAGCAAATGCCTGCCACTAGGGGGATCTATCCGAAAACCTTAGCCGATAAAAAGAAACTGGCTAGATATATCAACCACTCTAACAATACTATTGTGCTTATTTATATTTGAATGTATGTGTAAAATATTTGTAATAAATTATTGTGCAAAAGAAGTCACAATGTTAAGGGTCAACCTGTACCACAATATATCATCTCAACATCAAATGTTATCAAATTATAATGAAATGCAGTATGTGCTGATGAGAGTTTGGTGTTGACGAGTCGTCAGGGAACTCGGAGTTTGCACTTTTAGGAGGGCGTAAAGTTACAGAGTGCTAAGGTGGTATTATTAGACACCAGTGCTCAGCCAAGCACACAGATTCCATGTCTGATCTGCCCTTCCTGCTCGATCCGCACAAGGGCGAAGCCCAAAGCATGCAAATATAGTCCATCTGATCAAATGAAGGCACGGCCATGCTGTTAAGCAATCATCTTTTTGGCTGCGTCTGATAAGTGGAGTCTGTACTCTCCAGATGGTGTGTGTGTGCGTGTGTGTATGTCTATGGATGCAACTCAGAGAGCCACAGGATGAGGTCAGTCTGGCCACACTGATCGGTCTTTCCTATGCTGCCAAGATCAGAATCCGCTCCCGAGAGAAGGAGCCCAGGACGCACAGTATGGGCTTGGAGCTCAGTCTGGAAAATAGTGCGCAAATGCTCAAGTTCCAACATTTCAGCAAAAAAGAAAAAGAGAGAGTGATGAAAGGGCGTACTTGTTGCCAAAATAGTATCGAATTTAAATAGATTCCTGGATTCTAAAACCTGTGCGATGTTTGGAATGGAACTAGAGCTGCACGATTCTGGATCAATTGAGAATCACGATTCTTTTGTTTCAAACTGAGCTCACGATTCTGAACAGACAACTAAACAAAATAACATGCAATTTACTAGAGGTTCTGACAAAATGTTAATTGCTGCAGTCTTTTTAAAATGTTTAATTAATCTGAATGAATTATTAAAGGGGTGGTTGATTTATGATGATTCACTTTTTTTAACTTTAGTTATTGTGTAATGTTTGCTGTTTGAACATAAGCAACATCTGCAAAGTTCTGATGCTCAAAGTTAAATGCATAGGGAGATATTTTTTTTTGTAAAGAAATCACACTTTAAGGACTACAACAAACGGCTGGTAGGGCTAGGGCATACAACAAGCTTATTCACGGGTCAGTGACATCTCAAACCCTAAAAGATGGCGAGGCCAAGAAGTTGTTGTAGTAGAGCACATTTAGGAGTCTGCTCAAGCGATCGCATCCGTCTTTTCACATTTATTGCAATACAGTACATAGCACAAATCCAATAGCATGTCATAAAAGCAAAATGATAATATAAGTTATAACCGTAATTAAACTAAACTATACCTGTTGTATCTTCATGCAGCATATATTCTCTGGCTCTGTAGGATCTTACAACAGTCCCCACATGAGTGATTTATAGATTATCATGACAGAATATGCTAATCAATGACTTGAAGATTGTTAACTCCACATCAGCTCCATAAATTTATCAACTAACCATTCAGAAACGTCCTGTTGTATTCTACATGTTGTCACTTCTTCTTGCGTCTCTCTATCTTTGTCCGACTCCGGTTTGAACATAAAAGGCTGACCTTTTCGGACCTTTTCAGTAGTAATCCGCGCTACTAACATGAGCTCTTGAAGCTCCACCCTCTTCTTGAAAGGGGGCCACACAAAAAAACGGTGCGTTTTTGCTTGCCTTCAAAAAGCAACAATTTTAACATGCTATAAGTAATAATCTGTGGGGTATTTTGAGCTAAAACTTCACATACACACTGGGGACATCAGAGACTTATTTTACATCGTAATAAGGGGCATTATAGGACCCCATAAAAAAAAAAAAGAATGATTCAACGTCTCACTCATTCCGGTGTGATTTTTATTTTTAATTATTTTTTTGTCAATGGTTTAACAGACACAGGGGAATCGTTGTCTTTTAGGAATGAGATTGCGACCTTTTAACGATTAACCGTGCAGCTCTAATGGAATACTAGCATACTTCAACTGTATACTGCCTACTCTTTTTAAAAAATAGTAAGTGAAATAGTATGCAGCAAGAAATGTTCTACCTGCTGCTAGATGCCATTGGTTTCAAAAAGCATCTTTGACGTCCATTCACAATTTTTTCTCACAGGCTACATAGAACTCGCAAGTACCTCATTACATGACAGTAGAGCAACTGCTTTTGAGAGGAATGGAATTGCATTCACCTGGACCACCTTGGTGAGCATAGTATACTGAACTTAGTAGGTCTTTACATAGGCCTTTGCAGTCCTAGTAGGTGTAGTATGTTATTCCAAACACTCCTGGTTCCTTATGGAACGTATAGAGCACATTGATGTTGTTCTTGATGATAAATTGATGAGTCCACCTCTAAGGTCATGCCCAGATCTGAGATCAGCTTGTGGCAGTGGAATAGCAGTAGATTATATGAGAGTCGGGAAGGGAGAGTGAGAGGAACACAGAAAAAGCAGGAGGGAATAAGACCCCTCAACAGGGCAATTCAATTAGTCTGCTTTTAGAGGAGCGAGGAAAAGAGGGAGATAGTGAGAAAATGTGATTAATCAAAGTGAGTCGCACTCATAAGAGCATCCACTGAAAGGTTTAATGCCTAACAAAATTTGAAAAACACAATTAAACTGAAGGCTATAAGCAATTGCAACTAATCAAGTGCTTTTTTGGCATCTCCTTTACATAAACTGAAAATGAGTGGGGCCTGGGGATGTCGAGCTCAAAAATGACACAAAAATACCATAATGGTGCCTTTAAAGTAGTCCATACACAAATAAATCTCTTATTTAAATTAGTTTAGGGTAATTGTAGTTATTAGCATCCTTTAAGAACAGTAGATGCTAACTTGTATGTAGATGTAAACTTGTATGCAAAAGTTAATTTTATTGTAGAAGTAGAAGTAAACTTGTATGTGCATGTAGAAATAGATGTAAATAGAAGTACAGTGCATCCGGAAAGTATTCACAGCGCTTCACTTTTTCCACATTTTATGTTACAGCCTTATTCCAAAATGGATTTAAATTAATTATTTTGTCCCTCAATTCTACAAACAATACCCCATAATGACAATGTGAAAGAAGTTTGTTTCTCTGTGGAGAGAGGAGAACCTTCCAGAAGAACAACCATCTCTGCTGCACTCCAACAATCAGGCCGATATGGTAGAGTGGCCAGACGGCGCATGGCAGCCCACCTGGAGTTTGCCAAAAGGCACCTGAAGGACTCTCAGACCATGAGAAACAAAATTCTCTGGTCTGGTGAAACAAAGATTAAACTCTTTGGCCTGAATGGCAAGCATCATGTCTGGAGGAAACAGGCACCGCTCATCACCTGGCCAATACCATCCCTACATTGAAGCATGGTGGTGGTGGCAGCATCATGCTGTGGGGATGTTTTTCAGCGGCAGGAACTGGGAGACTAGTCAGGATCGAGGGAAAGAGGAATGCAGCAATGTACAGAGACATCCTTGATGAAAACCTGCTCCAGAGCGCTCTGGACCTCAGACTTGGGCGAAGGTTCATCTTCCAACAGGAAAGTGACCCTAAGCACACAGCCAAGGTAACAAAGTAGTGGCTACGGTACAACTCTGTGAATGTCCTTGAGTGGCCCAGCCAGAGCCCAGACTTGAACCCGATTGAACATCTCTGGAGAGATCTAAAAATGGCTGTGCACTGATGCTCCACACCTGATGGAGCTTGAGAGGTCCTGCAAAGAAGAATGGGAGAAACTGCCCAAAAATAGGTGCCAGGCTTGTAGCATCATACTCAAAAAGACTTGAGGCTGTAATTGGTGCTTGTCATTATGGAGTATTATTTGTAGAATTGAGGGAAGAAATAATGAATTTAATCCATTTTGGAATAAGCCTGTAGCATAACAAAATGTGGAAAAAGCGCTGTGAATACTTTCCGGATGCACTGTACAGTTAAAAAAGTAGAAATAAAAATAAACTTGTATGTAAACGTGAACTTGAAGTAAACCTGAAGTAAACTTACAAGTAGAAGCAAACTTGTATGTAAAAGCAGATGTAAACTTGTACACATTCTTATAAGTTTATGTATACATACAAGTAAATTATTATGTACAAAAAGGTAATGTGTTTGTAAAACTAGAAGTTTTAACTTCTACATACAAGCTTTATTTTACTTGTACATCATTTTTGCTATGTTTACTTAAATTTGTAAAATGTGCAGAAGTTTACTTCTATTTCTACTTCTACAAGTTCACGTTACTACTTTTACATACAACTTTAATTCTACTGTAACATACAAGCGTGCTTCTATTTGTACATCATTTTACTTGTATGTGAATTTGTACAAGTTTACATCTGTGCACAAGTTTTCTTCTACACATTCATACAATTTTACTTTTACATACAAATTTATTTCTACTACTACGTGTTTATACATGTTTCTACTTGTGTAGACAAGTTTACTTTTGTTTTTACACACAAGTTAATTTCTACTTGTAAAAGTAGACTTATGTACAAACAGAAGCAAACTTGTATGTAAAATAGATGAACTATGAATAGATGAACATAGATGAATTACTTCTACTTTTACCAGTCCTTCCAGAAAAATATAGCTTTTTTTTGTGATTGTTGCGGGTTCTCATCTTGTTTTATTGAAAACCTTAATAAACACATGGCTCAAATTTACAAAACATTGAGTCAAACAAGTTCTGTAGCTTTACAAAAGGAATATGCTACAACTTCTGAAAAAATGAATAAATAACTTCCTGTTTTAAAGAGGTAGCTATACAAAACAGACATTTGAGTGCTTCCAATGCACAAAGTGCAAACTCTTAAAGGGTTCGTTCACCCAAAAATGAAAATTCTGTCATTAATGACTTCCCCTCATGTCGTTCGACACCCGTCAGACCTCCGTTCATCTTCAGAACACAAATGAAGATATTTTAGTTGAAATCCGATGGCTCAGAAAGGCCTCCATTGGCACAATGCACTGTACACTCTCAAGACCCATAAAAGGTACTAAAGACGTCGTTACAAAGTCCATCTCACTACAGTGGTTCTACAATAACTTTATGAAGCGACGAGAATAGTTTTTGTGCGCAAAAAAAACCTAAATAACGACTCATATAGTGATGACTGATTTCAAAACACGGCATCATGAAGCTTCGAAGCGTTATGAATCAGTGAGTCGGTTCAGCGGTTCGGAGCGTTATCAATCAGTGAGTCGATTCAGTGGTTCGGAGCGTTATGAATCAGTGAGTCGATTCAGTGGTTCGAAGCATTATGAATCAGTGAGTCGATTCATGATTCGGATCGCGTGTCAAACTGCTGAAATACGTGACTTTGGCGATCCAAACCGCTGAATCGACTCACTGATTCATAACGCTTCGAAGCTTCATGAGGCCGTGTTTTGAAATTGGTCAACACACCAGGAAACTGCTTTGCGCGGTCTTTTGCTGTTATTTTTGTTGGCAAATGGGAATTTGCATGCTTCATCATGGTTTCACCGATATCTATGGTTTCACCACAGGGTTTGCAGCTTTTCGATGACGTTCGCGTCGGGTAATTGCGTCACTTCAAAACATTCCCATGGCAATAGGGGGAAATGGCGGCTCTTGTGTGAAATAAACAAACATTTTTCAACTTTCTGCTAATATATATAACTTTTGCAACGAAAATGCGGGGATTATGAAATCATGCTAGCCCCACATATTTTGCACGTGGAAATAGGCAATTTATGCAGCGAAAGTGCGGCGTATTTGAAATATGCGGACTTTGGCTGATTATGCATTAAATCATGTGGTCGTATAATCGCGTTTTTCTGGAGGGACTGTTTTACATACAAGCTTGCTTCTATTTGTACATACGTTTACTTGTATGTAGAAACTTGTAAGAATGTGTAAAGTTTAGCAAGTTTACATCTGTTTTTACACATTGTAAAATTGCTACACATTCATACAACTTTACTTTTACATACAAAATTGTATTTCTTCATCTACATGTTTATACTTTTACTTCTAGTTTTTAGGTATACGTTTACTTTTGCTTGCATAGTTCACTTCTACTTGTAAAATTAGACATAAACTTGGAACAAACAGAAGCAAACGTGTATGTAAAAATAGATGAACATACAAGTTGACTTCAACTTTTACGTACGAGTAGAACTAGAAGTAAACTTGAATGTAGAAGTAAACTTGTTTTCGTGCCTGCCTGTGGTGTTGGCAAGTATGTGTAAAAATAGATTCCAGCTGTCTTGTGTTTTTGGTTTTGTAGTTCAGAAATGGTTCTCTTTTCTTCTCCTTCTCTCTCTTTCTGTCGCTGTATTTAATCTGTAGGTCTAACTGGCTGAAGCCGTGCTGCGGGAGGAGAGCAGCGCTCTGGCAGGTGTGTTTGCTGAGTGCTGGCTTCAACTGTTTCCTGGTGGCCTGTGTCATCTTGGTGGTGCTCTTACTGACTCTGGAACTGCTCATCGATACTAAGCTTCTACAATGTGAGTATTAGAAGGGGTTTGCGATCTCTTTAAAAGCCATTCTAGGCTCAGAATGAGGATTTACCATCTAGTAGTTAGCACACATGCTCTGATACGTCAAACATGGCCGCTTACTGTATAAGGGATTGGGATTTGGACTACACTGGTCATGCTGTTTTGATTCACTAGGAAGAAATAGCTCATTCATACAGGAATCAGACCACACTGGTTGAGCTCAATGTAATTTATTAGGGATTCCAAATACTGTGGTCACACTGTATGTGTAGATTTAATAAAAAAAGAACCGGCTCATAACAGACATTCGCTCAGGAATTGGACATCACTAGTTATGCTGTATATTGTTGATTCCCTAAAAAGAAAAAGCTCATGAGAGTAAATTTCAAAATACTCTGGTTTCACTGTTTTTGATTCCCTAAAGAGAAACAGCTTAAAGAATCCTGTGTATGGGATTTAGACCACACTGGTCGCACTGTACATTTTTGAGTAACTAGGAAGATATAGCTCATAAAAGTAATTAATTCAGGAATCAGACTACATTGTATGTTTTGATTCACTAAGTCTCAAAAGAGTCATAAGAGTTATTCATTTAGATTAGACTCACAACTATACATCTGCAATTGTTGATCTAATCTCCGCTGAGATTATTCTCAGTAAACACATTGTGAAGAGACATTTGCTTAGCTGCTATTTGCCTGGACATTTTCATTTCTCATAAGAGCCTATTGTAAATCCGAATGGAGATCCCCATTCATGCTATGGTGGAAAATCATGGCTCAGCGTGCAGATGAGTGCGCACTAAAGAGAGAAATGTGAGAGATGACAGAAGCATAAGTCAGCCTATATCTCTCTGTCTTCTCTGGCCTTTACAAAGTCCTGAAAGACAGATGGAGGGGGGAGACGGATGGGAGCGGAGAGAGAGAGCAGTGAAGGAGTGCAGGACAGCGACCGGCCGGCAAGATTAATGGAAGGAGGGATTGAGGGAGATGAATGGGCTGATGGACAGATCAGTGAACAGAGCAAACTAAGACATATGGGCCCGGAGAGCGGGCGGGTGATAACTGACTGCAGTAGATCTCTGCGCCGTAATGGAGCGGATAAATAGACAGATGCAGGACACGGATTGGGTGGAATATCAAATCACAAATGCCTAATGCTTTCAGTTCAGGCGGCTGCTATAATGCGACACGGATGCAGCACATGTAGGGAATTTAGCTTCCCACTCGAAAAGTCCCTGTAAGGAGGTGTTGTTTCATATGAGAATCTTTCTGAAGAATAAATGCCCCAATTTTTCCCCTAAGTAACACTATTATGTGAGGTACTAAAAGTACATCAATATTCTGGGAAATGTAATTACTGTAATTTAATTACTTTCCCCTTGAAAAAGTAAAGGAAGATTTTGCTCTCAATTTTTATGTATTTTAATTACAGTTCCTTCTGATATAATTGCATTAAATACTGGAGATTCTATAAAACAATTCTATATAAAACAATAGTGGATTTAACATCAAAATTTTACGTCTAATGTTAATATGTATGTTTTAATGTAACCTCCCATTAAATACTTTCGTCAGTTCAAGAATCATTTATGCAATTTTAAATGTTGAAAGAATTAAGTGCCGTTTTATGTCTATCCATGTATTGTTCCACTGGTTGAGGTAGATATGGGATTTAGTAAGTAATAAGTAACACAATACTTTTTAGAGAGGAAAAAATATGTTATTTGTAATATATTTTATCAAAATGTAACGTGCCGTCATTGAACAACTTTGATTCACTGAATTTGATTCATTTTTTTTATTTGAACATTGATTCATTGAAATATTTCATCCAAATGAACCAATTCACTAAAATGAATTGGACTTCTCGACACTAAATAAACATTAACATTTAAAAGTTTGGGGTCTGTGAGAATGTTTTTGAAAGATGTCTTATTCTCACCAAGCCTACATTTCTTTGATTTAAAAAAGAATTGTAAAACCAGCACTAATGTGAAATATTATTACAACTTAAAATAACTGTTTTTCTATTTGTATATATTTTATGATGCAATGTATTCCTGTGATCAAATCTGAATGTTCAGCATCATTACTCCAGTCTTCAGTGTCACATGATCCTTCAGAAATCATTGTAATATGATGGTTTGCTGCTTAAGAAACATTTATTATCAAGGTTGAAAACAGTTGATCTTTTTGTGGAAACCATAATACATTTTTGAAGAATAAAAGTTCAAAAGAATAGCATATCTTTTGCAATCATACTGATCCCAAACTTTTGAATGGTAGTGTACTTTGTTGAGTTGTTTATTTTGGGCTCATTACATTTAAAGTTTTTAATGGTTTTTTTTATATGTCTATGTGAGTCTCAAAAACACAGTTTGAAATTACTGGTGTGTCTGATGTCACAAACTACCTTGTAACCAATCATGTGAACGCATTGGCGGACTTAAGCATATCATTTAAAAGCAAACTACTAGCAGTGGAGTCTCAAGAGAAGCCAGGTTATCCTGGCATTTTTTTATGTTGACCTGAAAAATCAGACACATTTAGCAATATAGCCGGTGAATTATGTTTATGATGTACATGGTGTTATGATGAACTATATGCCTTTCGCCACTGACGTTCTGGGTTGTTCAAAGTGTTTCTGAGGATACTGATTATTAAAAGGCAGCTGTCTGACTCGTTTACTACAGTAAAGTTGAGTTTCTGAGCTGGTATGAGTGAGTGGAGGCGGGGATCATTTGCATATTCATGATCCGCGTGCACTAAATGAAGCCAGGGTGTAGAGTTGCAGTCATTTTGGTGATCAAAGATGAGTTTTAAGGGACACAATTAATGACTAAAACTGTATTTATCCTGAAGTGTGAGCGCAGAATCTCTTTGAATTGTGTCCACAGTTAATAATGCATTCCAGTTCGCCTGTATCATCCACTGGATCAGCCTGGTCATCCTGTCTGTCTTCTTCACTGAGGTGAGTGTAAATGTTTGTATGTGAAAAAAATCACACAGGATCTCGAAGACATTCTTCCGAGACTAAATTGTCTGAGCTATGCTATACAAATTAATTTTATGTATAACATACACTGCCCGGCCAAAAAATATCACTGTTTGGATTCCAACAGGCAAATGCTTAAGAGTCTATGATTGTAGTGATTGTTTCTAGCGTGTTATATGTTTGGCAACAGTTCTTCTAACCCTAAATGATGGAGTGTGTCGCTTTTCATTTCTTAAACAACCATGTAGGAAGACACATCAGTCACATTCCAGGATGACAATGTCAAGATTCATCAGCTCAAAGTGTGAAAGAATGGTTAGGAGGGAGCATGAAGAATCATTTCACCTCTGAGTCCAGAGCTTAAATTCATTGAGAGTCTTTGGGATGTGCTGGAGGAGACTTTACACAGTGCTGGACTCTTGCATTGACAATACAAGAAATTGATGTACCACAACATTGATTTCCATCAAGAAATGCATACATTTTTGGTGTATATAAAGAAATATAAAGGAATTTTTTCAGAAATTTCTGAGACTTAAATGAAAGGTAAACAAGCACTAAAAGAGCAACATCTCCGCAATAAAAGCTTTCCATGGATGTGAGTGTTTAGGGTCAGAGGCCACCAAAACAACTAAGATGCTGACTCTGAGCCAATCGTGATTTACAGAGAGCCACGAGGCCTACTAGAAAGAGCCTCTTTCACAATATCGATATATATTAAGTTGTTTTAAATTAATGGTTCAACATTGGGACGTATTGGGTGGAAGTATTTGATGTAAGGTCTCGTCTGAATGTTTATGCTGTAGGGGCGTCTTAATTGAACCCAAGAAAAAGCAGTTTCACATAGTGCTGTTACTGTACTTTAAATGTGTGTGTGTGTGTGTGTGTGTGTCCTGACACGTGCTGACTTCCATTGATTCCCATTTCTTCGGATCCAGTTGCATTTGTCTCTGGCTCTTTTAAAGCAGACTTGCATTTATTTCCTTCAACTTGCGTTTTACTCATCGATAAAGGCCAAGAGACAGGAAAGCCTTAAACATTCAGCTTCGCTCACATGTTTCCTCCTGAGGGAGAGGGAGTGAAGTAGGGGATAGAAAAGGCTAAAAAGACTACCGTGTGCCACCTGAGTCAGCAGTCACTAAAACACAACCGTCTCCTTCGAGTGCTTCGATGAGATCTCGGCAGCTTGGGAGTTTATGAATACATATTGCAGGTCACTGATAAATTATGAGCTGCGTTCTGAGACGAGATGAAAGGGAAAAAAAATGATTCGGGTTGGAAATGGGTTTTGTGCAGGCGCCGGGGTTATTTCACCACCAAATGGAGGTGAATTCTGTTGCCGCCACATCTCGATATCACTTAAATTTTGAATTACCCAACGTACACATTTTCCCTGCAAGCTCATTATTTACGTTTGCTGTTCGGGGGTCGCTGGAAAAGGAATGTTTGCCTGGGTTTTTTTCAAGGCCTCTCTCTTATCTTTCACAAAAAATGGCCTGTTGTTCTTTAGTGGATGATTTCCCAGAATGCAATGTGTTGAACTATCCGAAATCTGTTCACTGATTTTCATTAATCTGTTTCTTTTCTGTTTCTTTCCATCTGTGGCTCTTTTCCACTTACATGTGTCTCTCTCTTCCTCTCCCAGACTGTCTTTAGGATTGTGGTGCTCGGGATATGGGATTATATAGAGAACAAAGTTGAGGTAAGCTCCCCGGGGTCCCATTAGTACAGGGGGGACACAGAGGGAAGAGGCGAGCCCTTGAAACTTAATGAAGAATGAGTCTCTCTCTGGCGCAGTGACGCGCTCTCAATGTCACATTGTTGCCTGAGTAGAAGAGGATCCATTGATCCAGCTGCACTGTGATTGGCTATTCAGTTCTATTGACACTGCCTATTCATTTACATTTGACATTTTTTGTCATATCTGCCTGATATGAAGTAAAAAAATATAAATATGGTGTGTATACGTATATATGTAAATGTTTTTATAAAATATTTACTGGTTATTTGTAAGGTGCATACACTCAGACATGGATACCAAAAACTGTCTTTTGTAATATAGAAAAATATATAAAATACAAAAACACTTTTTATATTTATACATGTATATATACAGGCATAACATTATGACAGATGAAGTGAATAACACTGATTATCTCTTCATCACGGCACATGTTAGTGGGTGGGATATATTAGGCAGCAAGTGAACATTTTGTCCTCAAAGTTGATGTGTTAGAAGCAAGAAAAATGGGCAAGCGTAAGGATTTGAGCGAGTTTGACAAGGGACAAATTGTGACGGCTAGACGACTGGGTCAGAGCATCTCCAAAACTGCAGCTCTTGTGGGGTGTTCCCGGTCTGCAGTGGTTAGTATCTATCAAAAGTGTTCCAAGGAAGGAACAGCGGTGAACCGGTGACAGGGTCATGGGCGGCCAAGGCTCATTGATGCATGTGGGGAGCGAAAATTGGCCCGTGTGGTCCGATCAAACAGATGAGCTACTGTAGCTCAAATTGCTCCAGAAGTTAATGCTGGTTCTGATAGAACGGTGTCAGAATACACAGTGCATCACAGTTTGTTGTGTATGGGGCTGCATAGCCGCAGACCTGTCAGGGCGCCCATGCTGACCCCTGTCCACCGCTGAAAGTGCCAACAGTGGGCACATGAGCATCAGAACTGGACCAAGGAATATTGCGCCCTGCCACAAAAGAAAAAATGGTTCAGGAAGGGTTTGAGGATCACGAGTTTGAGGTGTTGACTTGGCCTCCAAATTCCCCAGATCTCAATCCAATTGAGCATCTGTGGGATGTGCTGAACAAACAAGTCCGATCCATGGAGGCCCCACCTTGCAACTTAAAGGATCTGCTGCTAACATCTTGGTGCCAGATACCACAGCACACCTTCAGGGGTCTAGTGGAGTCCGTGTCTCGATGGGTCAGGGCTGTTTTGGCAGCAAAAGGGGGACCGACACAATATTAAGTCATAATGCTATGCCTGATCGGTGTGTGTGTGTGTGTATATATATATATATATATATATATATATATATATATATATATATATATATATATATATATATATATATATATATATATATATATATATATATATATATATATATATATATATATATATATATATATATATATATATACACACAAATAATAATATGATAATAGTATGATCGTGTGTGTGTGTGTGTGTGTGTGTGTGTGTGTTGTGTTTTTTGTCAGGTATTTGACGGTGCTGTGATAGTACTCTCTCTGGCCCCAATGGTGGCCTCCACGGTGGCTAACGGCCCCAGCAGCCCCTGGGACGCCATCAGCCTCATCATCACCCTCCGCATCTGGAGAGTCAAGAGGATCATTGACGGTAAGCTGCTTTATGACAACACACCATTCACATCTTTCTTGACACTATGAAGTATTAAAAATAAATTTGTTTTTACTTTACCGAATTTAAATACATTTGACCCTTTTAAACACTGAAAGAAACCCTTAAAGAAAGCGCTAGCATTACCCAATTCAACTGATTAATTTTACTAGCTGTAGTCCTGTCCGGCCCAATGAGTCTGAGTTATGATAGACGCCTCACACACGCTGCTACTGCCAGTGTTGGTCTAATTAAAATTCAGATTGATTCAGAGTCTTTTGTTGTTGCTGAGAGGAGCATGATGTCCACAATGTCTCAGCACAGGTTCTGTTTATGCAAGTGTATTCATGATCGATGGCTGGGGCAGGTCACACTCATTCTCACTAAACATCACTGAGCTGTTGAGTGCAGCGCCATCTCCAACACACATCTCTACCAGCGCTGAGATCCAGTCACATCTCATAGATGCTGCTCTGACTGAGTTAGGGTTTCATATGAAAGTCATGGTAATTGAAAGTAGTGAAATGACTTAAACTGAAATAAAAATGAAAGGTACATTTTAAATCTACTTTGACTAATTTGACGTCAACGCAGACCATACGAGGGCAAACTTGCTTTGATATTTTTTTCTAAATTACAGTTTACATCTAAAATGCTTTGTGCCCAGTTATCTTGTGTATTCTGCATGTCCGTTTGCCCATATATTTTCCATCTTCTTCGTGGATGGTTATGTGCAAGCAATGAGAATTACATAGTTTCATGTGTGTGTGTTCATGCACCTCAAGATGAGAGAGAGAGTGCACTGTCGGCAAAAAAAGGAAAAAAAGCAAAGACTGCTGTCGTTACACTTTACATAGTGGTCATACAAATACAGTTATGCAATCTGAACACTGAGAAATTAAGAAATTAAAGCTTGATATTTGACACAGACCGATTAACATTCATGAGCTCAAGGCTCACGGCGAGTCTGATCCAGTTTTACGCCACCCTGTGGTTGTACCATGATATATTCACAGCAGGACATAAAAACACCAGTGCGCAGTTTGTTTTACTGAGGTTTAGTTGCTGAAATGTAATTTAATATTTTTATTTTACTCACCCTCGTGTGGTTCCAAACCTGTAAGACTTTTGTTCATCTTCAAAATGCAAATGAAGATTTTTTTGTATGAAATTGAGAGATTTCTGTCCCTCAATTGACAGTCCACGCAACTTCCACTTTGTCACCTCAAAAAGTTCATAAAGATATGGTAAAATTAATCCATAAGAATCGAGTGGTTTAGTCCAAATTTTCTGAAGAGCTGCGTAACACGAGAACGAACCTCATTGGTTCTCGCAGAAGCTCAAACGTGCTGCGTAACATGTCGAGCGAAAATGCTTGAGCTTCCGTTTACCACAACTGATGTGTGAGTTGATAAATGTTTATATGTGAATAAAAGCCTAAATTAAATCTGTTCATCATGTAAAGCAATCAAGTCTCTTCAGAGAACTTGGACTAAACCACTCAATTCATATGGATTAGTTTTACAATATGAACTTTTTGAAGGGACAAAGTGGTAGTGGCGTAGCTGTCAATGGAGGGACAGTGTTTTTTAAAGATGAACAAAAGTCTAACAGGTTTGGAACGACATGAGGGTGAGTAATTAATGACAAGTTTTTCATTTTTGGGTGAACTAACCCTTTACACTCTCATAAAAAATGTGCAAAAAATATTTTCAATCTTAAAAGGTGCATATTAGTATCTTCGAGTAGCCATATGTACCTTAAGGTACCTATGATCCTTTTAGGGGTAAAAAAAGGTAGGGTAATGGGTTGTCCCACCCTTGTGCTAGTAAACATATAATTAGACAAGAGAGATGTTATTTTGATTAAAGGACACATCAATTTTATAAAAAATAATGTGTATGAATAAATCTTTTATAATAAATAATGCAATATTAGAATTAAGTATTCAATATTAGAAATACAAGTATTGTTGATTTCATGGTGACTTTAGAATAATATATAAAAATCCTGAGACGTATGAAGAATATTGAGGGACTGAGTAACACATTGCCATGCAGCAAAGCATGCTGGGAGTTCTTTCGGCAGATGGTACCAGTGGGAGAAGAGTTTAATTGATATGAGAAGCGAGTGGATGGTAAGAGGGGTCATGTGGATATGGCTTTATTAAGAGCCAGCAGCACCTGATAGAAAGCCTTTGGCCCTCTCAGCACAATTCCAGCCAAGCCAAAGAAGTCGATGTCGGATGAACGCTAATGTCAATTCATGAAAAATCAGGCAAAAATTGTCTCTTAGCTGATTTAGCATTTCCAGAAAACAATTAGCTGCCCATTATGTGTTAAACCTGTTAACATTTGATCACACTGCAAAAAACGCTTTTCTTATTTAGTAATTTGTCTTGTTTTCAGTCTAAATATTAAAACAGTCTTAAATAAAGATGCATTTACTAGATGAATAAAATGACATAAGATATTTTTTGTTTTTCTGGAAAATAAAATCAAAATGAAGTACGTTTTTACTTAAAACAAGCTAAACTATCTGCCAATGGGGTAAGAAAAAGAATCTTGTTTCTGATTGAATTCTTGTTTCTGTCCCAAACTGATTATTTTTCTTACCCCAGTGATTTTTCAACATTACACTTACAATAATGTATTGTGGTACAGTGATGATATCAGATTGTAATACCATGGTACTTGCCATACTTACATTTACCATGGTAAATACCATGGTACTCTGAGGTACTTCCCAGGAATGCAAAGTTTTGATCATTTTTATTATGGTACTTTAAAATTATTCAAGCAATATCATGGAACTATACTATCTATACTACCATACATTTGTGGTCTTTAAGATTAAAAAGAAAAAGCAAAAAGAAATGAATACTTGTATGCATTAAATTGATCAAAGTGGCAGTAAAGACATTTTAATGTTGCAAAAGATTTCTGTTTCAAATAAATGTTGTTCTTTTCAACTTTCTATTCATCAAAGAATCCTTAAAAAATGCATCATAGTTTCCACAAAAATATTTAGCTGTTTTTAAACGTGGAAAATATTCAGAAATGTTTCTTGAGCATCAAATCATATCAGAATGATTTCTGAAGGATCATGTGACACTAAACTCTGGAGTAATTATGCTGAAAATTCAGCTTTGATCACAGGAATAAATTATATTTTCAAATATTTTCAAATAGAAAAGTTATTTTAAATTGTAATAAAATTTCACAATATTATTGTTTTACTGTATTTTTGATTTTAAAAAATGCAGCCTTAGAGAGACTTTCAATAACATTAAAAAAATCGTACTGACCCCAGACCTTTGAGTGATAGTTTAAGAATGTACATAAGCCCTGTTAATATCATGGTTCGGTTTTGTTAGTGTTTGCTTAGAAAGGAGTTGAGCATTTCAGGGGACCTACCAAAGAAAAGCACATTACTTTGCTCTTTTCTCTTCTGTAGCGTACGTGCTGCAGGTGAAGGTGGAGATGGAGCTGGAGATACAGCAGTACGAGAAGACCAAAGCTGTGAGAGAGGAACAGCTGGAGAGACTCACACAGATCTGTCAGGAACAGGCCGTGAGTGATGATCAACTAATGCTTCCTGTTCTGCCCTGCACTCCTCTCTGACCAAAATAACACAAAAAGCATGTGTATTAGGCCAGTGACACTTACTTTGGCAGTAGCATTAAGGATGCAGCTAGATTTTTAACTATCCCTACCATTATTAAAGCCAGACTGTTAACGGATGCACAGGTTCTCATGTACATATGACCTGTGTTCCTGTATTAAAGGTTTTTCTTGCCAGTACTACAAACACTTACAGTACATATACTGCCTACTTCACTAGTTCTTTAGGTCTTTCTTATCTTAGGCCCTGGTATTAAGATGCGTTTTGGTCGATCACAAGTGGACGACTCTAAATACAGGTGTAAATGGGTCATTTTGAGCCTTTCAACTTTCAACCACTTCCAGAGGTACTCCAAAACACATTTGCCTGGATTGCTGTTCAATGCGTTCAAACAGCCACAAAACACCGCCTACTCTCCCCCTACTGACCTAATGCACCAGCCAGACGGGATTTAAACTTTGTTGGCTGGAGACCATTCTCTCACCATTCCTGATTTCTAACACACACTCACCACGTTCAGCGTGATCTTGCGGCTGTCAGAGCAGAAACAAAAGCGTCTCTTCTCTATGTTTTTTTAGGGCGTTTTCACTCCTGAAAGTCCGCACCAAGGTTTTTCGAATTGTTTCGTTTAAAAGTGGACATTTCAAGCTTTCTACACACATATTTCTCATGTCTGTGAGGCAAGTAGCCCGCTGTGTTTCGGTTTATTTATGAGACATGTTCAAGAGCAATGCAAGTGATCGCTCCGGGATTATTGTCTGCTATAGCCTATTTGCTTCTTATTTATTAAATCCAGGCAATTGGTTTAAATTAAGATACAACATTGATTAAAATTAAGATACAATTTATACAAAACGAAATTCACTTTAAAGAAAGGCTTTCTACAAAACAAAACTTAATAAAGTGGTCAAAATCATTTCTGACCTTCTGTCTTCTGACATTTTGCACATCTTTACACTTTTCATAATCAATATAGCCTAGATGAAATTTAAAAATAACATTATAATATTTAAACATAAACAGGAACTTCCTGTAAATGGTCTAAAAGTCCAAACCATACAGAAAATGCTTTCACACTAGAAACGAACCAAACCTTTGTTCAGTTTGATCCAGACTGAGACTACCTCTTTTCATTGGACCAAATTTCGTCTGTTTGGTCTGGACAGTGGTCCTGGGGAGGTTTCACAACTGTAATTTTGACTCGGACCAAACTGAAAAGACGAAAATCCAGACCAAACAAGGTAGGTGTGAAAAGGGCCCTTAATCTCTCCGGGCGTGTTCATATGTAAGGGTGCTTTCACATCTCTAGTTCAGTTCATTTGGTCCGAACCAAGGGCAAACAATTATACATTGTAGCATTTTTGGTTCCTTTTCACACCACACTGATTGCTTTGGTCCAAACCAGTTGAAACGAACCAAAAGGCAGTCACATGACAACATCCACATCACTCATTGGCCATGGCGTATTTGCTAAACTGCGACTGCGTGGGCTGGTTTTGTCCCTGGCCATAATCTATTACATTGTTTGTATACACCACAATATGCAAACAATACATTTCTATAGTGAAGCGCGGATGCGGCTTGAAAACAACGTTCTAATGCACTGCAAACGGCGAGTGCGCACCGCTCGTCACTTCAAGCGAAGATCGCTCTGTTCTTGTGAGTTTTCGAAAGTTGGGACCTAATATTGTCATCAGACCAAATTTCTATGAGGCTCCGCACCTCCTCACTACTCCAACTTTGTCCGCGAGCTGCCTTGCTAAAGTGCAAACTGTCAACAAACACTTCCTCATCACATAATGCACAGCGCAGCTGACTAAGGCAGTGGGTTTAGTCCAAAAATAATCAATACTTTTTGCAGTTGGGTCTGTTCGAGGTCGGATCACGGTCTCACCACAAACGAACCGCTCCAGAGTTTGTTTGAAAGTGTACCAAGACCACCTCTTCAAGGAGGTCTCGGTACGCTTGTTTGGTCCTCTTTTGGTGCGCACCCGAGTACGATTGCTGCTTTCACACCTGACCAAACGAACCGCACAAAACAGGAAAACAAAGTCTAGTGCGATTCAACCGAACTAAATGAGGCAGGTGTGAAAGCACCCTAAATTGCATGAGCTCATTTAGACAGAAAGATCTGAAAAGGCCCATACATTTATCCGGCCATAGACCCGCCCCTCGAAGAAATCGGGACAGAAGTAGTCTAGAAAGTGGAGCAGTAGGAAGTGGAGACGGATTAAAACACCGGGTGTAAATGGGAATGTCTCCCCCTCGTCTACTTGTGATCCGATCGACCGAAACGCATCTTAATACCAGGTTTAAACAGGGCCATAAAGTGCTGTAAGGATGACATATTTTTGTAGGCCAAAACCTGTAAACGAATTAGCATTGTATCACTTCCGGATACATCGTCCTGAATCAGTGGGGGTTTTTTTTAAGATTTTACTTGTCTTATAAAAGGAGGTGGCTAAAGGGACACTAAATGACGACATTAAACGTCATTAAACTCATCTACTCACTAGTCTGCTTTCAAAGCCTTGTTGTGTTTATTATCCTGCCCTTGCAAACTATTACAACTCAAACTTTCAGGGGATGGTGACGTTGAAGTCATGTGACCGTAGTGTAGTTGTGTATAGCCTACGTTTAGCTTCTGCCGCTTGTATTTAGGCTTCAAAATTCTTAAAGGTTGTGTTCAAGAATATCTTAATGAACAAAAATTGCAAGTATCATCTTTTGTTAGTCACAGACCTTATTTTCTGCGATAATCCAAAAGCCAATCCTATTGGGTTTTTGTGGAGGGATCCAGTGTTATGCGAACTCCGGGTTGGCAATATACGTCATTACTGCAGCACTCTATTTATCCCCTCTCTAAACATTTTTTCCCATTTTGCTTTAGTCATCATTGTGTGTTTCACCAGCAGAGGGCAGCACTTTGACACACAATCACATTTCACTTCAATTTCATCCGCTCAGTAAGACGGCACCTGTAATTAAAATAGATGCGTTTTTGATGGATTAGATTGTATCAGTTATAGACATTTTATTGCAATTGAGCCATTAAGGGTCACTTTAAAAAGTTGTTTATTTTTTTTTTTGTCTGTCTAGAATTGCATGCCACTGATGTATGTGAATTGTGTCTCAACAGCACAATGTGTCCTTAATATCTCATATTTTTAACCGTACTAAGCTCATGCTTTATTTCTGATGGGGTCTCGTCGGATGATGCAAGCTCCCGTTTCAAGCAGCAATCCAACCCAGTCTATTACATAAAGCAGTCACGTGACCCGTCCAACCTGTCCTGGGTCCACCAGACAGATAACACAGACAGGGATCAATGCACACCACTGAATACACAATTTTCCCTAGATGTGTTTCTGTTGTTTCTGCTTGGGGATGAAGGCAGATAAGTCTGTGATAGTGGTGTCTTGGGAACTGATCTGAGGCCTGTCGATATCAGCGCAGCGGCCCTGAGAACAGTAGAGGTCATTGATTCACGTTGATTCAACAAATAAAGCATATTGGTTATGGTGTAGCAAGGAGATCCCGTTTCGGTGCGTTTATGATATGATTTGTAATACGGCCAGTAATAAATATATTTGATAAACAATAATTTTGATCAATTATAATTAGAATAATGGCTATAATAATAATACATTTTATTTAAAGGTGCCTTCCAAGGCATGGAAAGTTAGATCAATAATATACAAAGCAATACAAAACACATACTACAAACATACAATTATTTCAAAGTATAGTAAAAAAAAACCTGTAAAAACCAAGGAAAATCAATCAGTCATTTACAGTAAAAGCTATTCTAAGCAAATAAGGTTTACATTCATTTTAATTTAATCACTCTTCTCTCTAAATATCAGGAATGATCATTGGAAAAACCTATAATTGCCTATGCTATAGTTATCATTTATAATTAAAGAGATATAATCTTTGAGCTTCTCAATGTATAGGTTTTTCCAATGGCCATTCCTGATATTTAGAGAGAAAGGTGGCAGATAAATTGTATTCAAATTAAACGAATCTGGAGTTCATAAAGGTAAACATGAAAACAAAAATATTATAAATGAAATATTTAACAATCTACACAATTTGTAGATCACTAATCAAATATGCCAAGTTTTGCCTTTGTACAAAATGTCAGATTTCCTTGTTTCCACTGAAGTCAGATCGAATTTAGTCAAAATACATTTTTTTTTATATTAATAAAATCAGTCAGAGGACTTTCCTTTATCATTTTTTGTCATTAAGATCTGTTCTTAATGACAGAAAATGACATTACTGATATAAATTAATCATTTTATTATATTTAATAATATTTAAGTATTTAAAAATGTGCCTTTTAATTGTTTCCTTGTCCTTTAGTGTGTTATGTATCTTTTTGTGCATGTATTAGGTCTGGAAGGCTCATAGTCTCATGAAGTGATATATTCTATCTAACAGAGAACATTCCTCAAACGTCCACGTCACATGTCAAATATTAGCATAATGCCGCCCAAAGGTATGCGCAAAGAGAGAAGACGAGGCTTCGATGAATTGAATTGTCATCAGGTCATGGAGACGCTGTGTGTTTGGATGCGAAAGCAAAACTGCTTTGTTTGGCCTTCCAGAAGCAGATGAAATTAAGTTAAGATTTATTTATAAAGCTGTTCTTGAGCAGTACAAAGTTTGCTTGTGCACAGCGCATTTTACAAAAGACCTGGGAGAGTACAACCCCGCTATTTACAAAGACTACTTACAACTGTAAAATGTTCCTGATACGGTAAAACCGACGACATTATTATTATTACCTGTGTTTACAACAAGCCTTGAAAGCTGAAGCTCACGATTATGGTAAGCACTGTTACATTTCCGACACATTGGCCAATCACAATGCACTGGCTCGGCTGGCCAATCAGAGCACTCTGAGCTTTTCAGACGGAGGGGCTTTGTAGAAATAAGCGCTTTTCTGACAGACTGGGAATAAAGCATCTGCAATGATGTACAGTAGGTGAAAAATGCTGTGTTTTTAAACATTAAAGCATGTTTACCTATTCGCCCAATAATCAAAATAATGAACTTTTAAAATAGCATCATATGACCCCTTTAAAAAAAAAGTTATGCATTTACAAAGCTGTCTACAAATTTTTAAGTTAAAACAATTGCACAAACGCAATTAACAGCAATACAACGGATACAGATTAAAGTCTGCATGAAATCGAAGTTGCGATAGTCTTTTCTTTCCTATTGTGACGCATCTTGAGTGAAACGGCTTCTGGAACAAGTACAAATGTAAGGCGGGACTTGATTTTGTTCATTGGGAATTGATTGGATGGTTGTGGTTCGCTATTGGTGGATCTCATGTGAGTGACAGGTTGGAAGTTATTTTGATAAAAGGTTACGATGGGACATCAATTTATACGGATAAATCATTTATAATAAAAACTATAAGAAGAATTGTCAATTTTGATTTCATGGTGACTTTAATCTGCCTGTCCATTATATCAGTCTGTGTTCTTCTCTTTGGCAGTTTGAGATCAGGCAGTTGAGGGCTCACCTGGCGCAGCAGGATTTGGATCTTGCCGCTGAGCGAGAAGCCGCCATGCAGATCCACCACGTATGGGGAAAACAGAGCAGCAGCTTCCAGGAAATAGACGGCCTGGGGCCCGCCAGATCTGACAACGAGTGCCGCGCCAATACCAGAGAACCCAGACCTGCTCCAGGTACCAGCCCTGTCCTATCTGTCTTCCTGCTCTCACAACGGAAATGTAGTTTATACATGTGCCACTAAAATGTCTCTGGGAACTTTCAGTACAGTACAGTAGATATATCCAGGTGTCCATTTCATACAAATAATGCAAAAAGTAGTTTCTGGGCCAGTAATACATTTTTCTCAACTCACTCACCATTATTTTGAATGTAACAGAAATCGAATGTGAATATTTTATTTAATGGCTTAAGTTTAGTGATTCTCCTCTGTGCTTTAAATTAGCCCGGCCTCTAAACACAGACAACAACATCCATTCAGTATTTACTGTGACAGTACAAGCAGGACAGATCATATGATATCCCATTATAACAGACCGCTATAATGTTCCCCACATTATGTCAGGTCACATTGGGATCTGTTTGGCAGGAGTACAGCTGTTACACACACACAAACACAGGCTGCTCTGTGCATTGGGCCTTGTTCCTCCTGAAAGAGTATTCAACTATGGCACAAACATCTGTTCCTTTAACCTGAAAAACCCCTCAATGGTCTTCGTGCAAGCCACACTTCATCCCCCAGAGGACTGTGGGAAATGTGGGCACCAGGAGCCAGCCCGTGGCTTTTTTCCTCTAAACGGCACATGGAGAGAAATGCTGTCAAAGCAGAGGCCGACCCCAGGAGACAGAAGAGCGGAGGAGAGGAGACAGAGTGACGGTTGCCTGAGGGCTCGTATCTTAGCGGCCATATTTTACATTTGGCGCCTCAAAGACACATATAAGACGCGTTTAAGCACCGAAGACAAAGACGCAAAAAAATATAGGAGCTGCTGAGTGATCTCATTTTTTAAAGAGCTGCTTTTTGAAGTTGTGGCCGCTACCTGTCAAGAGTTCAGCGAGAGCGAGGGCTCTTTTATCTCCGCTGTGGTTCACATGAGAATTTACTGCGACCACAAAGAGATACAGCGTGACATGATCGCGTTGAATCATCGCTCTCAATGTCTGCTTAGTTTCAGGAACCGGATTCCTGAAATACTGGATGGAGACACCAAAAATAAATAAAATGAGTTAAAAATGATTAAAATTTGACCGCGTATAAATTCACAGATGTAGCCTGAAACACTGTTTCATTTCAAACATAAACGTAACATTTTAAAACGAGAAAAAAACGCCAATGAGGTTAGAAAAATAAACTATTTTTCTATGAAAACATGCCTTCACATTTTTCTTCCCACTTGAATGTATCTCCTCATCCTTCCCTCGGGTCATTTTGACCTGAAACTCCATTTAAAAAATAAAAATTGAGTTCATCAGAGTTGTCCAAGAACCACCGATACACAAAAAATGGACTGGATTTGAGTATGTAGTTGTAATAAAAAAAATAAAAAAATATTTGTAAATTTGACCCCCTTAGGAATGAATGGAATGCGAGGAATGCTTCAGTACATATAGAGAAAAAAAACTGCTCAAAATTAAAAGTAAAACTGCTAAAACTTTAGCAAAAAGGATTTGATAATGTCTACATGTGTATCTGAATGATTCTGAAGAGATAAACCCAAGAACTGACTGTAGGACCCAGTGGAACAGCTCATTTGCTCCATATAGAGGGTTTTTTTTTTCTTTCTTCACTAGAGGTCAGCTGAAACACCCAAGTTGACCCAATGTGAGATATTTTGAGCTGGTTACTCCGCATGTATTGGAGAGTTATTTTGAATTTAAGTTGAAAGAATGTGCTAAAATTAAGATTATTTATTGATATAATCTAGTTATTTAAAGCTGCAGTCAGTAACTTTTTGGTTAAATATTATCCAAAATAAATTTGAGCAAGTACATATTAGCCAGTGTTCAAAACTATCTTCATACCTTAGCCCGATTCACAACAGTACGCGTGTAATAATGTGTTTGAGTGGTACTGGTAGCTTTCTGCTAGTAGGCTATATCGCTATATCACGTGAAAATGCTGCAGGTGGCAGATCATTTATCTGTCTTTTCTCACAGCAGCTGGAATAATTAAACTAGTGCTGGGCAAAGTAACGCGTTAACGCAGGCGTTTCTTTTTTTTATTTTAACGCATTAAAAATATTTAGCACAGCGTCCGTTTTATATCCATTTTTGCCCAGTGATACATTATATGATCACGCTCTTATTCATGTAAATGCTTTTAAACAATCTAAGCGCGACAAGACACAAGAGAACACGCTGTGTGTGAGTGTCCTGTCTGTGTGGGTGCGTCTCAATCCGCTCCCTAGTTCAGTAGTCAGGGCACTGATCAGGGAGTCGGCCACATTCATGTATACAATATACTGATTCACCACCTAGGAAACTAGGGAGCTAATCGAGGTACACCCTGACACACACACACACACACACACACACACGTGCGCCAGTCTCGTGCACACATCGAGTTCTCTTTTGCTCTTGAACAAAAAATAACAACAACACATAGAATTTTGAGTATTTTCATATTAGGAGTCTTAAATTAGTTAAATAACAGCTTAAATGAACTTGAAAATGAGATGCGCGGGACAGCGGCCCATCTTAAAGTGACAGCAGCACCGATGATGTCGGTCATTAATGTTCATCACAGAACAACGGGAACAGAAAAAAATGTATGATGATTAATCTATATTTCATTTATTATTTATGCAGTTAAGAAAGGTGTTGATAACTTTATTCAATTTCTGTGTAGACTATGTCTAACAAGGAAGGCCACAGGTAAAAATAACATTTATTATAATGGGTTTATGTGAAGTAAGTTTTAAGTTCAATTAAATTAAAAGTTATTTTTTTAAAGCCTAATAAATGTTGAAATTGGTAGCTTTCAGTTAAATTGTAATGTCATTAATGTTTCATAGAGACATCTGTGATACTGGCCTTCATTCATAAAAAGATGCCATTACTACACATATTTAAAATATGCTGTCTTTAAATTGTTTCTTCATTAATTTGGAGAAAAAAAATGAAATGATTACAATATATCAAAATATTAATAAATCCAGTCTTTTTTAATTGCGATTAATCGTGATTAATTACAGAAAAAATGTGATTGATTAGTTGTTGTTTTTTTACTAATTTAAACGACAATCATCAGTGACAACTGGAGATTCACCCATAGTCAGTAGACCGTACAGAAATGGAAATTTACAGGTAACGCTAATACACACTAAATGCACGTAGTCACACACTTCTGATGTTGTTAACATTAACAATTTGAGAACAAAGTATAACAATAATAATACTTGGCACGGTTTGATGTGATATGAGCGATCATTTGATTTAATCACCGTTGGTAGCGCGATAAATTGTAATTATTTTTTTCCTCAGTTGGTCAGAACAAAAGTGGCAGACATGATATATTTCATGTTGATGACATTTTCCGGGTGAAAATTCTTATTTTGCTTATACTTCCAAGACATAGAATCTGTGATTCTGAAGTACAGTATCCACACCGGTGCGGTAAATGAATGAATAACAGCCACACAAACTCCTCAAAACATTAGATTCATTCGCGCTGAGGAGCTGATGCACAATGCACGTAAAGATGATCATTCTGCAAATAACTGCAATTGCAGGCTTCAAACAGAGATGGCGACAAAGAGGCAAAACTTACGGACTGCAGCTTTAAAGGTAAATATAATTTATAAAAAATTAAATGATATAAGCTTTCTGGACCAAAAAAAAAAGTTTATTTTTAGGGCTTCGGGTCATTTTGACCCATGAGGGAAGGATGGTGGATGGTTATTTTTACTGGAAAGATAACCTAATACACATATTCCAGTATGTTTTAAATCTAAATCTACTAATCACAAAGCTTGACCCTAAGCAATACTATGGTATTTTGGCAAAATCAATGATTACAATTGTACATTTTAGAATTTTTCTTTTTTGAAGAATATGGCTTCATATTAACTCTTTCTTTTCCTCCCTGGAAGTAGTAAAAATGTGTGTGTGTGTGTGTGTGTGTGGTCGTCTTCATCCTCATGTGTTATTTATCCGGCTGTGATTGTCTTCCTGGGTGTTTTAGTCAGCTCCCCATCTCCTCCCGAGCCTCCGTTTGATGAATATTTCAAACAGTAAAAATGAATTTAAAAAGGTTCTGTGAGTTGGGTCTCGTCTCCAGAGATGTGCAGATGGCACTTAGAGCGCGGTCGACTCCTCGCTCTGCCAGGCAGATCGTAAGACCTTCTACCCAGCCGATGACCTCCGCTGCATCTACAGCCACAACCACATCAGACAGAAGCTTTTTGGGTCAGGAGGCCGAGCAGTAAATAAGGGTGGCCAAAATCAGAGCGTTAATGCATTGCTTACACTGTAGCACTTCACTATAGTTTAAGCCCCATTATAAAGCTGCGAAATGAGAAAAATGATCTGAAAACATTTACGAGATTTCTTTGGATTCTATTTGTCTAAGGGAAATAAGGTTACTAAGTTTGTTTGGTTTGGGCTCATCAGATCACATGATGTTGTGATGATTTTCATTTGTTTTGTTTCAGACAGTGTTGTTCAGGATGATATGAATAACTACATCAGTCAGTATTACAGTGAGCCAAGTAGCGGTAAGACACTAAAGTTATTTATTGTTTTTTTCGATTATACTATGTTGTATCATGTACATTTGAGTTTTCTTCTAGGTTTGATCTCTGCATATCATTTTTGCATGTCAATTGCATATGACATACCGATTTCACCAAGTGCTCCTGGAACAACATTCCAATCAACCAATGAGGGACAAGTTTACAGTTTTGTCAAGTTGAGGCTTACAACCAGGGTTATGTGCTTCTACATCAGTGCTATTCACCTATCATTTCCCTCTGATTTTAGGGAGAAGTTATGGGTAGGTTTAGGGGTAGGAATATGAGGGGCGTTTTTTTTCTGAAACTTTTCATAGTTCTTAGAACTAATGGCGGAAGTACCCATTTTTTGGTGTGTTCGCACTGCAGGAACTGGGAACGATTTTAGTTTGAGGAACGCCTTTTGGGGAAACTAAAAGCGCTTTTCCAGTGCATGGTACGGCTCATTTTTGGGGGGTTTTCCACTGTGTACTAGCCAGACCAAGATGTTGGGTCTGGGAACTCACCATTGGCAGGGCTCAATCCAAAGGGCGGGACAAACGGTTGTCTTTCAAATTCCCTCTGCACACAATTGGATAGCGCTACAACCAACCAGAGCAACGTGAACTGGAGCTAGTTGATAGATTAAACTTTCGCCGTATCCAGTCGGCAAAACTCCGAACACATCTTCCTTTCTTAAGAATGACTTCAGTGCCGTTCTCTGTTCTTTTCTCAAAGAAAAGCTTAACTCCAAGTCTTCCAGAGTCGCGGCCAAAGCCGATTCCAAAGACGGCTGTTCGCCAGCTTCTTTGTTTACGAGTAGCATGTGAAACCGCCGCAACTCTGCATGACGTGCCGTCATTATGTTAAGCCCGCCCACCGACTCTATACACGATGTGATTGGCCTGACCAGAGTTAGTTTTTTCCAGCTCGCAGGTCTACCGAGAGTTGCTAGACTACACTCGCGGCAGATTAGATTTGATGCCGCTAGGGTGCGTCTAGATTTCTAGGCTAACTGTGTACAGTACCTGGTACTTTTTTTAGTGCCACCTCGGTTGAGGTTCCGGCAGATCACTGATTGGTCAGAGAGTATTGTCACTACCAGCGGCGTTAGATTTGCGACACGAGACACCAACCCCACTAGATTTAAATAGTCAGCAACAGCCACCACAGTATCGTTTATTTGCACCCTTTAAACGACCGTCGCACGCAACTTGGAAAAAGAAATGGCTGTATCGTGGTCAGTAGATGAGGTGGTACTGCAACTATAATGATCATTTTATAATCCCACCCACTTTAAAATGGTACTAAACTACTGTGGAAAAGCAATCCAAGGCAAAGTAAAGCGAGCAGAGTCATGTTGAGCCGAGTCGTACCACGCAGTGAAAAAGCGTCATAATTTAGCTCCTACCTCAGAGTAGGGTCTAACCTAGTAACAACTACCAGCGATGTAAGTGTACGCTGATTGGCCAAACGCACGTGAAACACCATCACACGCCAAACGCTAATACTTTTAATATATTGTCTAATTTCTTTGTATAACAGTTCTATCTAATAACGTATTAGACAGGACTGTTAAAGGGTAACTAAACCCCTGCTCAGAGCTTAACTCCACCCACTGGCAATTTTCAAAAAATGCTGGAAAAGTGGGTAGAGCCCGGCGGACACAGAGGGGACGAACCAAGGGCGGGGCTGAGCGGAGGGCGTGCTCCTGAGACCCGCAGTGACGGATTGATTGACAGCTGTCAGACTCGCGAGTCGCAAAGATGGAGAATGACTGGAGTGACGCCAGCTTTGCAACAGAGCGGTCATTTCTCCTACCTTCACCTGAAGTGGAGGAGGGTGGATTGTCTGTAACAGACACAAACCCGGAGCCTTATCAATGCGAGCCGCTGCTCAAACTGCGTTAACTCCCGATGCAGACGATGCTAGTGAAGCAGCCGCGCAAGAGAACTGACCTAATCTATCTGCGTCCGCGGAAACCACTTGCGTGTCAGGGTTTGAAAGCGCGTCTCATGTATGAAAATTATCTGTACGTTACACATGACGGGCGGCAATAATATCGCAAGAAAAGCCTGACGTGTACTGACAACTGCATTATTTAACCGTATTTTCTTCAATACAATGTTAAAGCAAGTGTCAAGTGAGTTTCATTCATAATGTTTACTTCATGTAACATGAGAGTTCATACTGGAGTGAAGCCGTTCTCATCGTGTGATTGGGGGAAACATTTCTGAGGGCGTGGTGAGCTCGTGCCAGGGGCGCGGATAGTGAGCCGTTGGAGGTACCATCCTACGTCACGATGTACCACAACGTCCAATAGGAAAATTCAACTGCAGTAGCCACCGTTCAACCTTAAGAGGGCAGCACTTTGGCGGTTTTACACCATATTTTATAGAATTAAAACACTTTATACTCAAATGTCAAAACATTTACTCGAATCAATGAACAGCATTAATAAAGCCCCAGTATTACAGATCATTAACTAAAAAAAGTTGGTTTAGGGTTTAGTTACCCTTTAAACAGATCGTAAACTAAAGACGGAGAAAGGGAGCGTTGTGTGCTCAGGCTCTGGAGTTCTCAGCGCCGTCAAAAATAAAATCACAACAAGAAGTCACAAGTCAAGTCAACTTTATTTATATAGCGCTTTTTACAATGCCGATTGTCTCAAAGCAGCTTCACAGTGTTAAACAGGAAAATAATGCAACAGAGTTTTATTCGACCGTACAGCCGCTCCGTCCGGAGAAAACGGTGATGTCATCTAGCTCATTTCAATTATCATACAGTGACAATGTGGGCATTAGATTAGTAATTAGATCAGTAATTTAGTTTATATGGTTAATTTAGTTTAATAATTCGATTTATTTGGATATTTTGTTGAAAAATTTAGTGTCCCCAACTGAGCAAGCCAAGCCAAAGGCGACAGTGGCAAGGAAACCAAAACCCCATTAGGTGACATAATCGAGAAAAAAAGAAACCTTGGGAGAAACCAGGCTCAGTCGGGGTGCCAGTTCTCCTCTGGCCAATTAACAAACAGCGTATGATTATTAATCTGGCAACTTTACAGGTCAGAGGTCATAATAGATCAGAATATTCGAAAGATCGGAGGCAACACGCCGGAGTCGGGTTTATTGAGGATGATGTGTCGATTAAACAATTATTAAATGGGAATATTCGAAAGATCTGAGTCATCACGCCAGAGACGGGTTTATTGAGGATGACATATCGATTTAACAATTATTAAATAGGAATATTCGAACGATCGAAGTCATCACGCCGGAGACGGAGTGTGGCTTACGTCACTTCAGAGCTCCTACTGGCGGTGTGAATGCAACAAGGAAAATGGGGGGAACATTTAGTTCTCGAGGAACCACCCTGGTTGGGACTACATTTTTGGACAGGAATGTTGTTTCAGGATCAACTAAATTATTTCGATACGCCTCCAACTCTGCAAAATCAGGATGTGCATTAAGCGTTTCTTGCATGAATTGAATGAGATGGTTACTCCGCATGTATTGGAGAGTTAATTTGAATTTAAGTTGAAAGAATCTGCTAAAATGTGATTATTTATTGATACTTATTTATTGGCACTCATTCAATAAGTTGTGCAATCTGTTGTACATACAGACATCGGAGTGCCCGACCCTGGCGCTCGTGTCATAACCACAGCAGCCATCGATGTCCACCTCCCCACCAACCCCAACCAGTTGCCGCCTTCCCTCGTCAGTGCCGACGGCCCGGGAAGTGGCCAAGGGCGCACAGGCAGCTCTGTAAGTGAGGCATCCAGCACGACCATGTCCCGGTCAAGCTGCAGCTTCACAGCCCGGCAGCACAGCATCAGCAGCCACACGCTGGGCTCCACAACTGACTGCAGCTCTACCGTACGGGAGGCCTCCACCTCCGACTACAGTGGCCAGCGCTGCTGCCCTCCTCCATACTGCAGCCCTTTGACCCTCGGGACGCACCCGGGCGTCCACGACCCCAGCGCGGTGGTCAAAGAGCTGCTCTCTTCCTTGTCTGAGGACTCCTGCCTAGTGCAGAAAGGCAGGGTGGACCCGGTCAACCTTAAATTGCCCAGTCCGGCAGGGTCGGTGAAGGCCAGTCCGGAACTGGAGCACAGGGTGAACATATACAACAAGAGAAACCAGGAAAGTCTGGGCGTGTTCCAGACCAAGCCACTAATTCACCTGCAGGGGACCGAGCCATCTCTGGAGGAGAAGTACAGGCTTATGGAGCCGGCAGATACTCCACTGAGCCATATACCAGACACATAGAGCATGACGTGTGGGACAGTAACCACCAACACCAGCTGAAGCAGCCTCTCTCTTGGCCTCTCTCTCTATATCACTTACTCATTGGCTGTGTCCGAAAACTGAAAAATGGTGCCTTCACTGGCAGTATCTAAGGTAGGAAGGCGTCAGGGCATATCCAATTCCAATGTTTGTGGAACATCTGGTCTACTGAAAGAGTGTTGCTAGTCGAGTAATGTAAATGGAGTTTCATTCCTATCGTTTTCAAGCATTTGGTTGGTTAATTTGTGTTTGATAAGGTTTGGAGCTAAACTGTGCAAGAGGGTAATGCTCCAGGAGCATGATTGGACACCCCTGCTTCTACTCACCAGATCCATGTGGATTGCCTTGTCACAAATGGTGAAACATGTCCCGTCCTGTGCTGGAATGCACTACATGACAGGATTTACTAAAGGCACGCAGTGAAAAAATAGCACTGAAAAGGTATTTGTAGGAGTTTCCCTTTTAGATGCAAAATTTATGGAAGGAGAGTATTTAAATGAACCGCGCAAGGTGATCGCTCGTCAATTCACTGGTATTTGCCACATTCCCAGACAGCAACATAGTGACGCGTGGAATCCACACCATGTTGTTGTCTGGGTTATTTACCACCCAAAAAAGCATGTCTTAAAGCAGACACTAATTTGCGCTGTAGTCATCGCCAGTAGATCACGTGCAGAACTTTCCACTCCCATCTGCGCATATTTTTGGAATTACGCTCTTAGTGGGATTGGACAACCTATCAAGCATCATTCCCAAACCCATGTCCTGGAGGCACACCAAGAGTTTTGGAACTCTTCCTTATCAAGCACACCTGATTCAACTCATTAATAGTGACTCCGATAAGGGAGCCATCCAAAACTTGAACAGAGTTGGGAAACACTGTAAAACACCAAACGCCTCGATTAGCGGTAGAACTACTTCACTAGTTGGTACACCCCTACTACTGAAATGCCTCCATTTGGTCAATACATTGGACATATCTTTCCCCATTTATATCCTCCAACCCTGTGCATGCCTTTTAGTTAGTTGAAAGAAAAGTGTCTGATGGAGCGGTTGGACCTATCTGCAGAGAAATAGGCATTGTAGTCATAAAATATTTGCTTGGTTATCTCTAAAGCTCACTTAAATTCATTTTAGATAGACAGTTGTGAGGTTATGCAGTTTTTGAAGCCTGTCTGAGACATTAGGGCAAGGTTCCTCAAATCTGACCCTCCTGCAACTCCAATCAAAAGCCACTTTTCCACCAAAAAGTGGAACGGTTAGCCAACCGTGCTGGTAGAATGCGTGTTGTGGCGTCACCACTCAGGATTGGTCACTTGTCTGTTGGATTTGAGGAACCCTGAGGAATTAGGGTGTTCCTAAAACATTGTGATCGCGCAGCAGTTGCTTTTTGTTTCGGACGCAGCCAATCTGTCTTTCTCTCTGTGTTGAACAGCACACTATGATACTCACTCCCAGGTTTCATGTCTCAGAAAGGGGCACAGGAAGTGACATGAGGATAGTGCCCTCTGCTACCCGCCTCATGCAATGTCCCTCCTTACAGATGCACATTTCTCTCTCTTTCTCTTTCTCTCTCTCTCTCTCCAACTCTGCAAGAGCACTTGAAGTGTGCCACTCCTGCCAAAATTGCACAACCTTCCAAGGAGTCAGGGAGAGGTACTTCGGGAGCCATCATTGGAAGATTCTTCAGGAATTTCAGTGTGTCTGTTGGGCGAGTGGTGTATGAAACCAGCAAAGACGCACTCTTTTAGATGGTAGACCAATATCGGAGTGTGGCTGGAAGACTTGTGTTCTCATTCAGGGTGGCGCGGGAGGGAGTTTTTAATTTGTCGATTTGTTTATTTGTACGAAATGTAACTGACACACAATGTACAGTCCTTTTCCCCCCAATGCTGCAGGGTTAACATTTGATCCGTGTTCAAATGTGTCAAGCTGTGTGATTCAGCCAAATTTCTTACCTTTGCCTTTCTTACATTACTGATGCTGATGTTTGTATTCAAATTCTATGCGAGAAAAAAAAAAAAGTGCTAAACTCAAGTATTTTTAAAACAGAGAGAGCAAATGATAGGCGAACATTTCAGGTATACAGTATTAGAAGATTTTTATGAGAAATTATGGTTAGAATGTTGTCATAACCCCCAAACCTTAACCCCCCATCCCAATAGCATGAGCCTTTGAAAAGATCTATCTGCTTTCTGACTGAGGCAAAATCCTGTGTTATCGACAAGGGATTTTATAAACTGATAATGGGAGACATTGTCAAGCAATTAAAAGTTGGTCAATTCAAACATCCAGCTTCGTTTTCTTTAATTGTCAGGTCTCTTGTAGAAAGGATGTGCACATGGGGATGTTCTGTTCAGTCAAATATCCAGAATACTGGTCATTCGTGAACGAGTAACAGAAAACGAAAGGACGAGTACAGGCAGAAGTAGATTTATTGGGTTGTTTTAGTGAACATCCAAGGCCACATAGCTACCTTGTTAAAATACAACAAACAGCAAGTTACTTCCACAAATAGGTTACGACCATCACAAGACTATCCCGCAGTTGTGAAGGGCTAATCGGTGTAGAGCAGGAGTGTCCAAGAATGGCTGGTTCGGGTTGTTTGAAGTTGATTTCAGGAGCAGAATTTAACAACCCTGGATTAGTCTTCAACAACAATTAGGTTAAAAACCTGAGTTGCAAAACAGAACACTTTCAAACTCATGTGTCACTGAATTCTTTTATTAAAAGAAGTGGTTTGATGTCTACATTAGATGTTGGAAGTACATGGAGGTGTTCTTGAGTAAAATCACGCTCAAGAGATCGGTGGAGCGTCAGCTCGGAGCTTCGTAAGGCAGGTTCCCAGTAGAGTTCTGCAGGTGAGTACCATCTTTCTGAGGAGTCTCACTTTTTCAGGGCTTCAGTCAACTCGGGTACAACCTAGAAAAGAATACAAAGAGTAAACCAACCATCACTGCAGCTAAATACACTTGCCCATGTTTGGCAACAGTTCTTCTAACCCTAAATGACGGAGTGTGTCACTTTTCATTTCTTAAACAACTATGTAGGAAGACACATCATGGCCATATTCCAGGATGACAATGTCAAGATTCATCAGCTCAAAGTGTGAAAATGATGGGAGGGAGCATGAAGAATCGCTTAAATTCATTGAAAGTCTTTGGGATGTGCTGGAGGAGACTTTACACAGTACTGGACTCTTGCATTGACAATACAAGATCCTCACCAAACATTGATGGAAACAACATCACAACATTTATTTCCATCAAGAGGTGCAACAATTTTTGGTGAAGATCTTGTATTGTCAATGCAAGAGTCCAGCACTGTGTAAAGTCTCCTCCAGCACATCCCAAAGACTTACAATGAATTTAAGCGATTCTTCGTGCTCCCTCCTAACCATTCTTTCACAATGTGATATCCTTGTTAAATAAACCAATATCGTATCGCGTAATGAATATCGCATTAAGTGTGTGAGAACTGAGAATGATACCATTTGTGTTTCACATTCTTTCTGGGAAAAGAAAGCATCACTGCAACTTCTGAAAGTGACTGGCAGTGTTTTAGCAAAAATGTATATCACAAATCCGACAATATAATTGTAACATCAATGTAAACAAACAAAAAAAGTAATGCCAATATTAAAATACCGAAAACTCTTTGCTTGACTTGGTAACATAGTTGTACCAACCTAAAACTTAACATCAAGAACATCCAGGTAAACAGACACACCTGAACTAGGTGTGGATGATTATTTTTGTTATTTTAATTTATCTTTGTTATTAAAAATAAGTACTAAAAACGGTAGTCTTCACATTAATTAACTATACACTGATACATAATAAAGCTACAAAGGTTATTCAGCCACTGAGTGATTTTCCTAATGCAGGTTTACTGTATTAGCACACTGTCACTTTAAGACCTAATGCACGGATCCTATTGACACGCATTCAGTTTCTTTCCCCGACTGATATTGTTCACTTAAAGCATAATCGACTGTGTTTACATGAATACTCATCAAGACAACCATTTTGACATAACTGTGTGTATTTGACAGTTCGAGTGTGTAACAAGACATGAAACAGAACTGAAGGGATCACACACTTTCAAAGAAAAAACGTTTCGGTGTGTGTGTGTCAGACAACGCAGTTGTTTTTCGAAAAATTGTGTTTAATAACTCTTTTTAACATCAAGCAAGTCACATAAGTAACAGTCGTGTGCCCAGTCTATTCTCTGCTATATGCGTCAACCTAAATCGTACACTTTTCACAATGTTGAAGTAGCCTATTAAAATCATTCAGATATTGCGTGCCCTTGCGATATGTACATTTGCCACATTTCGATAATTTCGTTATATTGTGCAGCCCTAGAAGGATTTGACTTCAAACAGACCCAACTTTTTAGTTTTCTCTAGCGTTTAAGCCCCCTTGGCAAGGTGGTTGTCATTTGAGAGTAACCTGAACTTTTCCTATATGTCGGGGTTCTCATCCAAAACCGAAATGCTCCTGTATTCCAGAGCGTCCTGAAAAACTATATCATCACCCCAATATGTCCCCGGCTCACTTTTCAATCTAAGGAAGGAAGAGAAAGCCCATACATTTTAATCAGTTATCTGAGGAGTGACCATGTGTAAAGTGATCTGAGCGCTCGCCAGCGCTGCCCATCGGCAATCACTTTTACACAGTTTACCTGCACACCTGTGTCTAGCACGCACCGCCTGAATAAAAGATGAACGACAGGGCAAACACAGGGAAATAAACGATGATACCGTTACACGAAGTAAACACCAACAACAGATGGACGTGGTGTGTGTGTGGCAGGCCTCTGGCACCGGGAGCGCGTGTGCCACCTTGAACTATGGCGCGCAGCCGGGCGTGTAAAGCTCCGGTGAGAGGAGACTGAAAATAAAGGTGAAAAACTACACCCACACACTTGTGCTGACTTTCAATTACTTTTCTGCTCTGAAAGGAGAAGAAGTTGCGTATAAAGCTTCTGGTCGGAGCCACGGGTCGCCACTGATTAATTCAGCGACTCAATAATTCAGAAGTTGCACACTTTCCATTAGGTGGAATAATGCGCCCTGCAAAATTTAAAAGGGAAATATGGGGCAGTCTTTCTGTTTTTGGTTGTAGACTGGGTCGGCTCAAGAAATGAATACCAGGTCATTTGAAATTTACAGCGCTATTAATAATAAACACGGACGGTACTGCTGATTGTCCGAGGCACTGGAATAAAATGTCTCTGATGACCTGATAAGGATCTTTTGTGCTAATGAGATTCGTGTTTTAGAGGAAGAAGATTGTATCTTTCCTTGTTGCGTATACTTTATCCTTAGTTTGAGTGTCAAATGACAAAAGGCTTCTCTTCTCTGTCCTGAGGAGGTTTCACCATTTTTTATTTTACCACGGCATCACATCAGTGTAAAAATTAACTTCTCTAGTTTATTTTCATGCTGTTTTACCATTATGATGGTAAAAACTATGTCAAACACTTGCATTTAATCAATTATATTCTTAATCTATACAACAATAAAATGTTACCTATACAAATAATCATTATAATAAATGAAATAAATCTGAATGATTACAGGCTGCTACAATTAACAAACAAAAACACATATTGTATATTATATGTATAACTAAGGCTATATACATTCAGTAAAAATATAAAATACTATTGGATTCAAATGTGTTTCCCACATGACTTGCTAATCTCTAGGCCACAACTCCAACTAGGACTCTTACCTTGAACAGATCTGCCACTAGGCCATAGTCAGCCACCTGAAAAATAGGGGCTTCTGGGTCCTTGTTGATGGCAACGATGGTCTGTAAAACAAATAAGTCAATTATTGAGCTATATTATGGGCTATATCACAAAAAAAGAGAGACTCTGTTGGGTTAAGCACTGATAGCCAATTCCCAGAAAAGTGCGGTGGTAACTTTCTAAGAAAAAAATGCTAATGCAATATTACTGTAAATATCTCATTAACGCTCTGGCAGATTGTAAAGCAGTGCAATGAGAAAGTGTATTCCAAACATGCAGAATAGAAAATGCAGATGAATTATGGATGCAGGTAAAAAGCTACTCCAGATCGCTTTTAAAACACTCCTTCCCAATACATCGTCACATTTAAGAGGGAGTTAACTTGGCACATTCTGGAAACTCTTGGAGACCTCTTCCTAGTGGGGTGGGGTTTCTCCGATTGAGGATATTACCACAGAAAATGATATCTTCTTACTGTACTACAGTGTGTGTGTGTGTGTGTGTGTGTGTGTATTTTGACTGTACCTTGCTATCTTTCATTCCAGCGAGATGTTGGATAGCGCCAGAGATGCCAACTGCAATGTACAGCTCCTGTAGAGAAACCAAGAAAAGTATTAAAATGATATTTTTATATTATACAAATTAGCAGTTCCTTGCTCTTCTGAAATAACTTCACGTTTATGACGCTGATCCCCGAACACATTTGTTTGCCTATTCAGTGTTCAGTGTTGACTTGCATAAATCTTAAAGTGCCTCTATGATGCCATTTTAAAGGTTCCTAATTTTGTTTTGGAGTCTCCTACAACAGGTTTACATGCACCAAATGTCAAAAACACTTTCATTTTCTCATAATATATACATATACCAAATCTTTCAGTGACTCTCAAACGGCTAGACGGATGAATTGGTCTCTCCAAAACGCTCCTTTCCGAGAGCCTACTCTGCTCTGATTGGTCATATGTGGGCCACGTTGTGAGTGGTCTAACACTTAAAGCGCTTGTCGGAAGCTAAACGTCCATCACCATAACTGAACTTCAGCTCCATCCTGATCCTAAAGCTCTATACTGTAAAGACAGTAGCTTAGGCTAGGGTTTCCCAATTGGGGTGCCGTGTAAAAGTCCTTCAAATATATATTTTTTTGTTCAAATAATTCTCTCTTTGTAAACTTTATTCAATGCATGCCGTATGTTCGAATATGACCAGTAATTTTTGCCGTCATCACCCGGGTGTAACGTCAGAAGACGTGAATGAGAAGTCGCGCGCCCTGTGAGAAAATTTGTCTCCGTGCACTCATCCGAAAGCGCGCACACGTCTCACAGCGCGCAAATATTGAGTTCTCTTTCAAGTCTTGCTCTTGAACAGACAAATTAAGACAAAAAGTATGTCAACATGTCCGTCTTTATGAGTATTCTAGCAGACATAGTCTGTATATGCCTTAAGTGAACTTCATACAGTCGAGAAAGACGACGGATATCCGAGCATTAGGTCTTAAAGGGGCAGTAGCCTTTACTGCTGTCTGTTTAATGTCAAACCACAAAAGACAAGGACATCACTCACTGCTCTTGACTGAATAGCTTTTGTAAGTTTAATAGGATTAATCTTTAATTTATACAGTCAAATATGCTGTTATTTTACATTTGATCAATTTCTGTACCTGAAAACTAATGTTAGACGTACCTGAAAAGCAAAGTTTATTTTATTAGTATCTTTGCTCTATAGTATTTATGTGTGCTGCTGCTTGTATTTAAATTATTTGTTCTTATTATTTCTTTATTTTTATTTGACAGTAGTCCTTTTTTCCCTGAACATAGCAAATACTGAACCGTACCGAAACCGTGAACCTAAAACCTTACACCCCAGCGTAAAGTATGCGAGGGGGTGCCACAAAATGGAGAACATTTTCAAAGGGTGCCATGACTGAAAAAAGGCTGGGAAACACTGGCTCAGGCTACTATCGAAGAAGAAGAAGACAGTTGCAGCGGCGGGCGGGCGGGAGGAAGAGGGAAAAAGTAGCGGGAAGTGAACTTCAAGGAGAGTACATGAGTGTGATGTGCGATGATGGATCAGGACGCTGACGACCAAAATCAAAATATATTGTGTAGTTATAACCACTTTAGACTGTTAATGATTAGTGCTTTTTTTAAAAGTTTAAAACCCTTTTTTTTTGGATGGATTCCGGGAAATCTCCCTTATTTTCAAAGTTCAATGTTGACAGCTATGGTCTGGTATCGTATCGAAGTCATAATTTTGGTATCGTGATAACACTATTCTATTTAAAAGGTATTTGCTGATATTCTCTTTTTTTTGTTATGTTGGTTTACAAATTTGTACCTTTTTACATTTTTACTCTTTTAGTTTTACATTTTGTCAAGGGCTTGTTTACATTTATACATTTTATTGTACACTACTGAAGGCCAACGTTGCAAGTTAAATTAAATTTTTTTAAGTAAAATTGTTGAAAATTATTGTGATAAATTAGTCGATAGATTCATCTATATAAAAATAGTTGTTAGTGGCAGCCCTAGAAACATCTGAAGAACTAGTTATTCAACCCGAACCTCCATCACAAGGACGACTTGAGCAGGACGTTTCTCAGTGATATGCTACTCATTTTGAGGTACATTATGAGATGTTGCAGCTGTAATTCCTCACCATCAGCATGTATGTCCATCAACAAACCCATGTGTATGGGTCCATCTAATAATTAGGGTCAGTGAGGGGGTCAAACAGTGTCAAGAAATCTAAATTAGCATTTATTTATTTATTTATATTTATATATATATATATTATAAAACTATATATTTCACACATTACATATGTATGTATACACATGTATGGTTTTAAGCCAGTTATTTATATCTTTTGCTGTAGTGTGTCAGTAGGACACATCAGTTTACATTTCCAAGCATTCCTTTTGCTATTAATTGTAATAATCCAGTGAGATTTTTGTATGCACAAGGAGTCTGACAACAGCCGGTATGATCTGACCCCACCATCATCGACTCTGAGATTACAGGAAGAAAAACTGAGAAAGACTAAATCCAGAAGAACTGTGGCAACGTCTCCAAGACGCTCGAAGAAACCAATAATGTGCCTAAGACTTGAACAGTACTGTATAAGTAAAATCCAAAAATAATATTGCTTTCTAAACATTTAACTTTAAGAGATGTACCACAAATCAAATTCATTTTCTCATTTACCTAACAAATCGTAATACTCTCTCTTTATGTGCAAAAGTAGGCATTTATGAATCACTAGCTCATTTGATATGCGTTCAAGCCTGATTGATTGACACCGCTAGCAACAATACGGTGTGCCATGTTTCAATTAGCAGCACTTTAAATGAACTGAACAGAATTTCAACTATTTAGCACCATCACATGCGTTGCTACAACAAAGGACATTTAAAACTGTAAATCAGAGCCGGTGAGCATCTCGGCATTGGCTCGGAAGCGCTCCGCTGACCTCCCGTCCCTGAACACAGGCCACAACATCCTCCCAATTACTCAAAAGAGGAGTGCTTGGGGGGGGGGGATGTGGCAGGACAGACCCTACGTCCCTCCCCCTCGCCTCCACCCTTCTCCCGTGGGAGTGCTACATCAGTGGCTCTCAGCTTAATGCACTGCTCCATGAATATTTCAGTGCAGTTTAATGTGGCTGCGGCGCTCTCCCGGGGGCCACCGCTTCAATTTGTGAACAAGCGGCCGGCAGAAACTCTAAAAGCCAGGAGGACAGGAAAGAGGGCAGGGCTGGTGTTTCAGATGGGCTGAAGTGATGGAGAAACACAAATCTCTCAATGTCCATAAGACTTGTAGTAGTAGGTGGTGGATAAAAGTCTTTGAGTAACTGGACAATTGGTACAAAACATCGAAATGCCAATAACTTTTGATGAAAGTTGATCCTTTCATTGAAACGTAATTTTTCCACCTCTTAAACATTTTATCTGCTGATGTAACATAGGCTGCGCCAAAAATATCAGCCTAATGTCTCATGTTTTAATCAAATCAAGTCCGGCCCAACATATATTTTTTGCTGAAGCTTTCAATCCACATGAAAAAGAAAAATTTGTGACATTATGGAAGTCGACACTTTCCTCAAACGGGACGTAAAAGAGGGCCTGAATGTCTCGGCCACTTAACATGAGGTTTTTATTGATTTATTTATCAACAAATGGTCTGTGAAATATGGTTTTTAACCTTTAGGAAATTAATAAAAACTAAATATTACAAGAGCAAACTAAATATTAAATACTGATTTGAAACTTTGATCAATAAAAATATATACACATAAAAACATTTTCTTGTGACTATTTTTATTTTCTATTTATTTTAAATGGGGATTCCAAATTATGCAACCCTGTTACCAAAATTTGGGAATTTCTTCTCTCTTTTTTTCCTAGCATCGCAATAAAATATGCAAAATGGGTGATACTGGGGGGAACGCCATATGAATAACATGGCTGAAAATGTATCCAAAATTACGCTGTCATTCAGTAGGGACTAGTTACCTTGGGACCAAATGTTGGTGTGTAGTTATTGATAAACTTATATATATACACAATTAAGCGAATAAAAATATTCCTTTGATAATTTTTTCTTACAAAATCTTGAATAACAGGGTTGAATACTTATATATAACTATAATAGACTATAGTGAAAGCAGCTCCGTGTCATTTAAATAGTTGCAGCGTCATGGTGCACATCCTTAAACTTGAGTTTTTCCACACAAAAAAGCAAGAAAATGCTCTAAAACATGGATATCCAGTCATCAAAACATCCCCCCGAGGGCTAAAAGATTACGATTAACCACAAAAGACATACTAAATCGACCCAAAACAACCCTCATCCATCTTGACTCGTGTTCACTAGACTCTTCACTGGTAGAACTCATTCGGGACTTGTTCAGGGTGAATACTAATGCACAACGGTTGGGCTACGCTTGACAAGCTTGTCAAAACATTTGCAGAATTGGGTTTGGGGCTTGGATTTGCCTGGTTTGAGCTCAGGGCGGACCTGTGCAGTGCACGGCTCCACTAATGGCTCTGGTAAATCATTTAGAAGCCGGAATGTGCCATTAACTACATCACAACGCCTCAAAGCCCTGCTAATGTGTGGATAATGACAGCTGGGACGTCCCACTCGGAGCGGATAATGGAAAATTAACCTTTTTAAAGGGCAACGCGGACCCATCTTTCAGGATTCAAACAGAAACAACAATTAGATGTTGTTGTATTCAAAGTCAAGATGGTTTATCAGTTTGAAAACCTGGTGGGTTTATTAACTAGTGTTGAACTTTTGAGAAGAATTTTCTATCTGTAGAGGACAGACCGAGAAAGAAGACAACGGGTTTCCAGTGGTGGTACTTACAGGAGCCACAATCTTTCCAGTCTGTCCAACCTGCATGTCGTTTGGTACATAACCGGCATCAACTGCGGCTCTGGAGGCACCAACTATGATAAAACAGTGGTGGTTTCATTTTAAATTCATATTTCTTTAAATAGCTTGATTAAAAACAAACACTGTACACTGTACCGGCTGCGTTCAGCTGGTCTGCGAGGTCGTAGAGCAGTTTGAAGTTGTCGCCGCTCTTCAAGCCCCTCCCTGTTATGACAGAACGACGGCAGATGGGCATGAAATATGAAATTACTGACAAGGTTATGAGTCCAGAAGGATCGATACAGTCTCAGTTTACTATTGATTTTCTGAGCAAAAAAAAAGCCTAGAGAATTTTCTAGGGAATACCCAACATTATGACACAATGAACGTAAACACAAAGATGATGTAGTCCCTGTGGGAAGAGGTTTTAGTTTATTGAAGTTTATTGATGTTATTTTTCTTTGATATAGCAATAAAGTATGCGAGTTTGTGCATTAATGCTTTTATAAAACTGTTTGTTAATAATAAAAAATACAATAAAAAAGGAACATGTTTTCATTAAAATGTAAAAGCATATGGTATCATATTTTTAATAAATTTAATAAATGTATTTTGTCACATTTACTGTCAGATCAGCATTAGAGCTATATTTTTTTAAATAATAATAATAATAAAAATGTACAATGAAATTTCTTAAAACAATATAATAATTAAATAAAATCTTTAAATTTAATATTTGATTAAATTAAATTTTTATACAGTAAAAAACAAAAACAAATGAATGTAAACACAAAGATGATGTAGTCCCTGTGGGAAGAGGTTTTAGTTTATCATAATTTATTGAAGTTATTTTTCTTTGCTTTAGCAATAAAGTATGAGAGTTTGTGCCTTATTGCTTTTATAAAACTACTTGTTTATAATAAAATATTAGAATTCAAATACAATAAAAAAGAACGTGTTTTCATTAAAATGTGAAAGCACATGGTATTTTTAGATTTTATACATTTATTTTATAAATGTTTTTTTTATTGTCATATTAGCATTAAAGATACATTTTTAATTAATTAATTAACTAATTAATAAAAATGAATGAATAAATAATTCAATGTTCTCTTTTAATTTAATATTTGATTATATTAAATTTCTATACAATGTTCAAACATACAATGAACATAAACACAAAGATGATGTAGTCCCTGATGATGAAGTCCCTGTGGGAAGTGGTTTTAGTTTATTCTAATTTATTGATGTTATTTTTTCTATGATTAAGCAATATAGTACAATATATTTTTGCCTTTTGCTTTTATAAAACAGTTTGTTTATAATAAATACAATAAAAAGCAATAATAGAATATAGATTGAAACTTGTTATTACATTATGAGAAAATAGATGTAAAGAAATACACAATTTTCCTATTTAGGAAATCTTTATAAAAACATGTATTAAAATGTTGAATAAAACCATTACCTAGTAACATTAAAAGCAGGAGAGTTCAGCAAAATATGTTAAATATTCAGATGCCTTACAAGAATTAGATGTTAGTCAGAAGATATAGTTCTTGACACCCCAAACTGGTTAACAAGTGGCCTATGGGTGTGTTGCTGTGATATAGGTAGGTGAACAGGAACAATCATATTAATGTAATGTTATGTTACGTTATATCATCTATTTTAGCACAGCTGAAGCTGCATTTGAGAACAAACTATACATTTTCTAACATAATTAGAGTATATTAAAGACAATTTCTTATAACGTCCAGTGGACAATTGTGGTTCTTGTATAATGTTCTTACCTCCAGACACCACGACTTTAGCACTGGTAAGTTCTGGACGGTCACTCTTGGTTAGAGTTTGTTCCAGCCACTCGGAGACTCCAGCAGGGGCAGACGAAGAGACTGCAAAAGCAACAACATCTCGTGAGGAACCGTCCAAATAAACACGCAGTTGTTCCAAAATACCCCTTTACGATCCCTTTAAAGTCAACGTTTAAACAAACTAGCCCATCAAAACCTTGCAGCGGAGTGGAGGATTATATACAACACTAAATACTATAAACCTTTGTGTGTGGTATCAAAGTCAGCATGACCCGTTTAACTTTATCAAAGACTGAGTACCTTCCTCTGAAGAGGCGCTGCCCCCCTCTGTGGCCGCAGGTTCAAAGGAAGTGCCTCTAACGGTGAAGATCTTGACGCTTTCATTGCACTTGACTGTGCTGAGGGCATTTCCTGTGGCCAGAAAACAGGAGGAAAGTGGAGAAATTACTTTTATATTTTATATATATATAGGGCTGTCATGCTTATATGTAGGTGCGTGCATAAATATAAATATATAGATAGATACACACACACACACACACAGCGATCAGGCATAACATTAATGTTTTGAGGAGCACAACAACCAGTTTGAGGTGTTGACTTGGCCTCCAAATTGCCCAGATCTCAATCCAATTGAGCATCTGTGGGATGTGCTGAACAAACATGTCCGATTCATGGAGGCCCCACCTCACAACTTACAGGACTTAAAATGATCTGCTGCTAACATCTTGGTGCCAGATACCACAGCACACCTTCAGGGGTCTAGTGGAGTCCATGCCTTGACGGGTCAGGGCTGTTTTGGCAGCAAAAGGGGGACCAACACAATATTCGGAAGGTGGTCATTATGTTATGCCTGATCCGTGCGTGTGTGTGTGTGTGTGTGTGTGTTTATATATATATATATATATATATATATATATATATATATATATATATATATATATATATATATATATATATATATATATAAAACACAAAACTAAAATAAAATAGTGGACTCATCTTTACAAGAAAAAAAAAATCTAGCTTTTTTTATACTAGAAGCAAGATTTTCACTTTATAATAATTTGTATTATAGGACATTAGCGTTCATTACTATAACGAAAACAGATCATCATCAAATGTTCATTAAATACATTTAGGATAATTCGAGAAAATGTCCCTGGAGAACCTTCATGGATCCCCCAGTTGAAAACCTTAAACATAAATGAGCACCATAAGCGGCAAAAAACACTTTTCATTCAATTTTTTGCATGAAAAACATTAATATGTGACTTAAAATAAAGTCTCATAAATATCAAGAGCTCTGTGCTTGCCAAAGATAAAGTGGCCGGCGTAATTAAGAAGTATTTATGGCAGATTTTATGGATGAGAAACGGTGAACAGAAAAATAATACATGCAAAGTGGGACAAAAAGGCTCCAGGGTCCCCCTTAGATTTAAAAAATGAAAATATATGATTTGTTACAAGTGTGTGAGTCATTGTGCGTCTCAGTTCACGCAGCCAACCAATGGCCAGACTCCTAAATCACAAACTCCATGTGAAACAAAGAGAAGGATATGGAACATACTAGGAAGGTTATTTGAAAGCAAACAGGTTTAAAGCAAACAGGTGCATCTTAAAGTGCTACTGGTGCATTTGTTGGTGTGTTTACCGGCATAAATGGTCCTCACAAAGGTGTCTGCAGATTTGATCTCAATGATATCTGAAATGGGAGCCACGTCCAACTTGGCGGCCACTCTTGGAAGGAGATTCTACAAATAAAGAAATACACCCAGCATTATTAAAGACAATCGGATGTATTTGAAGATCCTGAATAAGTTCGAGCCATTAAAACATGCACATCCTTATCTGCAGATGAGGTCAAATTTGATTTGTTTGGAAATAGCATTATTTGGGCAGGCATTGATCAAAACCCAGTTTCAGCGCATGTCTGAAAACTTTGGCCTTCCTGCATCGCAGACGGAATAAATATCGTTGAGTCTGAAAAAGAGCTCTAAGTTATGTCTAGAGGTGAAAAATATTGCATAGTGGTAATTCAAGTGTTTTATATAGTGACATAATGAAACCAAATCCACCACTTAAGAATCCATCAAATAAAATACGTTTAGCCAGTGAGGAAATTGAGACTAATACATCTCTTTGGTCTGGGGTTAGGCTACATAAGATACTGTTTAATGTATTACAATTCAATTTAAATACCATTAGATCTGCTGCCTGACAGTTTGGCTGTGGAATGACAAATAACCGTGCATATAATAGAGCCGCACTTATTGTGGACGGACTTCTCCCACAATTCCAAAAGTAAGAAGCCTGATAGGGGCTCAGCAGTATGAGAGTTTCTAATCCATTTCCCATTTGTGCTTTTCACTTTGGGAAATAATCAAATAACTTCGGAATGAGAGGAACTACAAAATCCTGCATTAAGTAAAACATAGCTACACTAATAATCACTGATGCAATCACGTGGAAAAATAAAAAAGGATCAAGGCAAAATCTATTTAAGCTTTGCATGAGCACACACAAAAAAGTGTTTGTCAGCGAAAAAAAAAGGTACAGAAATGTTGTGCATTCTGAAAAATGTTGTACAAGTTTATCATAAAAGGCAAATTTGTACATTATTTTGTACAGTCTGATAAAAGTTGATCATTAAATAAAAAAACACTATCAAGGCAAAAAATTATAATTTGTACAATCATAATTTTAGTTTTAATAATTAGCAATTGTTAATTGTTTATCATTTTTTGTACTTTCATTATGTGCTTTTGTCGTTTCATTAGTTGTTGTTTTTTTATATTGATATTTTTTTTTAATTGTTTGTATTTTATGTTTATTTATTTCCAGTTAATAATTTTAGTGCTTAGTGAAATAACTGCCAAGGCTACATTTCTAATGTTCATTTTGTTTCATTTTTTCAACTAATATTCATTTTATTTTATTTTTTATCTCAGCTTTATTTCAATAAACAAATGTTTTGATAGTTTTAGAACCCGTGTAAAATTTGTATTAAGTCTGTCATCAAATAAACAAAACCCATCAAGACAAAAATCGGGCATGTGATCAGCAAAGGAAAAAGAAATAGGAAATCTGACCAATAAAAAAATATTGGTTTTTTTTATTTTTTATTATATATAGGCTATATATATATATATATATATATATGTATATTCCAATAATACATACTATTGTACTGTAAAATAAAAAATACACCAGAGTGCTTAATAATCATGATAATATATTATAATACAATATATGTAATAATAAAAATATTAATGGCAATGTTAATAATTATGATTATTATCATCATCGTTTTATTTTACAGAACACTAAAATTACAATACTAACATTTCTTTGTTTGTTTGTAATTTCTTTCTTTTTCAAAAATTAAACCATTGTGCATTTATTTGGGAGGAAAACCACAGGGAGAAGTTATCGCTTGACAACTACAGATCTATAAACAATTCTCATGATGAATGTTACGCTCCCAAATGCAAATAATAAGCTGTGAAACTGAAAGTGAACACAGTGCTGGGCTTTCCTCTGAAACATGCAGCGCGTCAGACTTTATATTTATATCATTACATCACAACCGTTGCGATTTGATGATTGCACATATTGCATACGACAAGCCATATCACATTCTCACAACCATGCATTGTCAAAATACACACAAAAAAAAGTTACTGGGCAAATGGCGAGTAACACCGTTTCAACGCAGATTTTACTCGCATTTGGCGTTTTGAAACTTGGCTAACATGATAAATGTGTCCCGCAGATGGCGCCGCGAGCTCATGGAGACGTACAGCGCTGTTAGAAGCAATACGTACATTAAATAAATGTATTAGAAAACGCATCATTTTGCAGTTTATTTAGTCATTTTAAGGCAATTTCACCATTTCAATCATCAATCAGTAACCAAAATTTTTTTCTGTGGTTAAGTAAATACTAGTGTGTAAATTACTACTAAGTGTAATTTCTACCTGAATATAAAAAAAGACGTAAATTCTATATTAGCACTCAATTTAAGCTTGTAGAAATTAAAGCGTAAACATCAACGTAATAAAATTAAGTAAAACCTACTTAACTTTCTGATACTGGTGTTCCCATCATGCACTGGGGCATGAAAAATTAACTAGGTTGATGTTTTTTTCAGTTTTCCAGCTGTATTTACACTGTTTTATCATTGCTTTGGTTGTTAGGTTTAGTAACTTGCCATTTTGTGACATTTGGAGTTAATTTTCTACTCAAAATGACACATTGACACTCAAAAATGATCCAACGAATGTTACCATTATTGTGTATTGTGGAACAAGTATTGAGATCTCTGTGTTCAGGTGGGTACCACATTACTTCTGTTATCTAGATATGTTGTCTACACAATTTCTACTGTATTATTTAAAGCATACACTTTAAAAGCATGGTTTAATTCAGTGTTACATGTCTGAGTAAAATGTACTTGAAACAGTATTGCAAAGTAAACTTAAAATAAGCAGAAATTACTAAACAACCTTTAACTGGCCAAGTTAATGTTACTTTATTTTCTATAAATTTTTCTATAATCTACTAATTTTACTTAACTTAGTAAAGTAGATTTAACTTAATTCCATATGTGAAATTTACTTTGAAAAAATATGAGAAAAATTAAGTGCATTTTACTTGATGTTTTTTTCAGTACTTTTCAGGATGGAAAATACATAAATCCATTTAAATACGGAAAAAATAGACATCAAATTTGTACAATCTGATAAATTTGTGTCATCAAATCATAAGAAAACATCCAGGCAAAAATTTAAGTAAATTTTGTTTTGTTCTGATAAAGGTTTGTCATCAATTTTTCATGTCAATTTTGTTCAGTCTGATAAGAAAAAGGTTGTCAAAAAATCAAGGCAAAAATATGCATTAATTTTGATCAATGACATCCAAATAAAAAAGTAACAATGGTTTTGTTTTTGCCACAGAGTGTAAAAGACAAGTGTGTCACCCTTTCAACCCTACCTTTCCGAAAGCAGAAGCTCCCGCACAGATGTGTGTGAAACTGAACTGTTTCTGAGTTGCCAAGATGAGCGGCGTCAGCTCCTCTGTGAAAGACAGAATTTACTTCCGTCAATCTGTCAGACGCTTTTATCCAAAGTTACTTGCACTGTCCTTTCCTTAAAATTCACACAAAAACATGAACAAAACCGTGAGTTTACCTGGCAATGACCCTTTGTAGGCATCATGTTGAGCGATCAGAATTTTCTTCACCCCTTGAACTTTGGACAACTGCTCTGCAACCTGTCCAAAAACCCATAATCAGAGCCCTGAAATCAGGCTTGCACATAAATCAATGAGCAGGAAGAGAGAATACCTTTGCACAGTTCGTTCCAGCAACCAAACAGGACACATCACTGCCCAGTTTATTAGCAGCGGTGATGGCGTTCAGGGTGATGGGGGTCAGCGTGTCATTATTGTGCTCGGCAACAACCAGAGTACTCTGAAACCTCTGAATCAGAGCAGACTGGACAGAGAGAGAAACAAAGATATGATACAGTATGATATAAATAACTGCAGGCTCTTTCACCCAAATAACCAATACAAGGTTACTACTGAATGCAGCCAAACATTGTTCTGTAGCCCATAGAGGTCATTAGAAATCTGATACATAACAGGAATCTTACTACCTAGGGTCTGGCTTAATATATTAACAGATCAAATTCAATGTAGGTCGCATTTTAAATGCACTGTAGGTCAATCAGTTCGCTAAGGACAGTGAGGAGGTTTCATAATGCACTGTTTACATATTGCATAACCTTGACAGATAGTTAGCTAGCTATGTTTATTAACTAATCATATTGATGTTGCCAATACCCTAAACGTGTCATGAACATATTCAAAGCTCAATATTTCTGTCTAAAAGCTATAAAAACACCAGCAAAACTATGAGAATATAATAACGTTACAGTAAACGCTTAGCTAGCATGTTGTATAACTATGAATAAATAGGTCAGCAAAGTAACCAAACATTTGACATTGCGTTTTAACCGTCACATATCAAAAACAACACATTAAAACAAGCGTATATAGAGAACAATAGCAGTTTAGTAACATATTACACCACTCCTACTGAACTAAATGAGCGAGTTAGCCAGCATGCTAAGCTTTTTATTCAGGCCTGTTTCTCTCTAGAAAGGGCGGTGAGAAAGAATAACAACTTTAAAAGAAAGTGCGCACTGATTCTGTCGTTTTGTCGGGTTTTTCTTACCAACTGCCTCAGATGGGTCTTGTTTATTGCTTTGAGCATGATTACAGCAGCACACTCTCAGCAGCCACACTGCCACTGCTTTAGCGACAGGGGATAGAGGTTGAGTTGAGTTCTCGCGAGATCATAAGAGACACGCCCCTCTCATATATATAACTCATTTTATAACGGCTCAAATGTGTTTTTTAGGTGATATTCTTCAGTATATTTGCGCAATCAAAAAATATTATATGTACATATATATGTCTGATTGGAATAATTAATATAACTGCCTAATAACAAAGTTTTGACAATCTGAGAGCTTTTAGTTCAGGAAGAATTGCCTGTAAATGTGACAGGGTCCACAGAACCAAGGGTCACAATTCACAATTCACAATTTTTTGGGCATAATCTTCGAAAACAACAGTAGAATGGAAAATGTTGGTATGACTATGAGCTTTTTACAGTGTTCTTACAGGGGTATGAGTTTTATTAACGTTCCCTGATGGCCTTTTTGTTTGTTTGTTTGTTTTATTTAGTAATTTTGTGTAATTTATTGGTTTGAAATGTTTAGATTTGTGAGTTGAGTTCTCGCGAGATCATAAGAGACACGCCCCTCTTATATATAAATCATTTTGTAACACCTCAAATGTGGTTTTCTTGGAGGTGATATTCTTCAGTATATTTGCGCAGTCAAAAAAATATTATATATGATTGGAATAACTAATATAGCCTAACTGTCTAATAGCAAAGTGGGCGGAGATTGATTAGATATGTAATTAGGGGGCGGGGTTTCAACGCTTTGATAATCTGTGGAGTTTTTAGTTCGAGTTGACTTGAAGTAACAGGGTCCACAGAACCAAGGGGTTAGATTTTTTATGACTTTATAATTTTGTGGCATAATCATCGGAAACAACTCACAACATATTTTCAGTAGGCTATAAGTAGAATGCAACATTTTTACAGTGGTCTTATGGGGGTATGAGTTTTATTAACATTCCCTGTTGGTCTTTTTGTTTGTTTGTTTTATTTAGTAATTTTATGTAATTTATTGATTTGATAAATTTGGATTGATGTCTTTGGGTTGAGTTCACGTGCAAAATATCAAGACAAAAGGGGAAAAAAGTGATTTAGGACTTTTTGCATCTAGTTATTAAAACGTTCATGATAGATTGTTCAGTTAAACTAAAAAAAAAAGATAAATTATAATATAATATTAATATAATAATTTATAATTATATTAATATTATATTATAATTTATCTTTTTTTTTTAGTTTAACTGAACAATCTATCATGAACGTTTTAATAACTATGCAAAAAGTCCTAAATAGGTATGCACATGCAGCATATTTTTTTCAACCTAAAAAGTTAGGCTATATTTTATTCTGAGCATTTTTCCCCGCTGTATTCTATTGGTTCCAGCTGATTCATTCAATCCGATTGCATTGAATTTAAATCGCCGACAAATGGTTGTCAACTAAAGCCAATAAAACGTAAAACGTTGTAGGCATAGGCTGCATATCCAATCTCCATCTGACCCCTCATGGAGCCATTGTTTCTTAGGCTAGCCTAAATTAAATGTGTTTGTTTGCGGGGTTAGAGGTCAAAGTCAAAGGTGAGGTTCGACAGGCGGTCACTCTGATTCACACAACACCACTTTCAAAATAATTCTTGGCTGAATCATTTTCAGACTGTGAAATAAACGAAATTATTCATTTAAAAATGTACGGACTTTAATCCCCATTAAACATGCTGGAGAAGTGTTTTTCCAGCTATATTTAAGTATAAATATGACAAAAAATGGACAGAATAAACGAGTCTGGTGAGGTACCTTTTTAAAAAATCATTTAAAAATAGTGATATCTTGAAAGGTACATATTAGTACCTAAAGTTTGCATATAAGTATCTAAAAGGAACAAAAGTTTACCTTTTTAAAACGTACCGCCCCGGTGACAGCTTTTGTACCTTTTATTCTGAGAGTGCACGCACACTGTAAAACATGACAATTAAGTTATTTTAACTTATTTATTCTCATTAACTTCAAATGCCGTGACAATTTTTGGATTTTCAACTCAAGTTTATACGTTTTCAAAACATTAAATAAAAGTAAAAATAAAAGAAACTTGTGAGAATCTTCTAATTGAGTTTACTCATTGATAGCCTACTCACTCTTTAGTTTTAAGGCAGCAGGTGAACTTTAATTTCTAAATTTCAAAATCAGTGAATTATTCAGAATAGGACGCATGTGATGTCTCTTCTGACATTTCCAGTAGAAGCAGATTAAATAGATAGATTAAAAATCCGAAGAATGCATGTTGGCCAATTTTATGACGGTAATATTCAATGGAAACACGCACAAAGAAGCGTAAATTGATTGAAACACGTTTCATTCGCAGTCAAACTAAGCTCGAAATGTGTATAGGATACTCCAATCCTTTTTCTAATGCACTGCACTGGTAATTCGTTTAATCTAACTATTTTATACCTAAATTATGCTTTTTGTTAGACTGGCAAAAACGTAAATAATTAGGCTACTGTAGTAGCCGACCTATAAAATATGAAACCAGACCGGTCTACATGTGAAGATATGTTGATGTCCAGTAGGGGGCTCACTAGAACACATGGACTTCAATTCACATGCATTTTCCCTATACGGAATTCTGTAATGTATAGCCGATGTTTCTTTGTTTTGAGAAAGTGCTAATTTCGCAGAATATATTAACAATAAATTCGTAGCCTATATTTTTAAAACCGTATTCTATTTTTGTTTTGGCTAATGTAGGCTATCAAATGCAGTTTAAATGAGTTGCCTGTATACGCGTATTTAACGTGGTCCAGCTTCTCATTGAACAGCTGCATATTTAATAATTGCACTAAAATGTAACTTAAAACACATTGCCTATTTGATGCATTTCCAGCTGTTTGTTCACTGTTGCTCAGCGTTTCACAGTTATGTTTGGAGAAACAGAAGTGCGAGCGTAATCTTCAATTCCTCTGTCTGTACACAATATTCAAAATATTTCCCGTGGTCGGATCTTCTCCGCGCCGGGCTGCTGATATTCGGGGGCGCGTGGTCCAGGTTTGCATGTGACGTCAGGGTCCGGTGACGTCAGAGCCAGTGTCTGTGTGTGTTGCTCTTCCCACAGGCTCTTCGGCCAGAAGTTATTAGTCAGCTCGGGACGAGGCAGTTTCCCATTCCATTTCCTCATCTGTACGCCTTCTGCCTTAACCCTCCTGTATGGTGGATATTCTACCCCATCCTTCTTTCTTGGGTGATATGGGGGATCATTCAAAAAGTAAGTGCTTTTACACAATATGTTCGTCATTGCACAAGAACTTTGAATATCGTTTATGCAAAAATTAGCGACGAGAAGGACATTTTTGTGTCAAAATATAATTTAGCCTACTATATGATCATTATATCATCATACCACTGTGTCACCATTTGTTGTCCTAAATTTAAAAAGGCATGACTTATCTGCAAAGAGTAGTTCTGGTGCAGCTCAAAACACGAACTAGTAATATAATGAAATAGAACAGGAAAATGAACAACACTTTGTGGTTTAGTGGCATGTCAAAAGAGGATGCATGAAACCTGAGCTATAATATTGCATATTTACACGACGGCGGTGTTAAATAGCCTATAGTCGGAGGACACTAATCCTTGCTCTCCATATCCAGAGAAGTCTGGAATCGCCATGTGTGTAGGCTGTGGAAGTCAGATCCATGATCAGTACATACTGCGAGTGTCCCCGGACCTGGAGTGGCACGCAGCCTGTCTGAAGTGCGCAGAATGCAGTCAGTACCTGGATGAGACGTGCACTTGCTTCGTCCGGGACGGCAAGACTTATTGCAAGAGAGATTACGTACGGTACGAGTCACCATATTTGTGATTTCACAGCTTTGGAATTTCGTCGAGGCCCTCTTTTTCACAGATTCTTGACCCAAACTGATCTAGAGATAGGGGAAAACTCTGCATGCTGCTATAAGAAAATAGATTCAGAGTGCTTTTAAACTACCTTTGTTGCAGGGGGAAAAGTATAGATATTACAGTAGACTTGGCTATAGTGATATAATAGTAAAACGTAAAAATAACTAAGATATTTAGTGGAATTTGTTATTCTTTTTCAGCGAAATCCATGGCTCGAGTGTTGCAGTCATGTTTGGTTTAGCTTTGCCATGCTTGTTTTCTAATACCGACGTTTGTTCAGTTTTGTCATGAAGTTTGCTTAGTAAAGAAAAAAAGTAGTTATCTGTAAAGCTTGTATTATGGATATTCTTGATGAAGCATTCATTGTGTCTTGTAATACACCATATGAAGCCATAATACACTATTACCTATTTATAGGTAGCATATTAATTTAAAACAAATGTCAAACACTGTTTTGTTTACTCTGCGACTAGTTATGCGTAACTGTGCTTGCAATTATTAATGAAAGGATAAATGCATGTAATGTGTATTGTACCATTATACCTTTATAATAAATTGTATAGGCCTATATATTCATGCGTTAAGAAAAGAGTTACAATTGTACGACCCGTAGCCTATTTCTTGGCCTTGTAAAATCAAGCTAAAATGAGCTGGACCGTTTTCGGAAACGAAAAATAAAATAAGTAAATGTTTCTTCTGGAAATTACAGATTATTCGGGATCAAATGCGCCAAATGCAACATCGGCTTCTGCAGCAGTGATCTGGTGATGAGGGCCCGGGATAACGTGTACCACATGGAGTGTTTCAGGTGCTCGGTGTGCAGCAGACATTTGCTCCCGGGAGATGAGTTCTCTCTGCGGGACGAGGAGCTGCTCTGCCGGGCGGATCACGGGCTGCTAATGGAGCGCGCTTCCGCCGGGAGCCCCATCAGTCCCGGACACATTCACTCCAACAGGCCCCTGCACATCCCAGGTAGTAGTAATAATAGCCTAATAGCTAATAATAATATTAAGAAAAAATATTTTTAATAATAACAAAAACAAGATTAGTGTCCAAGTTAAATATAATTTCGTTACAACAATAAAAGAAAGTGTCACAATCATAACATGCCTAATATTAATAATAATAATATTTTCGTTATTTTAGTTGTTGTGAAATAATAGCTACTATAACAGGCATATGAGACTCCTGACTTTAGTTCTCTGTAACATCTAATCAGCTTGTGAAATTGTGTTAACAGACTACCGAGTAGTTTGTCATCTGTGCACGCAGGCCCATTTGAAGATATTTGTTTTCGTGTAAAACCCCTCATGGCATTCTTGGAGCTGGCTGAGATATTCATGACTTAATTAGCATTACCTGAAATTAATCTGAAACCGTTTTATTGCAAGTGGCATAATGTTTGGAAACAGCGTTTTTCTTAGTTTATTATTTTGTTTAAATAATGAAATTGCATTGCGATCTTTAAATAAAGAGTTCTGTTATTTTATTGGCTGTTAGATTGGTAGGTCTTGGTAGGTTTTTCCCCCCTTAAATGCATTATTGATTAGATAGGCTAATAATTGTACTTTTAACGTTTAATTTCGAACTAAAACTGCATGTAGATAATTTGACTAAAATAAACAGTTTTTTCAAAAGTGTGTTGACTTAACGCTTAAACAGCATTAAACCATTCAAATGTTCTGTTCGATTATGTGTCACTACTTAACCCTGTAAGATGGTGCACTTATTGCATGTTATACTTTTATATCCTATGTCGATCCTTCAACATTTTGCACATACAGCAAAGTTGAGAGCATATTGAAGGCCCTAAGAGGTGTTTTGACTGACACGCACTTGGCTACAGACCGATGTGTGTATGCACAATTTAACCTTCAAGTAAGCGTGCTCTTCTGCAGTGTGTCTAAATAATGAAATGACCCCTCAAGCCGAAAAGTGATTTACACGCATTTTGTTCGCAGAACCCGTGCCAGTTCGTCAGCCACCTCACCGGAACCACGTTCATAAGCAGTCTGAGAAGACCACGCGTGTTCGGACAGTATTAAATGAAAAGCAGCTTCACACTCTCCGGACGTGTTATAACGCAAACCCGCGACCGGACGCGCTCATGAAAGAACAGCTCGTGGAAATGACCGGCCTGAGCCCACGGGTCATACGAGTGTGGTTCCAAAACAAACGCTGCAAAGACAAGAAGAGGTCTATACTTATGAAACAACTACAACAACAGCAACACAACGACAAAACGGTAAGAATATCTGTTTAGTAATACTGACGAGGGATGGTTTGACTCTGTTCTCTTCAAGTAAAGTTTCTTCAATGGTTCTTTGCAAATATTCCTTATAACTGAGTTTACTGTATGCTTCTTCCGAGATTAAAAAGTTATTGGTGTTTTTCGGACTATCTATCTATCTATCTATCTATCTATCTATCTATCTATCTATCTATCTATCTATCTATCTATCTATCTATCTATCTATCTATCTATCTATCTATCTATCTATCTATCTATCTATCTATCTATCTATCTATCATCACTCGTGTGTTGGTTAAGTGAATTGTTCACTGCATAATATTGAAATATTTTCAGGCCCCACTTTATATTAGGTGGCCTTAACTACTATGTACTTACATCAAAAAATAAGTACAATGTACTTACTGTGTTCAAATTGTATTGCAAAACACCTTTGCTGATATTGCGGTGGGATATGGGTAAAGTTAGGGACAGGTGTGGTGGTAAGGGTAAGTTTAAGGGTAGGGTTAGGTGTAAGGGAAGTGTCAACTGTGTAATTACAAATGTAAATACAGAAATTAATTACAGACGTAATTACATGAAGGTATTTTTTAAAATGTAAGTACAATGTAAAAACATGTATGTACACAATAAGTGCATTGTATCAAATGAGTGGTTCCAATTTTCAAATGCAAGAACCTATATTATTGCTGTGATTTTTTTTAAATGATTTTGAACACGTATGAAATTCCCACCCAAAGTTAAGCTTCTTTGAAACTGAAATATGATAGCTGTGTCGCTAAGGTTTCTCCTCAACCTTTTGCAGAATCTTCAAGGTCTCACGGGAACGCCTCTGGTGGCAGGCAGCCCGATTAGACATGACACCACGGTCCAGGGAAATCCTGTAGAAGTTCAAACCTATCAGCCTCCGTGGAAAGCCTTAAGCGAATTTGCCTTACAGAGTGACCTGGACCAGCCTGCTTTCCAACAGCTGGTGAGGACTGCCATCTCCGAACACTTATTATACAAGGCCTAACAACTAGGCTCTAATGTGCTCCTCCATGACATGCCGACTCTTTTACTTTCCTCAAAATGAACAATCATATAATTTAAGCATTTTTCTAAAAACAAAAATGGCTACCTTAGGCCTAGCGTTATACATTTGGCAGTTATTTTCAAGTTTCAAGCGAGCACTGTAGGATACTGTAATTACCCAACAAGCAATAGCCGTCATTTCACCGTCTAGGTTAACTCTAGACCCGATACATAGTCCGGCTATGAGTAACCCACTTCCAGCCAAAATAACATTGAATTTGGTTATATGTCGTTTATGCCAAAATAACTTGCGAAATGTATGAAATTCCATCGTTTAAGCAAAGTCAACAGTGATTACAAGGTGTTTGGTTTCATGTTTGTGTTCTAGTTAGTCTGTTCTTGGGGTATGGTTAGACGTCTATTCAATTTTCACTGACAGTCCAAATTTTGCCTTGTTTTAGCATAGACGTCAGGGCTATATTTGGACGGCCATGAGACGTCTTTTAAACGCAAAATTGCTTGCTGTTTTTTTTTTGTTTGTTTTTTACTTAACAGAAAAAAACCTTTTACATAGGCTATAGCATTTTCATTAACAGGGTTTTTATATTTTTCAATGTCTAAAAGTTGATTACAAGTTTGTCCGAACTCCGTATAGCAACAATTGAGATGTCGGGCGACATGGACATTAGCCTACATAGTGTCATACGACAAAAAAACGATAAATATAAATATATCGGGCGACATCGATATAACATAATCTAGTGTCATTATTTAGCACGTAATTATACATTTACATATCGCATTTGTTTACAAAAAAACGACAAAAAAAAACAAAACGATAGAGCGAGGACAGTTGATTATGTGATGTAAGGGCGCGAAAAGACGGTCAGAAAATCGCGCGACATTTCCGACAGAAATTCCTTTGAAAAGTTGATCCCACGCTGGTAATTCGCACACTGGTTATTATCTTTATCTAGTCTGTTATTAAACACCATGCCAAGGTTGTGTAGGCTAATGCAAATGTAAATTGCAAATCGTAGGTAAAACTTTTAATCAAATCGAACAGGCTACTGATTCCCAACTCTCCTCCTCACCCTTCTATAGGTGTCATTTTCCGAGTCGGGTTCGCTGGGTAACTCGTCTGGTAGTGATGTGACCTCTCTGTCATCGCAGTTACCCGACACCCCCAACAGCATGGTGCCCAGTCCCGTGGAGACGTGAGAGCCCACCGGAGACTCCTGCCCCAGCATGCCCTCACCCGCCCTGCATGAAAACCCATCACCTCACCGCCTCGAACGGAAAAAGGGATTAACCGAGATGGATTTAAACAGTTTGCCAAACGGAGGAGCCTGTCCAAGCGACTTTGGGGTTTCCAGACGTGTTACAAAACTGTTTTTAAAGCATTTGGACCGTATATCCAGGACGTCCAACGGAATATGAACACATTATTTTGGTTTTGATTATGGACCACTGTCAACCTTACGAAAACAACAGTCTTAACAGTGTTTATTCAAGACCATCAATGTGTAGCTTTATCAACAAGTGGTATTTTCCATATGAGACGAAAATCTACTTTTTTTGTCTTAGTGCGCATGATCTCTCCGAAGATGTATAAAACTGAGCTGTAAAATATTTTATCTTAACGAATGGATGACAGATTGTATAAACTACTCGATTTAGGAAAGTAAGTTATTGTTATTTATTGTCAGGACAACGTCCATACCAAAAATTGAGAAATTACCTAAATAAACGACGTTAAATGCTGTTTATGTCTGAGGAAGCCTGCATGCAAAGACTACCATATCATGTTACCTTTACATTTTTTTTATAACAAGATGAAAGGTCTCAATACAAAGGTACTGGCTATTGGACGGGAAATAACTGTCCAAAGATCCAACAGGAGCAATGAAACTAAATTAAATAGTGAATAACGTCATTGTGGTGATATCAGAAATGTATAATGAAAATACAATTTTATTTAATTTTTTGTTATCATTTTTAAGATGTTTTAATAATATGTGAAATACCCTTCTATGTTTTTTTGCATCGTTTTGGGGGAAATAATCACAGAGATTACGACGGAATATTTTGAACTGTAATAGGATACTAATTGGCTACAAAAAAAATAGCGCATTATGCAGAAAATATTTTTTGTTTTGGGGAATACGATTCTTAAGCTGCTCTTCCAAAGCATGCTTCTTTATGAAAGCTATAAAGACTAGCAGCAAATATAGTTTTGGTATCGTTAAAAAGTGACCGTTCTTCTTAAGTGATAAATACACCAATAAGTCTCTTATCTGCAGGCCAATCGCGTAAAAAGATGCATTGATAGATTGACGCTATAACAACACGATCACAGATCTGTCACATTCAGCCCTTTACGGAGGCTTCGAGTGAATATACATCTATCTATCCATCTATCTAAATATCGTACCGACCGGATACTGAATGAGTAATTGAACCCCTCCCGTAGTAGTGATCAATCTCGTGTTGCTCGTAAAGCTGTGAGTCTAGACGGAGGACAGGGATCGGCGGCCGCTTATCTGCGCTCGGCATCACCTGCAAATGATCCACTGAATGGAAGCACAACAAACCCGAAGCCACCTCTCTCTTAACGGGACTCCCTTTCGGCAAACGCACCCTTGCATGTCCAGGGTTTATTTTCATTCCGAGTCGGGAGATAGCCGCTGGACACCAGAAGATCAGACCAAAATCACCGCGGGCCATTGTGTCAAGATAATCCTGTTTGTCAGATAACCAAAATCTCTGAAGGATAAGCAGGGCTGTGTTTTCTGTTGCTATGCTTATTTTTCTTCCTTTTCTGCAATTAATTCAGGCATTTAAACATCGTTTTGTTTACAATTATAATCTAGTATTTTTTTTTTTTAATAATAAATGTTAAACTTTTAGGAGCACGGGAAATCATAAAAAGGTGTTTTAGTCCATTAGCTTCGAGACAATAGCGTTCTGCTAAAGAATGTTTACAAACTTTCAGTGGATATGTGGATTTAACGTGAGGCCTTTTTCTTCCTGAAAATGGAACGAAATATTGATGACTCATCCTGCACTCCTGATTTTTGTCCAATCAAATGCTGTTTAGAATGACAACGCCCCTCCCCCAATGCCTACAAATGACTAGCAAGTATCAAATCATTCTGTCTACTTCCATATAGGCTATATTATGCAAAAAAACAAAACAGTATGCCAATACAGTAAACATTCAATGTTCGCTCTTTTTAAGCGTTATAGGCCAACTAAGAAATAATTAAATGGTTAAATGTGTGGCTAAATAGTACCTGCAGTGTTAAACATCTAAGTATTTCACTTGACATTGCTAACATGGCGGGTGTAGTATATGTCAGTAGTTTGTATCACACAATATTAGAGCGTTCTTTAAAAGTGGTGGCGAAATAGGCTACTTTTTCATCGAATTTACACAGAAAGTAAGCTATGGGAATTCCGACGCTGCTCTGAAATGGCTTGCCAAAAAGGCCTGATCCACATGTCCCGCTCAAGCTTCCTGTTTAAATAGGAAATACCTAAACACAAAAAACCTGCCGTAGTGACGCGATTTTATAGGGTCTCTAGGAAATCAACTAGGCTAATTCATGTCTGAAAATCTTGCAATGAGTTGATATGTTCTCTACTCAAAATCTAACAGCAAAATCTCACAGCGGTTAGATAAGCAAATATAATATTTACATATAGGTTACTAAATTGCGATAGGTATAATGCATTGATCTTTTACATCTATACTATTTATTAGACAGCTTTCCTCTGCACTGAGGTGTTGTGAGGCGCAGGCGCAGTAGGCAAGAGCGCGTTCTGTGTGAGTGTTGATTTTGTTGACGACGGACAATAAGAACAAACAGTTCATTAAACACAACTAAAGCCTAAACCTAAGCTTATACCCACCTAAAACATATCACTATTCATTTTCTGTCTTGTAAGTAGAAAATGCTTCAGAAAATGCAAATAACTGCATTTATTAGATATTGAAAAAATGTATGCAAACTAAGACACGTAATTTGAGAAAGTTACTAATCTTAGATTAGAATTTTTATTTACAATTCATGTATTTTACCAGAAGACTGGCTGCTTCTGGTAAAACACACGAAGAAAGTACGTCTTAGATTTTTTTTAATTGCTAAACCGTGCCGTTTTGATCCGGATTGCCGCCCATTAAATCGAATGAAATTAAGAAAGCTTAATTGGATTCAAATAAAACACCTCTTGTTCTGAATGACGACGGTTTGGCGACATGCAGGGCTTTGATGGTTGCTTTAGGGAGAAATAACGATTCAGATGTCATGGCCAGAGGTCAAGAGCCGCATCTTGGTTCAAATTCCACCACTAATTTAATAATTTAGGTCTAATTAAATAAACGAAGACTTAAGCCAAGTTCACGTTTGTATAAAACAAATCTTTAACGTCTTTACTAATTACAACTCTATCTTGTCTGTCATTTTAATGTGAAATGTCAAAGCTAACCTTTAGTTTACTATAAGCTAAATCGAAAAACCAACCTAAAACACATTTGACTCCTAAACTAAACAACTAATAGCCTACATGTCCCTTTATGGAAATGCCTTGTGTCATTTCATACATGCAAGCTTAATTCATTCCTTATTAATTTTGAAAACTGTCACAATATACCAGCTCAAACCTTTAAATACAACGAAATAATTTATATCCAAATAGCTATATATGTTGGAATCGGATACTGACAACAGGAAAAAGATGTCAAACACATTTGGAGCTTTTTTTTCTACCATTTTTTTACCTGTTTTAATTTCACTGCAAGAACATTCAATTGTCAAAAAATGATTTCGTATATTGTGTTGTTTAATAAAAACCGCTAAAATTGGCAAGGCTTATGAAAGTTAACTAGGAAAAAACATAAATATTAAAGCGGTGCTTAAATGATTAATTTAACAATATTAAGTTTAACGTAGCCTATATATAGGCTACAAACAAGCAGCAAACACAAATCTAATTTTCACATGTAACGGTCTTTAAATAAAACATCCAAAAATAAAACAATTGTCTGAAATTTGCCATTGCATAACATTTTTATTTTCCACATATTCCCACACTGAGAAAAGCGCCATTTTGTGAAAAAATGACATTATTAATCTGTATTTCTTAGTATGGCGCGGTTAACTATGTGCATCTCTAAATGCTTTAGAAAGCCATCATAAAACACGTTTCTTCATTACACACTCAAAGCCGCATTTCTTAATGAAATGCAGAAAATAAGAGAAACATTTCCGTGAATGCAAGAGACATTCAAACAACAGATTTATCAGATTTGAACAGATTCATTAACTGACAGGACGGAAAGGGCCACAGTTCCTCTGTTCGAGTTCAGTCTGCCAAAATCACGAGAACGTCGAGATCTCAGATGGTTTCGGAATGGCAAATAACGGAATGCTCTATAAAAACGGCTCCCATTCAAGCTGTCACATATACACCCACTTCAATTTCAAAGCCCACCAACTAGACCTCACATAAAACACGTTTATTTTAGAGGATTGAATCTAAAAGCAGTGTTTTAAAAAGGTCTGACAATCCAAGTGACCTTAAGTGGTATTTCCCCCCCTCACATTCGAACATCCAGCACAACTTCTACAAGTTCTTATGAAACTGGAAGTGAGTCTGACCCAGAGGCTCCAGCGCATGTTGACACAGTGTATTGAGTGACTCAGAGGAGCTGTGAGTCACACAGGTACAGAAAAGACAGAAAGACTGTGTAGTGAGAGAGAGAAGGATGGAACGGAAGCGGGATGTTTGTGGTGCCCCAGGGCCGCAGCGAAGACCACAACCCTTTTACACATTTCAGGTTCCAGCTCCCCTGCATTTCACTGTACACTGTAAAAATATAATTTATCACAAAATGTTTTCGTTGTCAAATACACTTGGATAATGTGGTTCAGATAACATAATATTTTGAGTTTCTGTTGATTAAACCAATCTCCATTGTATTAACTCAAATTGTTAACTTCAAAGAACTTAAATTACTTACTTTTTTTAAGTTATACCAACAATTATTTTTATAGTGTAAAAAGTTAATGCCTTAAATTAAGTACAATTAACTTCCATGTTTAAGTCATTTCAACTTAAATTTCATTAAACTGACAAAAAAAAATCAATAAATGAATGCTCCAAATTAATACTTTTTTAGAGAAAATTTCTTATAGCTATTCAACACGTCTACATAACATCACAATTATGCATGGGAGTATAAAATGGTGAGATCGTAAAATATATTTCATGTACATTTTTTAGAATTTACAGTGGGATCTTACAGTGAGAACACATCGAGGGTCTGAGATTCATTTGAACTAGACTTAAACAAAGTTGTAGGCTAATGTTAAGCAAAGAAACATTATGATGTACAGTTATACAAATATTTCAGATGCTGCATTGTTTCTAGGTCTCTAATCATATAAACAAACCTGAACTTCTTTGTACAGGCGGTCTTGCCTCCGTCGAAGCACGTCTCAAATCGTGATCATCGGGTTTGACAAACTTCATGTTATTAAAGCAAAAGGGAGTCAAATCAAATACTAAGATATTCTGAAAATCATGTACATTTTCAGATCACAAATACTTACATTGACAAATGAAAACATTTGTATTAAATAAAAAAGAAAATAATTGCAATTTCTTTAGTGTTCTCTGAATTTTGGACGCTGTTCGTCCTCAGTAACAAATAAAAGAATAACTCTGATTGTGCAGTATTAAATATTTTATTAAACATCCGTTTCTTAAATTAAACTTTTTAAGTGCTTCAATACACTGAGAAAATGACAGAAAACAGGTTAACGAGGAAAAATGTGTTGAAATTGTGTATAAATTACAGTATAAAAAAGCGTACAAGCAAAGAAACACAACAACAAAAATTTAAATTCATAACATGTCAGCTACAGGAAGAATTCTTCCTCTTTATGCACTGAAAAAAAATTGGAACATAAAACCGACGGATGAGGTAACTCGTCATTCTCCCTAAATTAACGAGGACTTCTGTTTTTTCTACTTCATTCCCCTTTTTATTTACAAAACAATACAATATCAGTCAGACTCAACCGTTAAAGTAACCAAATCGCCTGTTCAGAAACAGATTCTTTTTTTGTGAAACACAAAATCACTGAATGTGTCTAAAAATCCTGTAAATGAAACTTTGTAAACATTCTATTGCTCAAACACACGTGTGTGAAAAGTCAGTTTTGTTTTCAGTGTGCGCTAATATAAATGTTAATATGCAGTTACTGGATAACCACTAGGAATGCCTTACTACTGATTGACGGCTTCGATGAATGTCTGATTACTGTCTTCATTTGTACCCTAAACCCCTTCCAGCACAGTTTTGCATTGTGGAATATACACTTGGTTTTACTGTCAATGTGTGTAATGTGCTTCTGTAAATGACTGCACTCATTCGCTCACTCCTCCTGCTTCTTGAGGAAGAACTGAAGTGCGGAGTCCCACTGGTCTCTAGGGAAGCGGTTGGAGAGCTCGCAGTAGTCCAGAGGAGCCCAGCCCTTCTCTGATGGGGAAAGATCAGAGGTTTAATACTGACACAGGAAGTAAAGCCTTGAATCAATGCCAGACAGAAGGATCCTTTAGTGAGCAATAAAGCCCTTTATTTTTAACTAATGTACTTTAGAACAGAATATGGGGATTTCTGGATCCATTTGACAATCGTAAACATTTAGACAATTCATCGAATTTAAAATGTATATTATGTATATTTAAGCGTATTTTCGATATATGTCTAAAGCTGGATATCATCAGTTGTGTATGCAAAGATATATCGAGAATCCATATGGATGACTTGTTTTTCCTAAAATTTGGTGAATATAGTCCTCACCTGGCTGTGAAGTTTTGCTGTCCGATTGGTTCTCATTGGTGGCACAATCCTGGATTACACAAAATGAGCAGATTTCATTATTTATTCTTGTGGAGAAAGAAATGATCCTATCCCAGATAAATATTCACTATAAAAGCTTGTTTCCACCACTGAATAAAAAATAAAAAAGGTAACTGTGAATCTCACAATTTGGAATTCAGACTTTTTTTCTTAGAATTGTGTGATATTAACTCGCAATTGCGAGAAAAAATTCTGAATCAATTTGCGAGATACAAACTCATAATTGTGAGAAAAGTCAGAATCGCGAGATATAAACTCATAATTGTGAGAAAAGTCAGAATCGCAAGATATAAACTCATAATTGCGAGAAAAGTCAGAATTGTGAGATATAAACTCATAATTGCGAGAAAAGTCAGAATTGTGAGATATAAACTCGTAATTGCGTGAGATACAAACTCATAATTGCGAAAAAACTCTGTATCTCACGATTCTGACTTCTCGCAATTATGCATTTGTATCTCACGATTCTGAGTTTTTTTCGCAATTATGAGTTTGTATCTCACGCAATTACGAGTTTATATCTCACAATTCTGACTTTTTTCTTGCAATTATGAGTTTTTTTGCAATTATGAGTTTGTATCTCGCGATTCTGACTTCTCGCAATTATGCATTTGTATCTCACGATTCTAACTCATAATTGCGAGAAAAGTCAGAATCGCGAGTTATAAACTCATAATTGCAAAAAAAAAATCATAATTTCAAGAAAAAAAGTCAGAATCGCCAGATATAAACTCATAATTGTGACAAAAAAGTCAGAATTGTGAGATAAAAAGTCGCAATTATCTTAGATTTTTTCCCCCCTTGCAGAAACAAGCTTCCATAAATCACATAAAAATAAAAGTAAACCATTTGTATAATGATTCCACTTAAAAGTGAAACACTGTGCATTGGCTGAATTTGAAAGTGTTATTTTGGGGGAAGATCTATATTGTTTTGACCAAACTGTTTGAAAAATGGTTATTACTTTTGCCATTCAGTTTGGCTATGAAAGTGGTGCAGAAATGACAAACCTCAGATAAAATAAATTTAGGGCCAAATTTCCTTTTTTATTAAGTTTTGGAAAAAGTGGATAAAGCTTTTGTCATTCTCAGCAACTGATGTCAAGTTGCAGGACATCATTAGTCTTTCCATTGTTTGAATAAGATGACGATTCCCTGTCTTTGTTGGAGTAAGAGCTAATCTCTCTGTAAGTAATGGCAGCGGCGGTATAGTGTGGAGAGCGCTGTCAGGAAGAAGATGAAGGGAGAGGGTGTTTACAGGAGGCTCAAGTAGTGGCAGGTAAATCCACTCAAACACACAGAGGAAACTATCCATCTGAGTGAAGGAAGCTGCTTCTTTTAGGGGGGTGATGGGGCACTAGCATCTAAAAGGTCATGGGTTCGATTCCCAGGGAATACACCTATAACTTAAATGCACTGTAAGTCGCTTTGTATATACGCCAAATTAATACATTTACTATGTAATTGTATCTCAGAATTCTGACTGTTTCTTGCTATTGTGTGATTAATTTTTTTTAATTCAGACTTTTTTCTCAGAATTGCGTGATATAAAGTTGCAATTGCATGAAAAAAGTCAGAATTGTGAGAAAAAAGTCAGAATTGTGAGATATAAACTCGCAATTGCGAGAAAAAAAGTCAGAATTATGAGATAAAAACTCGTAATTGCGAGAAAAAAGTCAGAATTGTGAGATATAAACTCGTAATTGCGAGGAAAAAGTCAGAATTGTGAGATCTAAGCTCATAATTGCAAGAAAAAAGTCAGAATTGTGAGATATAAACTTGTAATTGCGAGAAAAAAGTCAGAATTGAGAGATCTAAGCTCATAATTGCAAGAAAAAAAGTCAGAATTATGAGATATAAACTTGTAATTGCGAGAAAAAAAGACAGAATTGTGAGAATTGTATAATGAGTCCACTTAAAAGTGAAACACTGTGCATTGGCTGAACCAATAGGGTTATTTTGGGGGCAGGACTATGTTGTTTCGGCCAATGGAAGATAGGATAAGTGTTCAGAGAAGCCTGTTTGAAAAATGGTTATTTTTAATTACGGTTACGATTTATGACTGTTCTAAAATACGCTACATGTTCACTAGGATATGTGAAAGTTATTTGAATATCAGAAAAATTATACACTTTACTTTTAAATTTTGTAAAGCATACATCGATTTTTATTGATGAACCTATTAGGAACATATTTGCAAAGGTGTTGAGTAAAAGAGTAAAACTGAAGTGGAGTTGAGTCCATCCAAGATGCACATTTAGGTGAAAAATCTAAATAAATCGCAAAATAAGTTTGCAAATAAAGTGTCGTTTCAATCCCATGTGTTCAGAGATTTCAGTAAAAATTGTCTTGCAGTTGCAAATCGCTGTTCGTGAAACACAGTGTGAATTGCATGAGTGATGGTGTGTATGAAGGTGTGATTTACCTGTATGAAGGTGGCCAGCAGCACACAGCTCATTTCCTGCTGCAGGATGACCTTGTTCTGCAGGTTATTGTAGCAGGCGCAGATGAGCGAGGGGAAGAGCACTTTGACGAGTCGCGGGTGGCTGAAATACTGGAACGGCAGCTGACACAGTTTCTGCAGCACGCTGGGCTGGCGGCCAGACTGCACAATCACCTGGAACACACACAGTGACAGTGCGCACACACACGCAACCAGTGAGACCAAAGCCACAGCCAGCTGTAAATCAACCCGCCCCTCTCTGCCCGTCCCACACGTAAATCTGCCACTAAAACAACACACAAACAGCCATTAAGAGGAGAAATAGAGGGCAGTGCCTCCCAGCGCACAATTACACTCCATAAAACACAGACAGGGATGCCTCATCCACTTCTGCTGAGCATGTACGCTGAACACACACAGGTTCAGATTTGCCCCATGGGAAGACACACTTGAGCTCTGTTCCAAAACCTCGCTATCCACTTCCTACCTAGGCAGCATCGAAACGGACATAGAACCTAAGGGTGTTCACACTTGGCATGTTTGATTAGACTAAAACGAACCCTGGTGCGATTGCTCTGTTAATGCGGTTCATTTGAATAAGTGGGACTGCCATCTGAACCCTAGTGCGCACCAAACATGCGGGCCGAGACTGCTGAAAATATGGGTCTCTGTCCGCTTCCAAACGAACTCTGGTGCGGTTCGACTGTAATATGAACCCAACACGGACCAAAGACATTTAAACGAACCAAACATGAGACATGATGTCATAAGATGCGACCCTAAAAAGGACCGAATGCTCAAGAATACCTGTTTTTTCTCATCATAGCCCTGATGTTGCTCATCACAGTTCGGTACAGAGATCAGAATCGCGTCTCCTTGCAGCAGATCTTGGTTTGTGTGTGTGACGGAAGGATTCCTGACGCTGTTTTGACTCCTTTACACATTTTAGAAGTTGATCAAAATACCATCATATGTGTGATACGCACATACAACAAGCACATTTAGTCCAGAGCACAGCATTGTTTTGGATGTTCGGTAAGTTCCATCACGAAATATACGTAATAAAAGCCGACCGTTGTGAACATATCCCTATGCCTTTAGGTTCGCTGTTCAAATGTCAATGTGAACACTAAGCGGACCAGGACTAATGTTTGTTTTTTTGGGTCCGGACCAAACAAATCAAGCAAACCAAACTAGTGTGGACAAACCCTAATAAGTGGCCAATTTTAGGATATATAGGTTTATATATACTCAGACTACACAAATTGCGCACATGAGACTCAATTTGCTACTGATTTCGATCCGCTTGTTAATTCTGACGTCATGCATCACCGTTTTTGGGTCCAAACACTCTATCAGATGTCAAAACCAAACAACAAACGACACCAAAATACAGTACCGAATCATGATCCCAACCTTTATCTCCATACCGAAATCTCAGATGGCCAAACCATGATTCATCTTTTAAGAAACGTTAAAATATTTGTGTCCAGGATGAGATATGAATAAATAGTGCTCATAAACAACAGATGAAATGGTATTCTCAATTGAAGCGAGTAGAGGTCTGGATCTGGAAACATTACTTCTTACATCATAACTTAACAAGTGGAGTTTGGTGTTAGCATGTTGCTATGCTAACAGCTCCATGTTTTGACAAGTTCAAAAAAAGCACACAAATATTGGTTAAAACCGTCCATTTAAAATGGTATTGAACTGTTTTTAATCAACAAAAGTACATTTTGAATAAAATATATATATATTTAACATTTTTCCCCATCTCTGCCATTTTGGATTAATTTTTTTTCATACCAACAGAAGGTTTTTCTTACGCCTTTGAACTGGAAGCCCAAAATTATGGCCTTCATGTATATCAACAAAGATTATTAGAAGAGCACTGTTTGACGAAACGTTGGGAAACTGAAAAATGTTGGTTGTCCACTGAGGTTGCAACCTCGTGTCACAACCTTTGAGAACAATTTATTCTATATTAAGGTCTATAACATGCTGAAATGCATGTTTGTGGGTCACATTTTGGAGTTGAACCTTGTGCAAAACATGCAAACAAGCCCGGTTCCACTTTAATAAATGAAGTAATACCAGTAATGGTGTTCGTACTGGGTGTATAGCCCTCTCTGCCTTCCCATTTATCACTGCGTTCAATCACACAGTCAAAATCAGCCCACCCCATAGAATTAAAACCAAATCACCGCAGGCTTGGACTGATTAAACGCAGTGCCTGGGATGGGGAAAAAAAGAGGCACAGCCTCTAAATGCTACATGCTTCCGACTGGGTTGGGGAGCCTGGGAAGGCCTTCAGCTCCCGGGAAGGGAACCAGAGAGTTGGGAGGTCACCACAGTAAATCCTGACTGGAGGGATTTGGGGGAGAAAGATGAAGAGAGGGAGGGGGGCGTTAAACAGTCCCTATTACAGGTACACACATCCGTCCATTGCTGCTCGGCCCCAAATGCAAACCATAAGGGAGGAGGGGGGTGACATTCCCTGGGAAAAGGGTGACATAAATTACCAGGATTTACAAGATTTTAAAAATACTCTTAACAATACTCTTTCCATTGCATTCTCCGCTTTAATAATACCCCCCAAGGGTTTAAGTGCATGACAAACAAAGTGATAACTCACTACTTTTATCATTTAAAAGGTGAAGTGCCTTAAAATGTAGTTCTACAGCAGTGTTCAAAGGCTTTAGGTTCATGTCACTCTCTATTAGGAACTGTTTAAAGATGCCTGACCGAAACAACTAAAACAAACCACAGTGGAGCCCTTTAATGGTACTCAAGAGTTGGAGTGCAGACTAGTCCCGGATCGTCCGGCCTCAGTTGACCAAACAGCACGATTCAGAAGCTTTTTGCAAGGTTGAAATTAATGTTCTTGCTCTGCTACTATGGAACAAATGGTGCAAAACATCTGGTTGTTTTCAGCGTAGGAGCTGCGTTGTGTCAGAATGGTGGGTGAGATGAAGGAGGGTCTTTTTTCGGCCAAACGCAGAGAGTACAGAATCAATCTCTCCCATCAGTTCTGGACAAGACTAGGGAGTGCTAGAGATACTGCTGCATTTCTTATAATTCATGACACTGTTAAAAATTACAATGCTGCAGAGACACCGGGTACCCGTTTACCTCATGGACCCTTGGCACCTTCAATGGATATTTAGATCCTTGGACTGATTACTTGTCATGCAACAAGCTGCAAGGTAATGTAAATTAATGTGAAGAACTTCTCATAGGATATTCTATCAGGGAATCGATTGGGAAGTTATTACATCTTGAAAAAATACTTCTTTTTTGTAATAATGTAAATTATTCACTTCGTACGCAAACGTCTTTACCAGCTTTCTGTCAGCTTATTCAATGTATAAAATGTCTGACAAACACTTTGGTCACACTTGGCATGTTTGCTTAGATTAAAATGAACCCTGGTGCGATTGCTCTGTCAGTGCGGTTCATTTAAATGTGTGATGCTGCCATCTGAACCCTAGTGCGCACCAAACAAGTGGACTGAAAAGATGGGTCTCGCTCCGATTCCAAACAAACTCTGGTGCGGTTCGACTGAAATATGACACCAACACGGAACAAAGACAAGACCCTAAGATGCGACCCTAAAAAGGACCAAATGCTCCAGAATACCCGTTTTATTTTCCGTCATAGCCGTGATGTTGCTCATCACAGTTCGGTACAGGCATTAGAAACGCGTCTCCTTGCAGCAGATCTTGGTTTGTGTGTGTGACGGAGGGATTCCTGCCGCTGTTTTGACTCCTTTACACGTTTTATAAGCTCTTCATGAGTTCTCAGCTGGTTCGACACAATACGTAATAAAAGCCGACCTATCAGGTTGTGTACATATCCCTATGCTTTAAGGTTCGGTATCTTTAGGTTCAGTGTAAAAATGCCAATGTGAATGCTAAGCGGACCAGGACTGAACAAACTAAGCAAACCGAACTTCAAGTGTGAACACACCCTAAGAGTTAAATGACATTGACGTTAATTTCAAAAGCATTTTTTGGTGAGTTGTCAATATGTTGATTTGTCCCCTTATATTGACTGTTATTTGCGTTTTGTTGTATACGTAAACGCACTCAATGGGTTTCATTTAACAACAAATCTGTGTAAATCGTTAGTGAAACCATTCTTTCCCAACATGAGAGAGTACAAGTGCGTGTCCATCTGTGGGGGTGGAGGTTTCGGAGACATTCCGCCCACAAATCACGCAGCCATCTCATAATCCTTCAGCATGCGGTGCTTCATCTTCACACAGCTAAACAACGAGCCCCCCCTCAAGTGTCCACTGAGGGGAGACGTACAGCACTGAGAGAGCAGAGGTTACCTACCGCCCCAACCCAGCCAGTGAACTCACCCGCCTCTCCCTGGCCGAGAGAAATGACCCTGCCCCTAACCGGCCCCAAACTTGGATTAGGAGCTCGGCCAAGTCCTCCTGTACCAGCGTCTGCAGAGGTATCCATTCAGCAATTGACACCATAAAAGCAACGGCAGGCGTTTGAACTTGCGAATCCGGAGCGATCCCTCCCCCTCTTTAACACAGATGGCCATAAAGAAAGGAAGAGACAAGGCCTAGTGTCTAGTGTTGGTCTTAAGTAGAGAGCACTGGAGTTTTCATATAGGGCCACGCTTTTACGGGCGGCCCATTACATAACTCCAGGCCTGTCAACTGAAAACAAAGGGAGCATAAAGTTAACGCAGTGAAACGCAAACATGCACACTCCGAGCGGCTCAAGGTGAAGAGGAAGGAGACCTGTGGGCCAGGAGTTTGTTCTTTGATGAAGACTTGATAAGACGGCAGAGGAGGGACGAATGCCGACAGTAAAATAGATGGCCGCTGGGTTGTGTGGAGCCATGGCAACAACAACAAAAAAAGTCTTTATAAAAACAGTCCTCAGATAAAAGAACTGACTGGTGTAAATAGATGTGTCAATCCTTTATCGGACATGGAAATCTAAAATGTTTTAAGTGTAATAAATGTATTAAAGAGCACCTATCATGGAATTTTGAAATTTACCTTTCATGTAGTGTGTAACATAGATCTAAGTGAACAAAAACATACTGCATAGTTTGAAATATGACAGTGCACCGTATATATAGTTATTTTCTTTCAAAAGTAAGAGTCGACTCTGAGTCATTTTTAAGAATCGTTAGAAGACCGAAGCTTTTTCTCTGACTAGATGACGTCAACTTGTCAAGTTATTTGAATACGATACGCCCACTTATTGCGCTCCAAGACGCCAGTGAAAACTAGAAAACATCATGGCGACGAGACGCTGTGTTCTGAAGTGCGACTCAAAAGCAAACTTTTTTCATCTGCCCAAGGATGAGCATTTGAAGACTAAGTGGCTTGAAGACAAACCATACATCGTCGCGATTGTGTGTTTATTAGTCGTCAAATGTATGTTTCGCGATCTCAGGAAGCTTTTATTATGGACTTCTATTATGGCACATGGTTCTTCTTCGTCTGTCTGTACATGGACTACATGTGCACAGAGTGCCCTCCGGCTGCCAGGATGAATTGAAAACAACACATAAGAGACTCGATCGCTCATGATTAGGCTATATCTGCGCATTTTGAGGAAGTATTGAATAAAAAATACTCCTCTGTTTAGAAATTTGACACAGACATATGAGAATCTATCAATATGTCTCCTCATCTGCACACTTTTGAACTAAAAGCCCTGAGGGATGTTGATTTGTCGCAAGTCTTCGTGAGGAGAATAGAGGAGTTTTTTTATGAATGAGATCAGCTGAGGCTCATATTACAACCAAACGGTACCGACGCGGTTTTCATATTCATAACTCCTGACACATATTAACAAATGACTGTCACTATAAGACTTTGATGGGCGTTCCGTTTCCGAAAATATCTGCACAGACTATACCAATCACAACTGACTGGGTCATCGGACCAATCACCGCAGATTAGCATCACGTAAAGGCGGGGTTTTGAAAAGTGAATCACTAAAGGAATCATTTGAGAATCGCTGTCAAAACAGGTAAAAAAATAAATGCATATTATAAGAAAACTAAAGTCTTTTTTGTCATTGCATGCATGCAAAACTGTTGTTGGGGACTTCTAAAACAATATTTGGAACATTTTAAATGCCATGATAGGTGCTCTTTAAGACTATATCCAGGAAACAAAGCGATTTCTGAGTTACTGCACTAGGTATTTCTTTTTAATAATGGAAATAGATTATGATTATTGGAAGCTGGCCATTGAGAATTATTACAAATATGACCATCAAGAAATCATATATATTATTTATTAAATTTGTATTTATTATTTTTATTTATTTGAATGTTTTATATATTTTTAAAAAATTATTTTAGCATATTAAAATACTTTTTTAACCAATGGACGAGCAGTTATTTTATGTTGTTTCATAAACACCTATATTGCACAGGACTACAGTGCTAAATAGGTTTGTGGAGTATTTTATCCATAATTTCTGAAAAGTTCAACGTGTTAAGCAGGATAAAATAGGCTCAGCACTCAAACTGCATGTGTAGCTAAGTTACTAGCCACAATTTTGACATTGATACCATGGGGAAAAACTGCCATATACATATCTTTAATATTATCTCATAATTTGGAAAAACACTTTAAGACCTGACGCACGGATCCATTATACTGTTACACATGCGTTTTCTTTCTCAACTGTTGACGTTCACTTAAAACATAACTGACTGCGTTTACGTGAATACTCGCCAAGACCGGCATTTTGAGATTATTTTGTGTGTATTTCACTGTTTAAGCACAATAAGCAGTGAAAAACAACTTAATTTGGTACTGAGAGGTGGCTTTAATCTGCAACAAAATCTGCAGGAATGAGTCAAATAATGTGCAAAACGCACAAACCTACGGCGAAATTCAAGCCCTGTAACACCAACAATGTTCATCCAGAGCAAATGAAATGAGCGAGTGAGAGGAGGCGGGTTTGTGTGTAACTCGCTGTGGGAGAGATGAGAGAAAGAAAGCGCAGCTGGTATCATTGCACTTAGTTTATTATTTTAGATGCTTCTTTTTAAAAGAAGAAAACTGCACATATTATATATAAAATTTAACCCGCCAAAGTGGCTAGTAGGTGTGACTGCGTTACACACCACTGCCGAAATACACCCTCATTTTGACGGGTTGGCACGTGTTAAAGTCAAGCTGTATGGACATTGTAATAAATCGGTGTTGCTTTTGTGTACAGCGTGAAACTGACCTAAGTGTTTTGTTTCAATAGAAATGGGAGGAGATGACGCAAGTGTCCCATGCTGCCAAGACACCTCAGCAATGTTGCTGGGCCCGGGATGTCTGCTCTTTCGAAACTACAAATCTATGGCCCTGCCTTAAAGATGACCCAAACCGAGAGGATGAGCGAATGTTCACGCCACTGATAAGACAGGAGGTCTGCCTACAAATGAGGATGCAAAGAGAGCACTCAGAAGAGGAAGTTATGGCTGAAAGGCCTTATCTGAACAACGCCTACCGCCCCCTCTTAACCATCCATCCAGACAACCTGACGGCGACTGGTACACGGACGTAAACATAAAATCAAAAGACAAAAAAAAGATCTGTTGGTTTTCATCTCTCAAGAATGTTTCTTTGTCATGAAAACACCATAAAAACGGCTCCGCTCGCCGGTGTATTGGCAAAGGATCACTGACTTACTACTGTTTGCTTAATAAATCAAGTGTCATCTTCGATCCTGCGAAAGATAAACTCTTCCTCTCAAGAAGCCATTCGGACCTGGATCATGCTCAAACACAGCATTAGATTCAAATGGAGCCCTAAACTCTGACAGATTTATGGGCAAACAAACAAAATTAAACGGACGAAACCCGGAAAAAATCGACAAAATATTTCAACCTGAATTCACCCTTTAGGTAGGGCGTAAATATTCCTCACTGCCGTCAATCACATCTGTCCATCTGCCACATTTACAATCGCTGTTGCAAGAAAATCAAAGACTTTGGTGAATTTCCATAAACGTATCCCACGGTGGTCTGGTCCATCTAATCAAAGAGGGTTGGGTTATCAACTGGGGTAATGGACTGTTGAAGGAGGCGTTTCAACATCAGTTAAACTAGGATTAGAAGCCCAGGAACAACACTAGGGTTTGAGGGCAAAGGAGATAGACCTGCACTTGTAGGGAAGAATCATACACGTGATGGAGAGATAACCGTAAAAGAGAAAAAGAAGGGAGTGAGAAGATAGGACAAGTGAGTGTGGTGGATTGGCTCAATCTGGCACTTTTGGAGGTGCAGGGGCTACAAGTTAAAAGGGGCTAAAAGGGTTGTTAGCCTTCACCTCGCTATCGTCGCTAAAACACCAAGTGTATATAGATAACAGCATTTTTGCCTGGAAGAACCTTCAAGCTATGAGTGAGGAAGTTTGATGACTGTCAGGACAGGAGTCAAAACAAAAACGTGAATTATGGCCATTTTAACTTAAAAATAATAATTTTTGCCTTCTTCAATTTACAATAACGAACAGAATCTACTAACTATGTGAGCTAGATTTGAATTAGCACCATTAAGTAATTGTAACAAACAAAAGTAACTACATTAAAGTCAACTATGTTAAAGTCAATACAAAAATTATTTTTCAAAATGATAATAATTTGCTATTTCTGTAACGTTGCATGATTTACACCAGTACCTTAAAACAATGAGTAAATAAATATTTGGCTATTGTAAAATATTATTTGGTTGTTTTTTATGTTTGAAGTCCCTTAATGTTTACCAAAACTGCATTTATTTAATATTTAAGTGAAATATTATTACAATTTACATAAAAAGTTTCTATATTATTATTTTGTAAAATGTAATTTATTCCTGTGACTAAAGCTGAATGTTCAGCATCATTACTCCAGTCTTCAGTGTCACATGATCTTCAGAAATCATTCTAATATGATAATTTGATGCTCAAGAAACATTTATGATTATTATCAATATTGAAAACAGTTGTGCTGCTTAATATTTTTTTTGTGAAAACTGATAGATTTTTTTTCAGGCTTCTTTGATGAATAGAAAGTTCAAAAGAACAGCATTTATTTGAGAAAAAAAATCGTAACATCATACCATCATTTTTGACCAATTGAATGCATTCTTGCTGAATAACAGTACGCATTTCTCTTTCTTTCTTTCTTTCTTTCTTTCTCTTTCTTTCTTTCTTTCTTTCTTTCTTTCTTTCTTTCTTTCTTTCTTTCTTTCTATTTTTTTTTAAATACAGTTTGAGCAGTAGTTTATGTGACACCAGCAAAATTAGTAAAGTAATTTCTTTAATGTAAGATTACGAAGACATTTTTTTTATTTGCATTACCATTCTCTGATGAATTGTTCACAATAAGGAATGTGTGTTAAAATAGTAAACAAGCTACATTTTGATTTCATGTTGACTTTAAACCATAATAAAAATGAATTTCTCTTTGCTGTTGGCCATCATTCAAAAGCCTTTATGCCCCCCTTGAGTACAAGCAAACTTCCTATCAGCTATGACTGCATATCTCACACTCTAAATGGCTCTGTGGGTGAGGGTCTGAATAATATCCATGTGGAGAGAACAAATGTCCCCCAGTAGTTTTTCTCTGGCTTTATGAGCTGCATTATTTCTCTGATGCACACATGTAAACACAGGCTGGCTGAATCAGAGCGCAGCACCGCGAGACAGAGCAGGGTCAGCGCCGTCTTTGTCTTCTGCCAGTGCTTACATTAGTCTGAAAAAGTCAAATATTCCCGCGCCAGTCTCCATTTATCCTGTACGAGGGCCGTGTGGATATATACCAGGGCCCCTGACACTGGCAAGTATCCGAGTGGAGAGGGGCGGGGCCGTAGTGCCAAGTTCTACGCCGATGTTTATGCCATTTAATTCAGTTTAAATGTGTTGAAGTGCTTTTCGCGATTGGTTGGTGTTGCTGCAGGCATACTGTATATTTAGCTGATGGGAAAAATAACAAGGAAGAGAAAATTACTCAATGTGGTTGATTTTGAAATTTAGCAGGCAACCATGGCAGTCATTTTTCTCTGCCTTGACATTTTCATCAAAATAAAAACAATATGTTAAAGACTATACATAACATTTATATATGTTTATATATATGCGCGTGTGTGTGTGTGTGTGTGTGTGTGTGTGCGTGTGTGTATGTGTGTATATATGTATATGCATGTATATATATAAATCAATAGTAAAGGTTTCTATTGTTAGAAAAGATTTATATTTTAAATAAATGTTGTTCTTTTTAACTTTTTATTCATCAAAGCCTCCAGAAAAAGTATCACAGGTTATAAAAAAAAAATTAAGCAGCACAAATGTTTCCAACATTGATAATAAATCATCATATTAGAATGATTTCTGAAGGATAATGTGACACTGAAGACTGCAGTAAATTCAGCTTTGCATCACATAAAATCATTAAAAATAGTAATGTTTAATATACATATGTGTGTGTGTGTATACACTGGTCAAAAGTATATATAAACATTAGTGCTGGGCAATCGATTAATCATGATTAATCGCATCCAAAATAAAAGTTTGTGTTTACGCAATATATGTGTGTGTACTGTGTATAATTATTACGGTATGTACATATAAATACACACACATGCATGTATATATTTAAGACATATTTGCATGTATATAATGTATATATATATAATTTATCTTATAAATAATTTATATATAAATAACATTTTTCTTAAATATATACATGCATGGGTGAGCATTTGTATATACATAATAATTATACACAGTACGTACACATATATTATATATATATATATATATATATATATATATATATATATATATATATATATATATATATAAACACAAATTCTAATTTTGGATTAATCGTGATTAATCGATTGCCCAGCACTAATATAAACATATATAAAAAATATATATAAATATATAAACAAACACACAGACACCCGTTCAAATGTTTTGGGTAGGTTTTTGTTTAAATGTTGAAAAGTCTCTCACTATAGGTACATTTATTTGTTCAACAATACAGTAAAACAGTATTATTATTAAATACGACAATAAATAAATAAATAAATAAATAAAAATAAATGAATTATATATATATATATAAAAAAAAAAAAAAAAAAAATATATATATATATATATATATATATTTTTTTATATATATATAATTTATTATATATTGTAAAATGTAATTTATTCCTGTGATCAAAGCTGAATTTTCAGCATCATTATTCCAGTCTTTAGTGTCACATGATCCTTCAGAAATCATTTTAATATGATGATTTGATGCTCAAGAAACATTTATTATTATTATAATAATGTTAAAAAAAACTGTTGTGCTGCTTAACATTTTTGTGGAAACTGCAACATTTTTCAGGATTCTTTAAAACACAATGTGCAATTCTTTAATGACGCTTATGATCAATTCTTGCTGAATAAAATTATTCTTTAAAAAAATCTTACGGACACACACACTCACACGGGAAAATGACAAAGGAAAACCAAAAGTTAAAAAATTAAGTAAAAAAGACAAACAGACGATAAAAACTTAAAATGTTTAATACTGATGCTGATAATGTTATGATTGAACTACCCAGAAAAAAAAAATGGAAATGTGGTTAAATGCAACACTGGGTAGAAAATGGATCAACTCATCAGCTCAACGTTGGCTTACCAACATGCCACCTGCAAACAGGCAACCAAAAGTGTGAAATGATGCCACGACTCAATTCGTCACACCAGCTCGTGATGGCTGCACACATGTGGTAGGTGCATCCAACACATAAAAAAATGCACATGACCTACTAGCAAGAATTTTGTCCAAAATGCATCTCAGCCGAATAGCTTCACTCTCTCCAGAGCACCTGCCAGTGCTGGTGCTGTTTTTAATAATAAACCCTGATGTGCAGCCAAATGGCAGCGTAAAACAGCAGCTTGTGTCCTGGAGGGAAGTCACAAGTTTAAAGACTTTGCGGCCTGGCATTTTTCAAATTAGCAAAGTGGGCTGGGAAGATATGAATATTCACAAGGCGTTATTCCCAGCCCGCTCGTCGTTTAAGTTCCCCCATGCGAGCACAAAGCCCAATCATCTGTCACGTCCCCCCCTTAATTCAATCATCAACCCTCATTCAATTATCCAATATAATATGCAAATCAAGCCAACAATGGCCAACAAATGCTAATTACCTACATCAAAATAATTAAATTGGATGGCATCAGCGCAGAAGGACTGAACGGCTATAAAAACGGAAGCCGTTTCTTTAATTAAGAGCAAAAATGTTTTAAATTAGAAGCCCATAAATTGCGAGGACTCTGACCCCTCCCTTCCCCGTCCCCCGAGGGGACATTAAGACGTCACGGACGAGCTTTCCACGTGATGCACGCATAACTAAAACCCGACCGAGTGTGGCGTAGTCACACCTGCCATGCAGTCGACGGCTTCCAGGTAAACGGAGCATGCAAACGGTATCAGGGACTCCCACTTCTTCATGCCAGGCTGATCTGTGATCTGTACTGCCAGGTTAGTTCAGCCCCCTTCCCCCTCCACCAGGGCTGAACAAAGAACGGGCCAACTGCCAGGCGGCGGATAACAATGTCTGTTTCTACTACACAGTGCAGAGCCAACAGAGGTGGCAAAGTCACTGCATTATTCAACAGCCTCCTTTTGTTGCTATTGTGTTGGTTGTTTGTAAGGAGAAAAGTACACCTGCTCTTGATCTAATGACGACCAAACATTATACACACCTCAGTGACGGAGAGGAAAGGATCTTTCACAGTACTACAATAAGTCTTGTGAGACTGCATGAAGCACTCCTTGCAAATTGCTGTTCATTTAAATACATTTCGTGTTTTGCAAAGTTTGCTAATTCAGTTGTATTGGTGAATTGAGTTCAGCTGAACAACAGCCGAAAATGCATCATTTTCCTGTTATCACTGTAGAGCTGCTTTGAAACAATCTGTATGGTATAACGCGTCATATAAATAAAGGTGACTTGACAATCATTTGCATTGTGACAAATTTGAATAGAAGACATCTCTATGAGAAGGTAAGAATATTAATGACTTACACAGACCAGGCATAAGATTATATCCTAATATTGTGTTGGTCCCCCTTTCGCTGCCAAAACAGCCCTGACCCGCCGAGGCATGGACTCCACTAGACCCCTGAAGGTGTGCTGTGGTATCTGGCAACAAGATGTTAGCAGCAGATCCTTTAAGTCCTGTAAGTTGTGAGGTGGGGCCTCCATGGATCGGACATGTTTGTTCAGCACATCCCACAGATGCTCGATTGGATTGAGATCTGGGGAATTTGGAGGCCAGGTCAACACCTTAAACTCGTTGTTGTGCTCCTCAAACCATTCCTGAACCATTTTTGCTTTGTGGCAGGCGCATTATCCTGTGAAAGAGGCCACAGCCACCAGGGAATACCGTTTCCATGAAAGGGTGAACATGGTCTGCAACAATGCTTAGGTAGGTGGTAGGGCTGCTCGATTATGGAAAAAATCATAATCACGATTATTTTGGTCAATATTGAAATCACGATTATGTAACACGATTATTTCACATGACTTTGGGAATGTGTTGTATTTATTAAAAATACACCTTTCAACAATTCAATTGAAATTGTAACATTTGTTGTACTTTTTGAACTATTAAAATAAATAATATAACATATATTCAAATCAAAATATAAAAGTATTCACGTAAAAATGATAACCACAAATAAATAAGATCAACAATATGGTTCGGCTAGATATGCTTTTCAGGTACGTCTAACATTAGTTTTCAGGTACAGAAATGTATCAAATGTAAAATAACATTGCATATTTGAGTGCATAAATTAAAGATGAATCCTATTAAACTTACAAAAGCTATTCAATCCGGATATGCGTCGTCTTTATCGACTGTATAAAGTTCACTTAAGGCATATACAGACTATGTCTGCTAGGATACTCATCAAGATGGACATGTTGACATACGTTTTGTGTGAGTTTGTCCGTTCAAGAACAAGACTTGAAAGAGAACTCAATATTTGCGCGCTGAGACGTGTGCGCGCTCTCGGATGAGCGCACAGAGATGTATTTCCTCACAGCGCGCGCGGCTTCTCATTCGCGTCTTCAGGCACTAAACCCGGGTGACGACGGTGAAAACGACTGATCATATTCGAAAATATGGCAGCACTCGCATGCATTGAACAAAGTTTACAAAGAGAGAATTATTTGAAAAATATGAGGGGAAAAAAGGACGTTTACACGGCACCCTTGCTCTCGTCAGTTTTTGTTTCTTTATTAGATTGTCATAGGTCACTCTGTTTAATTTTCAAGTGGTTAAACAAATTCGTGGTGTTCCCTTGCGTTGCAGCCACTACCATGTAGAAAATCTTGCACGTAGCATGTTTCTGCTCGTCGTCTGATTCCTCGAAGCCAAACTGTTCCCAGACAACGGAGTTGGTTTTGCCTTTTTTGCTCACCAAACGCTGCTGTAACTGCCCTCCTTCTGCCATTTTTACTCGCGCCGAGTTTTTAAATTCCAGCGGATGATATGCACACGAGACTCGACCTGAGAGAGTTTGTGGCTTCGGGAGGGGCGGATGAACGCGTGCGCGTTTCATTCAGAACGCAAGACAAAATAAGAGTGTTCTTGCAAAACTGAACATGGCAAAATAATCGTTTTTTCTCGATTGTACTATTTTGGTGATCGTTGGGAGGCAAAATCGAAATCGAAATTCGATTAATTGCACAGCCCTAGTAGGTGGTACATGTCAAAGTAACATCCACATGGATGGCAGGACCCAAGGTTTCCCAGCAGAACATTTCCCAAAGCATCACACTGCCTCCGCCGGCTTGTCTTCTTCCCATAGTGCATCCTGGTGCCATGTGTTCCCCAGGTAAGCGAACCCGGCCATCCACGTGATGTCAAAGAAAACGTGATTCATCAGACCAGGCCACCTTCTTCCATTGCTCCGTGATCCAGTTCTGATGCTCACATGCCCACTGTTGGCTCTTTCGGCAGTGGACTGGTCAGCATGGGTGTCCTGACTGGTCTGCGGCTATGCAGCCCCATACACAACAAACTGTGATGCACTGCGTATTCTGACACCTTTCTATCAGAACCAGCATTAACTTCTTCAACATTTTGAGCTACAGTAGCTCAACATGGGACAAAGAGACAATGACAAGAATGGGAAAAAAATAAGAAAAAATGTTTTTTTAATGCCTTTTTCCATAGACAAAGGATGCTTTTTTTAGCTCCCACCATTCCATATTGGACAGCTTCATGGCCAAAGCCATGAAGAGAGTCAGACCAGCCGAAAACAGCAATTGCTGGGTCAGGGGAGAGGTCACAAGAATATGCCTCAGAGTAGAATCTGAAAATTTTGCTCCAAAACTCAAAGTTTCGGGCATGACCTAAAGAGATGTCCCAGAGAGCCCTCGGCAGATTCACTTTTGTGCCAATTAGAGGAGATCGAGGGGTAGAATTTGTTAAGCTTAGTCCTAGAATATTAAAGCCTATGTGCTACTTTATATTGAATTAGTTGGTGCCTTGAGTTGATAATTATACAGCTTTTTTATCTTTTCTTGGACATTTTAACAACTAAAAATGTCCCCCTCAAAACGGCCCGGCTCGCGAGGTAGTACTTTTTCAAAGTTCCGGAACTTTTTTTCTCACCATTCAAAATGTTGCATTTGCGAGTTATAAAGTCAGAATTATAAGATTTAAAGTCGCAATTGCAAAAAAAAAGTAAATTTTTCTCGCAATTGCACATTTTTATCTTTCAATTGTGACTTTCTCGCAGCTCAGAATTGCGAGATAAAAAAGTCGCAATTGTAAGTTATAAAGTATAATTCTGAGGGGGAAAGTTCTGTTTTGAAAGTTTATATCTCGCAATTCTGAGAAAAAAAGTCCGAACTGCGAGAATTTTTTTTAATAAAAAGTCGCAATTATCTTTTGATTTTTTATTCTGTGGCGGAAAAAAGCTTCCATAGCAGTCAAGATGTTAACCCCAATTTATTATTATTATTTATTTACATTGATTTATTACATGGAATATATTTGTATTTACATGCATTTTGTTGAGATGTCTTTTCTTGTATACCCTACTGTGTACAAATGGTTGATTATTCATGTTATGTATTATAAAAAAAATTCTATCCATTGTTATTTAGCCTATTTCTAGCTTTTTTCCAAGTGTATGTGCTAAAATGTATGTATAATATACAATAAACAATTCTTATTTTGTATTCTGACCAGTTTTTCAGTTTGTTTATTATAATAGAAGTTAATGGTAACCATAGTACCAACAAGATAAATAAGTAAAATTTCCACACAATGCCTCAAATAAGAGTTCCTCAGGAAACCTGGGTGGTTCCTCAGAGAACCGCCACAATTTGAAAGGGTCCCTTCAGGATCCCTTCATGATCTTTTCATTTTTACAGTGTACTGTTAGACCTACCTCACAAACTTAAAGCACTGTTCATATAATTTGTATCTTTGATCTATTGTATTTTAAATAAAAACAACCCCCCACCCCCCTCAAAAGAGTAGTGTATGTTTGGTTTGGATATATTTTGTACGAATGCTTAATACAGCTGCTGTAATGAAAGCTGCTGCTCTCCATATGAATCCAGTCATGTTCATATGTAAATTGCGTTAGCTTATTTTGTCCATTAGATCGAAAGATCTGAAAAAAAAAAACCATACATTTACCCGCCCCTAGACCCTCCCTTTGAAGAAATCAGGACAGAAAGTCCTGGACAAAAGACACAAAATAAAACCAGGTGTAAACGGGAATGTGTCTCCCTCAACTACTTGTGATCCGATTGACCAAAAATCTTAATACCAGGTGTAAACAGGGCCTAAAATCAAATGCATCAGTTTATAATCATGAAACCTTATGCATTCATAAAACAAACCTGTTAGTTTGCAGGTTTTTTATGTAACACTAATAATGAAGGTAATCTCACCTGGTTGTCTTGGTGGTTGACAGTGAAGTATCCGACGCAGATGATGAGCTCATGGAGCAGCTCTTCAGAGCTCTGTTGAGAGCAGTACCACAGCAGAGAACTCACAATGTGTCTGAAGGCCAGAGAGAGACCCTCCGCTCCTAAAACACACTGGGAAACAGCAGACACAGGTCAGAAACTTGCATCACATCAGAGAATAGTTATTAGAAAAGAAGTCTTTCTGCACATTAGAAACGCAAACAGCCATGAAAAGGGATTTTGGCACTTTTAATGAAATGGATCACACACAAATTAAAACTGATTATTCATTTACTCGCTCTTATGTCCTTCCAGAACTGTATGAATTCTGAGGAACATAAAAAGATATTTTGGAGAACCGACCCCACTGAGAAGGTCAATGGGGTCCAAAATAACATTGGAGACGGTTGCCTTTTCAAAATATCTCCTTTTGTGTTCTGCAGAAAAAAAAGTCATACAGGTTTGGAACGCAATGAGGGTGCTCACAACACGCTCTTTTCTCCGCAGGAGACGCAAGAGAAACTTGCTCGTGAAGGTCGACCTGGTTCTGGAATCAGTAGTCCCACCACAGGACCCCCCAATTCCCTCAACTAAAGAGATGCTATCTGCTGGTCTAGAGACAGTATTTATTAAACATGTCAACATGACTGAGCGCCTCAGGGTCAGCACTGAAACTACCGACAGTTTCTTCTGGGTAGGAGAGTGTTATGGGATGGAGAGTCTAAACAACCACAAACAACAATACCTGACAATCCCAGCATATGTAATGGGAGTAAGACGCTGGGTTTGCATCACCACAGACAGTCTGTTTGATTTGCCACTGTAGCATTCAACCAACTCTGAGAATCGCTCTTAGGATGTAGAATCATGAATCAAGGCTACAGAAGCATTAGCTAATTTTTGTAATTAAAACAAATGAAGTACAGGACTATTATCAACTAAAACTATTAAAACATTTATGTTAATTGAAATAAAGCTGAAATAAAACATAAATATTAGATGAAAAACTTACACTAAATGAAAATTAGAAATGTTGCCTTGGCAATGAACTGAAATAAATTTAAGTTAAAATGATAAATTACAATTTTAACTGAAACTGACATAAAATAAAAACCTAAATAGCAATAAATGAACACTAAAAATATATTTAAAAAAAACTACGTATAATAAAACTAAAATAACACTGATGAGTTTCTGATCAACATTTTGATACATTTACTCAAGATTTTAAAGATTTTTCATATCACTATTGAAAGGCCATCAATTGATTTAAATATTAAATTATGATTATAATTTTTCTGTAGTTAATTCAAATTAATATGTGTAATTATAATGTTAATTTGAGAGGATGACAATCATATGATGCTGGACAGAAGTACAGTAATACAGTAATTTGTCTCTAACAAAAACAAATATTCTCTATATTTTTCAAACAAAAATAAAAAGTAACAGTGTAAAACAATCACATGCACTAACACTCTAATATTAACTTTGACAGCCATGAATGGAATATATTTTTATTTAAAGAAAAAAATTACGTTTACCCTCAATGATCCAATAGTAGCCTTCAAATACATGAGCAGAAGTTGTGTTTAAATGCCGTGAATTTCAGTTTATCCTTCATTCGAACTACTTTTCCCTCATGTAACTAACGGTAAAAATACGTTTCCATTAACTACAATACTTAATCATAAATAACAAGTGCTTTTATATATAAATGACATTCAAAAACATTCAGTATTAGAAACAAAATGAATAAGGGTCAATAAATAAATACTGAAACAAACAAAAAAAAACGCATTCAAAATTATGATTTTCTTTGACATGCATGGGACAGATGCACACAGTGGCTTGCTGTTTTGGACGGGTTCGTGTTAAAGCCGACAAAGTAATCTATTCACATAATGTTTTCTCTCTTAAAATGTAAGCAAGTGTATATGTCAGCATTATCACATACACTCACCTAAAGGATTATTAGGAACACCATACTAATACTGTGTTTGACCCCCTTTCACCTTCAGAACTGCCTTAATTCTACGTGGCATTGATTCAACAAGGTGCTGAAAGCATTCTTTAGAAATGTTGGCCCATATTGATAGGATAGCATCTTGCAGTTGATGGAGATTTCTTCACCAGGGCACGAAGCTCCCGTTCCACCACATCCCAAAGATGCTCTATTGGGTTGAGATCTGGTGACTGTGGGGGCCATTTTAGTACAGTGAACTCATTGTCATGTTCAAGAAACTAATTTGAAATTATTTGAGCTTTGTGACATGGTGCATTATCCTGCTGGAAGTAGCCATCAGATGATGGGTACATGGTGGTCATAAAGGGATGGACATGGTCAGAAACAATGCTCAGGTAGGCCGTGGCATTTAAACGATGCCCAATTGGCACTAAGGGGCCTAAAGTGTGCCAAGAAAACATCCCCCACACCATTACACCACCACCACCAGCCTGCACAGTGGTAACAAGGCATGATGGATCCATGTTCTCATTCTGTTTACGCCAAATTCTGACTCGAGACTCATCAGACCAGGCAACATTTTTCCAGTCTTCAACTGTCCAATTTTGGTGAGCTTGTGCAAATTGTAGCCTCTTTTTCCTATTTGTAGTGGAGATGAGTGGTACCCGGTGGGGTCTTCTGCTGTTGTAGCCCATCCGCCTCAAGGTTGTGCGTGTTGTGGCTTCACAAATGCTTTGCTGCATACCTCGGTTGTAACGAGTGGTTATTTCAGTCAAAGTTGCTCTTCTATCAGCTTGAATCAGTCGGCCCATTCTCCTCTGACCTCTAGCATCAACAAGGCATTTTCGCCCACAGGACTGCCGCATACTGGATGTTTTTCCCTTTTCACACCATTCTTTGTAAACCCTAGAAATGGTTGTGCGTGAAAATCCCAGTAACTGAGCAGATTGTGAAATACTCAGACCGGCCAACAACCATGCCACGCTCAAAATTGCTTAAATCTCCTTTCTTTCCCATTCTGACACTCAGTTTGGAGTTCAGGAGATTGTCTTGACCAGGACCACACCCTAAATGCATTGAAGCAACTGCCATGTGATTGGTTGATTAGATAATTGCATTAATGAGAAATTGAACAGGTGTTCCTAATAATCCTTTAGGTGAGTGTACGTGTAAAGAATTGAAGTCTGTCATGTAAAACAAGAGCTTATAGATGCAATTCAGTCTGCCTGCTATTTTATTTCAACCGTTACTCCTGATCGGAAGCTTACGTAAATATTTAGTTTATATGAAGAGTTATGCTTCAACTAAGTGAAATGGTGCAATGCAAAAATATTTAGCAATGTGTAAGTTGTAACTTGGTGTCCATTTATGTCAACTTACGCAAAGCTAGTGCAACCAGCCCCTAGTCTATAGGGCTCACACAGCCAGTTTGACTGACCCCGATATACTTTGATGTGACGTCATTTCAGACAAAATCAGGTCAAAATGAACTTCGTTTGGAGTTTGATTTGGGAGTTCGAAACAGCTTGCGATAGCAAACTTTCCGGAAAAGTTAGCCCCAGCTTGTGAGCACCTTTGTACTACCATTGGTCCCTGGTAATTACATAATAGGTAGGTGTGGCTCGGAGGCCACGCCTTCTTTCACATGGACTTTTTTCCTGGTCCATTTCTCCTGTTCAAAACGCACCAGGTTGGACTCTCATCCACATCATCTCATGAAATAATATTAATACATTGTCCAAAAGTGCTGCTGCTACCTCATATCTTGTGTCAAGATGATTGTAAAGTTAAAATTGTAGAGAGGATGATGATACAGGGTCACTTGTATATAGAACACCTTTGACCAATGGATCATGATTTCATGATATTTCCAGGTGTTCTTTTCTATTATTGTTATTACACTTTTTTAAATATACCACTCATTGTAAAGAGATTACACTCATAAACAGCAGTTTCTAGTGAATTAACTATTTTAGAGCCAAACATGAGAAATTTGACAATTTTCCATCATTTTTTCCAAGATATTTCAAGGTTTTCCATGACTGAATTAAACAGCAAAAAAAGGTAAATTTACATTAAATCCAGACAAACCAACACATTAATTTATACAATGGAAATAGTAACAAACACAGAATTGAATCAAATAGTTCACACAGGGACTAATGTGCAGAGACTCTGAATAGTTTTAATGATCATTATATTTTTGTGAGATGTCCAAATTAACCATTTACTAAAATGAATCCAATTTCTCAACTCTACATATGAATCAATTAACAGTTTTTTTAATCAAACTAATTAATAGAGTTTGAATCACTTTACTGCAAAACCTCTAGCTAGTTACTCCCCAACACTGACTTTAATTAAAAATAATTCCTTAACTGTTTTGAATAGTTTGTGCAGGTTTCTAGAACAACACATTGAAGTAATTCATAGGTTTCTGACCCTCCTCGTTCACACCTAGGTGTTTACATGATGATTTAGCCTAGCGATACCGTTCTTGTCTCTTTATCATGCCGGCTGAAGTACGACCGGAGCCTGTGCATGTTACGCCACTCACTGTCCGCATTACTCACCCAGAGCTTTCAACATGGCTGGCCTGGGGTCAGAGGTCAGGTGTGTTTACATCCACCAGGTTAACTTTGTTCTGTGAAGAAACACTGATATCCTACCAGTGGCTCTGAGGGCATTGGACCATTAGCTTTGAGGGTTATGTCTTTACGGTCCACATTTGTGTGCGCAGACGTACCAACGCAACCATTAATGAAAGCCCAAGAACTTTTTATTGCTTTACTTTTCAGAACGTCTGTCTGACGGATGGGGCCACATATCTACCACTAGCTAAAGGCCAAACCATTGGTCTGACTGCTGTGTTTACCTCTTTGAAGAAAACACAAGCTGTGTAGCATTACTTTCAGCAGACAGGGTGGCTTGAACTACAAGCAGGATGGACACCACAAAAAAGATGGTCGCATCCTTCCGCAGAGCTTTGAATCAAAGAGGCAGGATATCACAGATTGTAAACAGGACCAGAGCAATAAGGTTATCCATCACGAGATGCGTAGTTACCCAGACGGCTGCGGTACTTTTCAGAAAGTAAACACGGTCTCCTGGACTCTATATAACACTTGAGCCAGATTCTTTTTTCTTTTCAGGCCCTAAAAAACTACAAAAAATTGTCACTGATATTTAAATTTTTCAACCATTACCCTATACCATTTGATTAATCTATCTGTGAAAAAAAAAAAGCTAATTGCAACTTTTTCTCTCACAATTCAGACTTCGATATAAACTCGTAATTGTGAAAAAATAAAGTCAGAATTGCAAAATAAAAATCTGCAATTCTGACTTTTTTTCCTCGCAATTGCGAGTATATATTGCAATTCTGACTAGTGTGAGATATAAACTCGCAATTGCGAGTTATAAAGTCAGAATTACAAGATACAATATATTGCCAAAAGTATTGGGACACCCCTCCAAATTACTGAATTCAGGTGTTCCAATCACTTCCACGGCCACAGGCGTATAAAATCAAGCTCCTAGGCATGCAGACACTTCTACAACATTTGTGAAAGAATGGGTCACTCTCAGGAGCTCAGTGAATTCAAGCGTGGTACCGTGATAGGCTGCCACCTGTGCAATAAGTCCATTCGTGAAATTTCCTCTCTACTAAATATTCCACGGTCAACTGTCAGTGGTATTATAACAAAGTGGAAGCAATTGAGAACAACAGAAAATCAGCCACAAAGTGGTAGGCCACGTAAAATCACAGAGCGGGGTCAGCGCATGCTGAGGTGCACAGTGAGCAGAAGTCACCAACTTTCTGCAGAGTCAATAGCTACAGACCTCCAAACTTCGTGTGGCCTTCAGATTAGCTCAAGAACAGTGGAGAGAGAGCTTCATGGAATGGGTTTCCAAGCCTTACATCACCAAGTGCAATGCAAAGCGTCGGATGCAGTGGTGTAAAGCACGACGCAACTGGACTCTAGAGCAGTGGAGACGTGTTCTCTGGAGTGACGAATCACGCTTCTCTGTCTGGCAATCCGATGGACGAGTTTGGGTTTGGCGGTTGCCAGGAGAACGGTACTTCTCTGACTGCATTGTGCCGAGTGTAAAGTCTGGTGGAGGGGGGATTATGGTGTGGGGGTTGTTTTTCAGGGGTTGGGCTTGGCCCCTTAGTTCCAGTGAAAGGAACTCTTAATGCTTCAGCATACCAAGACATTTTGGACAATTTCATGCTCCCAACTTTGTGGGAACAGTTTGGGGATGGCCCCTTCCTGTTCCAGCATGACTGCGCTCCAGTGCACAAAGCAAGGTCCATAAAGACATGAATGAGCGAGTTTGCTGTGGAGGAACTTGACTGGCCTGCACAGAGTCCTGACCTCAACCCGATAGAACACCTTTGGGATGAATTAGAGCAGAGACTGCAAGCCAGTTAATCTCCTACAATTCTGGCTTTTTTTTTCTTCACAGTTGACAGTTTGTCTCGCAATTTTGATTCCTTTTCTCACAATTGTGAGATATAAACAGTTATATGTAAGTTATAGAGTCCAATTCTAATAAAAAAAACCCTCACTTTTCTCAGAATTGCACATTTCTCACAATTCTGACATAACTCGCAATTGTGACTGTATATCACACAATTCTGAGAAAAAAGTAAGAATTGCAAGATAAACAGTTGCAAATAAATTTTAAATGTTTTTATCCCATGACGGAAACAAGTTTCCATATCTATCACATATAAACGGCACATCGGAATTAATACCTGGAAGGCTGAGAGGTCCAGCAAGGCGAAGGTGTTGAGGAAGCGCAACCCCTGGAGGGCCACCTGGATGACGGTGGGGCTGTAAGGCCCCTGTGGGCCCGTGGGGCCGGCAGAGAGAGGCTCAGGGGGAGCACTGTGGAGCAGGATGCAGTACAGCATGTGGAGGACGCCCACCAGATCAGTGCTCTGCAGGAGGGCCGTCAAACTGGTGGGGTCCTGACGTTTGTTGTCAAAGATACTCAGAGAACTGTGAATGAAAATGAAATGGAAAGAATTACAATGTGATTATTGTTATGCATTGTCCATATTTTTGTAAAAATAAATAACATACAAATATAATAATATGAAATGTATCCAATCTACAAATTTTATTATGCTGCCAAAATATTTATAATGTAATAATAATAACCATAATAATAAACAACAACAAATTAATTTAAGTATTTGGCAACAATAAAAAAATCTAATTAAATTGATTATAATAATCTTAAAATAAAAAAATTCCAACATATGCATTGTAGATTCTGTAGTAAATTGTGCAGGTGTTTCATCCATACTGAAAGTCTGCATACATACTACATACTTGTTTTTTTAAACTGAACATAACCTAAATGAAGGCAACAGATAGCAACAGACATTCCTACATTTTTTTTTAGAAATGTGCTCTTACTCAAATACAAACAAACAAGATCAATCACACATGATGTGGGACAAAATACCACTTTGTTCAACAGGTAATACCCGTTAACTAATGACTGACACTCCAGGAATGAAAAACAAATCAGGGTCAGAAATACTGTTCTATATACTAATTCTATTAGCAAGGCCAAAGGTGTTCCTCATTGTATCCAATGTATCAGACCAGTGAAATAAGGCTCCTCATGTTTATGCACCTTTCAATCTGAATCACTGGCCTTTCAAACAAAGTCAGCAGTGCACAGGTCTATTCCAGCGCACAGGGGAAGTGTGGCAAAAGGTGGCCAAAGGTGTGGTCTGTCTGAATGTAACAGAACCTGATGTGGTGCTGGTTACTTGCTTAAGCTGCAAAAACCGAAGACCCAGGATGTAGGAAGTGTGAGATGTCTGGTCCCCACGGCTTCTAGATTTACTCGCCAGACCAGAGCCTGTCCATTCTGATATAAATAACGAAGGCAAGCCCCATCTGTGAAGCATGCCTATGGGGCGGATAGGCTTAACTGGTAACATTTGGCCCTGCCTGAGTCAGGAGTGAACACTGAGACACAGTGAGGGTGGCTGCGGCCAAATATATGAGGAGAGATAGCAAAGACTTTACACTTCTGAGCCCGGGATAAGGGACTGGAGATCAGAGAGAAAGAATCAAAGTGTGAGGTCAAGTAAAAAGAGATACAGGAGAAGGAAAAAGGATAAAAAAAGATTACATTTTTTTTCTATAATTAATGTGTAGAGGGGTGGATAGAATGTGACGGACAGAATAAATGTATAGAATGTATACAGAGATGGACTGTGATAAACAGATGCATTAAATGCATGGACAATATATAGGGGATCCTATAGATGTATAAAATGAACATATATAATGTATGGAGACTATATGTGAGCTATATGTGAGCGATAGACAAATGCATAGAATGCATGTCTTGAATGTTGAATCGATAGATGATTAAAACTAATGTACAGAGAGACAGCTATAATGTGGTGGACAGATTCATAAAATGAATGTATAGAATGTATTAGAGTGATGAACAGATGTATACTCTGAATGTATAGAATGTCCAGATAGACTGATAGAATTTTATGGACAGATTCATAGAATGAATTTGAAGAGCATTGAAGAAAAGATTGATACATAGAATGCATAAATATGAAAGAATGTAGTAGCGAGATATAGAATAAATGTGTAGAATACACTGACAGATGGACAGAATGTGTTGTGTATGAATGTACAGAGAAAGATCAAATATGACGGGGGCAGATGTTTAGAATTAACATGTAGAATGAATAGACAATGGTAGAATGTGATGGGCAGAATGTATACAGAGATGGACTGAGATAAACAGATGCATTCAAATTTAAATGCATGAACAATGAATGGGGATCCTATAGATGTATAAAATGGACGTATATAATGTATGAAGAAAAATGGGTAGAACGTGATGGATAATGTGAGTGATGGACAAATGCATCGAATGGATGTTTTGAATGTTGAATGGTTAGAGGATTAAAAACAAATGTATACAATGTACCGAGAGACTGCTATATAACATTAACAAAATAAATTAATGTATAGAATGTATTAGAGAGATGAACAGATGTATACAAAGAAGAATGTATTGAATGTCCAGAGAGACTGATAGAATCTTATGGGGAGATTCATAGAATGAATGTGAAGAGCATTGGTGAAAAGAGGAATACAAAGAGGAAAATAGGAAATGTAGTGGAGAGATATAGAATAAATGTGTAGAATACACTGAAAAATGCAAAGAATGCATTAGACGAATGTATAGAGTGAATGCGCAGAATGTACAGGGAAAGAGAAAATATGGCGGGGGCAGATGTTTAGAATTAACATGTAGAATGTATAGACAATGAAAGAATGTGGACAGATGTATAGAGTTAATGTAAAGAATATATTCGAGATGAACAGATGTATACAATGAATGTCTAGAATGTCCAGAGACTAATAGCATTTTATGGACAGATTCATAGAACGAATGTGAAGAGCATTGGCGAAAAGATGAATACATAGAATGCATGAATATGAAATGTAGTGGCGAGATATAGAATAAATGTGAAGAATACACTGAAAAATGTACAGAATGCATTAGACGAATGCATAGAGTGAATGCGCAGAATGTATGGTGGGGGCAGATTTTTAGAATTAACATGTAGACTGTATAGACAATGAAAGAATGTGTTGGACAGATGTAAAAAATTAACATGGAATGTATGGAGATGGATAGAATGTGTTAGATAGAATGACTTTATAGAATATATAGAGATGGACAGATGTATAGAATGTATATAGAACGTATAGATAGAATGAGTGCAAAGAATAAAGGGGTGGATAGAATTGAATTGACAGATAAACAGATTGAATGTCTAAAATGTAGGGAGAGATAGAGGCAAGGCAAGGACAGGATCTATAAATGTGACCAACCACAGACTGATCAAGTGGATCTTGGGGAATTTTAGCCAATTTAAGCAATGAAGCTGACCGTCCAAACATCTCATACACCAATGAACATACTGGAACGCTCCACACAGCAACAGTAGAGCCAAAGTAGAGGGAAGTCTTGGAACTTAGACAACCATCTGTCAAGCCAATAGCACTGGCTCCACAACTATGCAAACTCACCTTACTCTCTGGCCATCTTGTGTTGCAGCACATTTAATTAAGACCCATCTTACCAGATTTACAGCAGCATGTTTGTGTGTCTTAGTCAGGACAACACCCTGCAGATTAGCAGGATTGGTAACTTCATATCCCTGAGGGTATGAGCAGAAGCGGTCCTTAAGCTGATCTGAGACGAGATCTTCTGTTACCGCCGCAACGGCAAGAGTCTGGCTATTGGTATCAAGGGCTGATCCCTAAACAGCACAAAGGGGGAAGGTTCTACAAGGTGTCACATTGCAGTTGAGGATACATCTGTGAACACTACACTAAGTGCACTGGAGGGGAAACAGACCTTTTGGTAAGTCAAGGGGGGAAAGGAGTGTCAAGCTTGGTGAGGGGGAAACCTCACTCCCGACAATGAGATCACAGCAAGCGCAAGAGATCGGCTACTCGGAATAAGCTTCCGGGTGGAAGCCACCTTGTTCGACTGATCTCAGCTCTGCGCTCCTCACCCACGTTTAACCTTAACCGGCGTAAGAAAATCCCCAGAACTGGTCTCAGGTCAGATGATAAGGGCAGCATCCACCGACAGTCATGATCAGTGTCTACATGAGGGAACAAAGACTTGGTTCTCACAGAGTGACTGTGCATGACGTACTTCACATCTCCTGACCCTGAAACAGGAGACAGCAGAGTGGGATGAAAGTGAAAGGCCTGACAGAGGCAATTTGAGTCTACCTACTGACCCCAAATCAGCATCGTCTGATTAATCCATGCTTACAGCTCAACCTGTGGTAATGCTGTTAGTGTCTCCTCGATTTAGAAAAGACGAGAAGAAATTTATCTGGAACTTTGATTTGCCGTGAAACAATTTTCTGGAGGGAAAAGGGCAATTTAAAGACTCAGGTAAAAATAGGTTTCTAAATTAGTCAAGGTCCCTAAAACCCTGCTGGAACCATGACACCATGTGGTTAGCGCATAGAGTCAGGGTGCTCAGAGGGAAAGGGATCAGCATCCGAAAATGACCTGTGCCATTTCCCAAACCTTTTCATGGTCTCCACTTGTCTTGTGCCCAGTCTTGCTTCTGCTGATCAACGTTCCTGCAGAATTTGGATCCAGTGCCCCCGTTATGATTTTTCAAATATACCCTTTCATGCAGTGTGTAATATTAGTTGTCTGTGAATGTAAATGTTCTACAAAGTTGTAAAGTGCATGATAAATAAATGTACCATCTCCCAAAAGAAAGAATTGACTATGAATCGCCAAAACGTGTCGTTTGTAATTAGAATCCCACTGCGTGATGGTTCTACGTCCCTAGAAAATACATTTGTATAATGCCTGCCTATGTTGTACATTATCCGTCCACGAACAACTTGACCCGCCCTCAAAAATGTCATTTTACTGACGACTGCTTCTCAAATTTCAGAGTTCAATGCGGGATTCGCAAAATGCTTGCTCTTGAAAGAAGGGACAGTACCCAGTTTATTTGGACCAGCTTGCTCCTCAGAATCACAACTTGTAAGTGTGAATAAATATTGATTTTTATAATTTCTTCCGGGTGTTTAAAAGACAGTTTTGTGTTTCATATTGTGTAGGTCTCTGTCTTACTGAAATACTTCGCCAAATCAGCTGTGGGCCACTATTACCTAAAACTGTATCTATTAAAGGCAGATTACTACTTTGAGTAAAGATAAAGGATGGAGCAAGATTAGTTTTACAAACGTTTATGATACATCAGTCATTCATGTTAGTGCACTGCTATTGATACATTGATACCGCAATAAATTAGAAATATTCTCATAGGTTTGTTGACATTCACTTGTTAATGTTGATGGTGAGGAATTACAGCTGCAACATCTCATAATGTACCTCAAAATGAGTAGCATATCACTGAGAAAAGTCCTGCTCAAGTCGTCCTTGCGATGGAGGTTCGGATGTTTCATCATCGGACTCGCGCTCGGATTGATATGGTATAGGGATGTGACGGTGAGGAAATTTTCCCACCGGTTAATTGATGTGTGACAACACCGGTAATACCGGTATCACCAGCGGAGGCTTTTAAATCTAAAGTAACATGCACACGACCGCTCTGAACTGAAAACGCGCCAGGGCGCGCACACCGTGAATGACAGCTCGTCTGTAAATGCGCGCTCTGTGAGGCCATGGGTGCCTCTCAGTTCCCTAGTTCAGTACTCAGGGCACTGATCAAGCATTGATCAGTCTGATTGAGATGCACGCCATGAATGAATAACAGTTCGTCCCCTTGTTTATACTCGACGCGCCCGCACGAGCGCGAGGGTGCGCGCGGCAAAAAATAAATGCGCGGAGCGCGGAGGCTCGCACTGCGGAGCCAGGCGAAAGTAAACAATGCGCGCTCTGTGCGGCCGTGCACATTTTACTTTCAGTTTTGAATTAGCGCCAATTCGGCTGCGGGTTGCTTGAATTGTGGGTTCATTAGCCTATTATTTTTAATGAAAAACACAACAACAAAACAAATGACAAACTCCCTTAAATAGGCGCTTTTACGTTTCGATTTGAAACCAAATCTTCCGCGATCATCACAGTCAGCTCCTCACTCTTAAATCTGATGAATGACTCCTGCCGCTGCCTAGACTCACGGTCGGATCCTGCTTTATTAAGCAGATACGTTCAGTTTTTATTTGTATTGTCTGTTCTCTAACTGAACTAAATTATTTTATTACTATAAAAAAATAAAAAAGACGGGGGGCGGTGCCACGGTGGGCAAGTGATGTAACCGGTGTTGAGTCTGGACACCGGTAACACCGACAACACCGACTATCGTAGCAAGCCTAATATGGTAAAATCGACGTCATTGTTACTGTCTTTACAGTGTATACAATCACTGAGGACTGTGGAAACCTCAGCTGAAGTTCAGTTATGGTGATGGATATTTAGCTTCCGTCAAGCACTGTAAAAGGTAGACCATTTACAACAGACTGGGCCGTCTGGCCAATCAGAGCAAGGTGGATTCTCGGAAAGGAGGGATTTAAAGAGACCGATTCAACAAAAAAATTTGGTGATGTGCAATGTATATTATGAGAAAATTAATGCTTTTTTTTACCTTTGATGCATGTGAACCTGTTGTAGGAGACCTCCAAACCAAAATTAGGAACCTTTAAAATAGCATAATAGGGGCACTTTAAAAGACTGCAGAAAGGTGTATTAGAGTATCATTGGGATAAACTTTGCAGGAAGGCAGATCTCCAGATGCAGGATTGAGCACCCCTGCTCTATAACAAGTAGTACATTCAGATACACCACCATATCAATCCATTTTGATTGCAGCACATGCCACAATTCATATGTTAACACGTCATCATTAGCTTAGCACAAACGGTTCTTTGAATTATTGCCCGTTGATGACTATCAATATTTAATCCCAACAAATACACTGGTAGCCGGTGACAGAAATACAAAGCACTCGCTGTAAGAACAAATCCCAGGGTCTGGCAACTGCAAGAGAGTAGAGCAACTCGGAAATGTCAAACACGAACCACAAAGGGACAACTTCCTGGCCTTCAGCATGGTGAAGAATGACGGAATGGAACGTTGACTCGATTATGAAAGATGTCGCTGAGCAGGACTATTAAAGAGAAGAAATGGCACTGGCGTTTCTCACAGATATTCAGTGTCAGAAGCTAAAGGATGTTGGAAGAGACACTGGAGTTGTCACAACCAGCTGGGTGGCGTCATAGCATGCAACAGCTGGAATAGAACATAGCTGGCCAACTGAGGTGGAGCTATGACCTTTGAAGAAACTCCAAAATCCAAGTGGAATGGACTTGCATGTAATATTTGAATTTGTGCAAATGCAAAGACTCATTCAGATTAAAGTCTGGGACATAAAAGCAGTGGAGATCAAGAGAATTTCATTCAAATTGTTCTGAAACACATCCGTTGCACTTTCTACGTAGCACTACCTTTTAATACACCTTATCAGGCACAGACAGAATCTGCAGACAGAACATCACATTGTACAAAGAAAACAATCACTCCTAAAATGTTTACAATGCAATTTAAAGTATGTAGAAAGCAACAGTGCAGCATCAGAGTGATCTGTCTTTTCTGCAAGTCAGGGTCATAGGTCAAAGTCGGGATATCACAAGCTGTGACAGTGTGGTTAGCCTCTGTCAGCAGTTGTGCATGCACAAAACGCACTCCGACACACACGTGGGTGGGCTGCAGGCAGGAGTTTACAGTGCAGGGAGACAGAGCTGCGGGCCGCTAGATGACTATCAGCACAGGCTCTGCAGGGCTAACGTCACACACTGGGAAATGAGCTGCTGATTGATGGGGCTGCTGTCTCTGGTCTGCACCTCCTCAGACATCAGAACAACAAAACTACAGTGGACTTCACCTATTCATTTAGATAGGAATGAGGTTATCTGCTTGTCTGGGGATGTTTGGGAAGGGTGCGACCACTAAGAATAGTGTGTACTTTGGAGGTATCATGGGATAGTGATGGTGGTATGATTGAACTTTCCCTATGGGAATGAATAATTACCATACCCAAATAACTAACATCATAAAGTAATTCAAAGAATACCACTACAATGATACAAGTCCCAGTACAACAGTGTACAACATTTTTTTTTGTAATGTCATGTCAGGGTCATGTCAAGTAAAGAAAGATTACTTTGGAGACAAATGGAGTAAAGTAACATAAGAAACCACTCACCGTCCAGTCACGGCAAAACACAACTTGCACATCCCATGGAGGAAAGCAGTGGCTTGCTCCAGAAAGGCAGCCATTTTGGGACTCTCGTCAATCGGCCCTTGTATGGACAGGAAACAGCCGTAAAGCTTGTCGATCAAGCCCATGTTCACCACATAGCTGAGGGAAACAAGTCGAAACGCGTCAGACTTAAAGACACACATGAAAACATTTGGATGACAATCACATTAATCATGCTCATTTTCTTGAGTGGAACATCAATTTGATTTAGGCTAAAATGATAGGTTAGGGGATTGCCTCCTCTGGGATATATGCAAAGGTGACTCAAATTGGGCAACAATGAGGCATTTCAAAAGTGGCATATAGTTTTGGACTTTGTGTAACACACTTCACACTGGGAGTACACCTATGATGCCCCGACTAAAGAGTTGACTAGTAGTCGTTCATTTAAGCCATTAGCCAATTAATCACTCATTTATATTAATGTAATTAATTACATATATACTGGGGGCGGAATATATGCCTTGCACTCGTCTCAAGCACATGCATAAAGCTTGCCGCAAAGTTGTAGCAAAAGTAACGAGTCATTAGCCATGTTTCCGATACAGATTTACGCAAAACTTTTGCAAGATTTTCTAAATGTCGATAAAAAACTATTATAGTTTGATATGACAGCGATATGACAGCGTTTCCATTAACCGATGTTATGCGACTAAAACTTTTATTTTCCTCTCGCGATAAGTCATTCCAAAAATTATGCCACGTAAGTTGGTAGGTTTATGTACCTCCCCTCCACCGCACTAGCCATTATTTTTAACGGAAGATGTTCGTGTTATCCAAGTATTTATGGCAAGGAAAGCCCCTTATACTTGAGTGTGCCGTATCAGGTGTTTCGCCCACATATCTGCTTCAAGGTCTTCATGATCATTTGTGGCATTTCTTTGCTGTTTAGAATCCAGTATTCCTGTAATTATTTTGTCTTTTATGAGTTTAATAAAGAACTCTGCCTCGTCTTCTGTCCAAACACACAGCGCCATCTGTAAAGAAAGGTCCACTTTTACATACGCCAGATGACCTGTAAATGCGATTTCCATTGCAGTTTTGCGAAAATGTCCTTTTTTGAATTGCCTGAAAAACCACCTCATGAGAGCGTAAAAACTTTTTTGCGATATATGTGAGTTTTTGCAAAATTGACGCGTTTCCATTGGGTGTATTTTCAATTTGCAGTTTCAATTTGCGCAATTTGAAGGGTAATGGAAACGCGGCTATTGTTGCTAAGATGAAGTTGATGATGCTGACTCGTCATCTCTGCAGTATAGCAAACGCTCGAGAAATGCAACTTTCATATGGATTACATAATCAGTGAGTATTTGTTTTTGTTTAGAATTGGTTCATTTAAAAGTAGACATTTCAAGCGTTCTATTTGTAACCCCTCCAGTTCGAGCCGCCCGCTCAAAGCGGGACTCGAACCCGGGTCCACCGGCATGAGCGTTGGACACTCTAACAAGGAGGCTAAAGGCTGCAACCCCTATCGTCAGAGCATCTCTTGAGATCAGAGGAGTGAGGTTTACTCGCACAGCAACTACTAGCTGGCCTAAGTTACACTCATACACTCACCCCCCCTAAACCTCACTCCCATCCTGGTCACGGCACCAATGTAACCCCTACTGTTCAAACTGCCCGCTCCAAGCGGGACTTGAACCCGGGTCCGCCAGCATGAGAGTCGGACACTCTAACAAGGAGGCAAAAGGCTACAACCCCTAGCGTCAGTCATTAGGGGTTGTAGCCTCGCACAGCAACTACTAGCTGGCCTCCATTACATATATATTTCTCATGTCTGTGAGGCAAGTAGCCTATACAATGAGACCCAGACGACAGAAAGCAGCATCCTGTTTGTTTTATTTATTTTACAAAAACACATTTTGTTGATATTGCGTGTGTACACAAATATAAGTAGAACTTTGGGATGATGTATTACTCTTATCTGTATGACAAAAAAATATTTTAAGTTGAAAGAAATGCAAGTGATCGCGCCGGCGCATCCATGTCATGAAGTGCGCTAATACTTCAGCTTCCACACTCTGCACAAACACTTGGATATGCGCCTAATAATAATGCACATTTATCTAGGTTAACGTAGGTTAACGATGTAAAGTTGCTACTTACATGATTCAAATTATAAGCCATATTTGAGTTCGATGGATGATAGGCGAACGTTTGGATTTCCTCCCTGGCATTACTGCAATTACCACAAGGACCCGCCGTTAGCGATCTGTCCCTCACAGATTTTTTTCTGCGACTAAACAACTAATAAAATCTTAAGCCTCTTGTAGTCGACTAATGTTTAGTCGACTATTAGGGGAAAGCCCTACTTAAAATGCTGTCTATGTAGGCAGCTCACAGTCATGAAGCCCACTGCAATCCAGAAGGCTCTTGGTCTGAAATCTGAGCTCTCATCTGAGCCCACAACTCCTGCCTATTATGTCTATATCTCTAATTTGTCTGGTCAAATGAAAGGTCTTATGACCGTGTTAGTCCACACCCTCCTGGCTACAAATCAGGCCTAATTACAGTATTAGTGGATGGCTGTGTCTCCGTGTGCCAGCTCAGATCTAAAAAAAAGGAGGAAAGCCCCCCTTCTTCCCTCATGGCTCAGGTATTCCGTCCCTCCACCCTCTCCCACCTTCAGCACTGCCTAAAGTCTCCTTGCAGTCAATCACTGGACCTCCCAGTGAAGTCTGGGCCAGCGTTTTGTGGCTCCAGTGCAGCAAAGAGCTGACTCAGTTGCAGATCTCCATCTCACACCCTCTACTTTAGCCTCGGTTTCCCAGTCTCCCCAAATCTTTTTTCCCCTCACTCTCTTTTTCTTACTTCCCTCATTCCTCCTTTTGTTACGGCTGTCAGTCAAATGTGTGCACACACAAAGGCAATTACAATTCTCCCTCCCCTCCTTCTCAATAGGTCGGCCATCACCTGAACTAAAGCCCCTTGTTATGTCTTTATCTTCCTCTTGGGTTTGGCTCAAGCACAAAGCGGCTTTCCACACACCATTGTGCAGCCTCTCAGATGCTACATCCTGGCAACAAGAGCCAAAGTGATCAGTCATGATCAGATGGTCCAGCCAAAGGTCTATCGGATGTGAATGCGACTCATTCAGGGAGTTTATCCGCTTACATCAAATTAAATGAAATTAATGCTTTAAGCATTATTCTTTTTATAGTCCTCTTTTCTCTTTCAAAGCCCTTTTCAAGGAGTTTGAAAAATTAAAATTACTTTATTTCATCCCTGCAGTTATTTTTGGTAATCCAGCCACTACTTGGCCCGTTCCGGCCATGTCTGCAAGGTCACTCCACGGTCACTGCACTGGGCTTGAGACTGCTCGTGTCAAACAAATCATGGGAGGGAACACTGAGGGATTGTGGGAAGCTTGGGATTCTTAGCAGGCCGGGCTGTCTGCCTTTCCTCAGAGAGCAGGAGAAAGCCCAGCACTAGCGCTCTCCTCCGCACTGCCCTACTCTCATGTTGAGTTCAACTTCAAGTCGTGCACTTCCAGAAGGGAATTTTGGCCAATGTGGAGAATTAAAACTTTAGAGCACAGATTTGTGAAGGAGTTACCGGCTAAGTTAGGAAAGAGATGGTGCATCCCAGAGAATACTGTACCCAACAAAAGTTCAGAAAGCCTGGTCTGATGTTTACAAGACTATGATGTCATTAAAATGGAGTAGTTTTTTAAACAAATTTCCTGAATTGTCTGACCGGGATAACCTCTGGATCCTTTCCAAGAGGCCATTCCCTGCTCAAGGGACTTGAGAAATCCTTGTGTATTTCCCATTGCAAAAAATATTGTTGCTAACCGGTGTTGACATGTGACGGCGTTAGGTAATTTAATTGAAAAAAAAGTAACTAATCAGTTACAGTTTCTGAGAAAAAAAATGTGTAATTAAATTATAGTTACTTATGAAAATTTTAACAACTACAAAGGGGGGTACATCTGAATATTTTCTGTTAAAATCTAATGTTGAATAATATTCATTTGTTTCCTTGCCTGTTTTCGATGCCTCCGGCCATTTAAAGGCCATTTAGTAAAGCAATGCTATTCTGATACTTTTGATTGGCTCTCTTGTATGAATTTGTTTTCACCACAGCTAAGAAAATGCTTATTTTTATAATATTAGAGAAAATTGTCATATAATTTGAAAACTTTGAAGCAGTTATTTATTGCCGTGAAAATATAAATATTTATACAAAATATAAATAGTTAAAGGCACAATATGTAATTTTTGGCGCTAGAGGTCGCTTATTCAAAACAAAGGCGTAGTTCGATGATGTCGTGAATGAGCGTGGAATCATGGGAGTTGTCGTCTTCACCTCCACAGTCGATGGAAAGAAATCCGACAGACTCGGCCAGAAATCATGTTCATGAATGAGCAAATGTATTAGAGTTTAATTAATGTTATGGTGGTATGAAGCAAGACGTGCTGAGAGCCGAATGCTAATGAGAGACCTGCACGAAACACCGGTCTCTGAGCTTTTATTTATGCTAGGGATGCTCATATTGACCGTTTAACCGTTAACCGAAAGTAAGAATTTTGACCGATTAATACAAAAAAAATTATATTAAAAAAATCAGTTTTTTTTTTTTTGCTGCATGGTTAAAGAAAAATATGTTGTATTTGTTAACCACACGTGTCTACACAGACATATTTCGTAAAATGAAGCAATGGAAAAGAAGTAGGCCTACTGTGTGGAACCATTTCGACAGAATGCAGGCCACTCTAGCAAGGCATTATCTCTGTATTCCCGGGGCATCAGTGCCATCTGAAGCCTTGTTTAAGGCTTTTCGTAGTGTGGCTTTGGTAAAGTTTACCAAAGCAAACATTGTCACGTATGTTCTTCTCGCCGCTGTTTCCTGATGGTTTATGGAACAATTACTCCGAGACGGCCTTTGTCGTTTCAAAGAATAGCACTACAGCGAGCGCGTCGAGTACAAACACGTCCCCAAACGGACAATGCGCGCCCGCAGTCAGTGGAGGCTCGCGTTGCGGAGCCAGACGTAAGTGCTTGAGAGGGTGTTTTCTGCCGACTAACCCACATCACTTAGACATGTTACTTTAAAAAAAAAAAAACAACAACAACATACAAGGTGTGTTTTGAGGTAGGCCTGCTTTTTTTGGACGATTCTGGTTCTTCAAAGCTTCAAACGGATTCGGTGTATTTTCGTTTTGTCATCTTAGTTTGGTAATTATTTAAGTGAAAATATTTAGTGTAGGCCTATTTATTTTATTCTTTTTATTTATATTTTATTCTGTTTTTCTCTGTTGTCAAAAACGCTGCAGGTGCGTGAAAATGTGATGTGTGAATCCAGGTTATGTTGTTGATCTGTTCTGTTTGCTGCTGTTTGCACAGTAAAATAAACCAGTGAAAAAAAGTCATAGACACTCGCCAATTGTTTTTTTATTTAATACCAATTCAATATTATAATCTTATCAGTTAACGGTTAATATTCGGATAACGAGAGGCGGTTATCGGTTGGGAAAATTAACCGAAATGAGCATGCCTAATTTATGCTTATGCTGCAGTCGGACGCTTCCGCTATTTGTGTATGTTGGGTAACGCAGTGCTGTTTTACATGGTTAAAAAAAAAAATCATACTAAATACATTTGAAAGTTATGTTAACGTTACTCTGTGCGTTCGCTCGGTTACTGGTATGAGAGACTTGTTGCGCTTTGCAGTAATCTAGATCGATATTAGAATATCATATTAATAAAAACTGGATGACTAAATGACTGTTGTTAAATTACAAATTAAAAGTTAAATTGTTAAATTGTTGTCTCTGACGCATGGTACAAACATTGTACTCGTGGTAAAATCAAGAAAACAAGTGCTACATAAAAATGATTGGTTTTCTGTTGATAAATGTACTCAAACAGTTGCTCACCGGTCTCATAAAACACACAATATATTAAAGCGTCTGTTGTTTCCTTGGTTTCTATGAAAGTAAAACTGGAAATCGAGGGAAAGGCGGATATGACATCATTGCCTGGCGGCGCGCTCAATGACACAGTCCGTAACACTGGTTAAAATAGCTGATTTCTCTGGATTTAAACACGTTATGTGTTACTCCAACAAAGGACATAAGATTAGCATTCAAAATGCTGGATCAGGAAGAGTCATGGAAAGAAAGCATATAAAGGAATAACCTGATGAGATCTTGAGTACGTGTGTTGAAGTTCTCGCTGGCGGCAGGTCTGCTCTTGGCATCTGGAGTGCATACACGTGGAGCATCTCCATTCAGCATAGGTGGGTGCAACTGCCCCAGCACTGTGGCGACTGTCTGCAGAAGTCCTGTGGTCAAACCCTCAAAGATCTGCTTATTGACACTGCGGCCAAAGATGGAGTTGTCCTCATCAGGCACGAAGAGCTACAGAAACAGGTATAGATGCATTATTCATCATTGGTGAAGAGAGAAAAAACAAAGACAGTTGTCAGTTGAACTGTAGTCACTACCCTGAGACTACCAAGAAGCAAGACAATGGTGTCTAGACACGTTGGAGCTTTCAGGTTTCATCAAGAGCTGCAGATGAAACCCTCTTCGTCAACGACTCTCAACATGTCTATAAAGACGGGAAGGTCTAAATCTACAGTCATGTTCAAACAACTGTAGGCATTTTGTTGGATCTCTGTTTGGAGCTTTGATACACAGTGTTGTTACCGTAACTTACACCATTATCGTAGTTTGTACTGCTGCAAATCCTTCTTTTGATGCAGTTTACAAAAAACACAATCCTATTAATTGCATCCTTACAAGATGTACAGTACTCTAAGCAAACATTGGTTGAAACTGATTTGGAAAGGTCTAAAAATACCTTTTTAAATGTGCAAACACACCGTTCAACTGACGGATGACTGTCTCTTACACCAATCTTTGCATTGACGGACATTTGAGATCACTCAACAATGGTCCGTGCTGGTGTCTCAATATCCGGCCCAGCACTGTTGCACAATAGACAGGGTCATTTAAACCTCAGCTTGCATTTTAAAACATGTTCAATTAAAGCAGAGGGTGCAAATAAAAAGGATCCTGTCCTCTTTTGTTTCCACGCGTAAGCCATTAATCTTTGGTTGGAATCCTGATCCTCTAGTGCATAAATAACTACAAGGGTGCTGCTCTATTATTCATCAGCCCTGGGTTATAAAATGGTAGTTACAACTCAAAGCGACATTGTCGCTGGTGGGGTGCCAATGGTGGGCATATGAGAACTTTGCAATGTATTCCCGTTGGCAGGAATCCTCGAGACTGGAGGCAAGGATAGGGACACAGGTCCCATAGAGATAGGTTTCTCAGTTAAAGTATATGTCTAAGAGTGAGGTTTGCAAGGACATAACGTAAACCAACTTCTTCTTTAATCACATTATTTCACGTCAACTATTGTCACAAAAGAGCGACAGGTTAAAGAGAATCTTACTGGCAAGTTAGTTAAAGCTGTCATCATGTTTATAGCTCCCTACTTGCAAGAATGCACATTTAGCCAATAGAGCTGGACCGTGCACATACAATGCATTTGCCAAATACTCACATGTGTTTGAGTTCTTGCCTAAGAAGTTTATGGCCAAAACATTTATTTATAGTCTGCATATACTCTGTTGATTCAAATACATATAAATAATCAAATAAAAAATAAATATGCTTGCTTGTATATGAAATGCATTTATATTAGTGCTTTCAAAATGACTGCGTTAAGGTATGCGATTCATTATGCGATTCATTATTTAAAAATATTTAACGCAATTAATACAGAATCCGTTTTATCTATTATCCTTTGGCTAGACATACATTATATGATCACGCTCTTATTCATGCAAATGCTTTTAAACCATTCAAACGCGACAAGACTAAAGAGAATCGAGACAGCGAACCAGAATCGAGTTCTTCTTCGCGTTTGAACCATAGACCGTAAAAAAATATGGACGACGCGACTTCATTGACTTCCGCTGACCAAAGTTGAAGCTTTCATAGGCCCGCTCACGGCGCTGACATCTTGGGACCGAGTCTGCGCAGTAGCGATCTCGGGACCGGAGTTGCGCAGTAGAGAACAGGAAGTAGAGGCGCGATTATCAAAAGCCCGCCCACACTCTCGCAGATGCAGAACAATTCATTATGTTGGTGTGAAATAAACAGTTATAGAAGTGTAGAAATTAAAGCTAAAGCTCCAATCTCCTCCCAAAAATCCAGAAAAAAGTCCGTTAGTGCCTCAGTGACAAGTTCATTCAGAGAAGCCGTCAATCTCAGCTGTCAATCATGACGTCACACCCCTCGTTTTTATAGCATCAAATAACTCACTAAAACTAAACTTATTTAAAAAACGAACACTTGAAATGAAATTATTGTAATAAAAACTGCCTAAAATGACAGAAACCATCTTTAGGAAACAATTATTTGAAGTGTAATTAAATTGTTTAGTGTGTCTCGCGCCCATTCAAATACATGGAGAGGCGGGGTTTAGGAGCTATACTGGGACCGGCCACCAGGGGGCGATCGAGGCGCGAAAGCTTCAATTTCTGACTGAAGCACTACAGGCTTGGTTTGAACCAAGCGGCAACCTCCCGCAGTTTCTCTTGAAGCCAATACGGAAGTGACTTAAACTGTAATTCCTCAACTGGCCGCTAGGGACAGGCTCCAGAAGGGAGCAGAATCTCATTGAGCCCCATGTTAAAATGCCCAACTTTACAGCAGAAACAAACATGTTTACAGCCTGGTACAAATTTTGGTTTTGGTCTATACGGCTAATTTTGCCCTTCATGACATCTGTGAGGGGGGTGAATTTATTTTTTATAACTCATTCGTTTACATTATATAAAGCCTTAAAGTTCTGCATAATTAAGGGCGTGGCAACTTTGAGTGACAGGTGGATAGCCATTTATCTGCTGTCTGCAAGTTATCGCGTCACCTCAGCTCCACCCACGTCTCGCCACTTTGCCCATTTTCTGTTATCCGGGAGTGACGCGCGATGAGGCGCTGCCAAGATGGCAACGGCCAGCTCGTCCCTACTTTACACTTCAAAACAGCTCTTCAGAATCCTATGGGTGACGTCACGGACAGTACGTCCATATTTTTTGGTTTGAACAAACAATAACACAGAGTTATGCCAAAATGCCCATTTTTTTACAGTCTTAAATGAGTTAAATAACGTCTTAAATGAACTTAAAGAGTTGTGAGAAAATTAGATAAGCATGACAGATCTTAAAGTGACAGCAGCCTAATAAACCTGTCATTAATGTTAATAAAAGAACTAAGGTAACAGAGAAAATTGTTGCCTTAATAAGGAGTAATCTGTATTTAATGTATGCAGTTAAGACTGTAAAGTGTTTGATAACTTTATTACAGTTCTGTATATTGATTATATATGAAGGCCACGTGTAAATATGACATTTATTATAATGGGTTAATGTGAAGATTGCTTTAAGTTCACTTAAATTTAAAGGTTGTTATTTTTTAAAGCCTAATACATGTTGAAATTGATATAGCTTTTAATTATACTGTAATGTTGAATGTCTAATATAAATACAAATCTGTAACAATAATAATTTCCCAAAACATGACCATTTTGTCTTTTGCTATATAGAACATTTTAATGTGTCATTTTTAAGGTCAAACGCATTAAGGTGGTATTAAGACTAGTCAGAGGTCATTGATTAAAGACAAGAAATACATACAGACATTATCACAGGTACAACCCATGTTAAAATGACAGTTTTTACAGAGGAGTAGGTTAGTATGCTGAGAGAGCAGGCAAAACCAGCTACATTCTCCAAAAATCTAATTACAGGGAAGGGAAGGGTGGATGCCAATACTGGCCACACACACACACACACACATGTTGGGTTTTCATCTTTTATGGGGACTTTCCATAGGCGTAATGGTTTTTATACCGTACATACCGTATATTCTATCCCCCTACACTGCCCCTGCCCCTAAACCTACCCATCACAGGAGACATTCTGCATTTTTACATTTTCAAAAAACATCACTTAGTCTGATTTATAAGATGTTTTCCTCATGGGGACCTAAAAATGTCCCCACAAGGATGAGGATTTCGGATATTGCTATCTTTGTGGGGACATTTTGTCCCCATAACGTGATGATTACCAGTCCACCCACACACACACACACACACACACACACACACACACACACACACACACACACACACACACACACACACACACACACACACACACACACACACACACACACACACACACACACACACACACACACACACACACACACACACACACACACACACACACACACACACACACACACACACACACATGTTGGGTTTTCATCTTTTATGGGGACTTTCCATAGGCGTAATGGTTTTTATACCGTACATACCGTATATTCTATCCCCCTACACTGCCCCTGCCCCTAAACCTACCCATCACAGGAGACATTCTGCATTTTTACATTTTCAAAAAACATCACTTAGTCTGATTTATAAGATGTTTTCCTCATGGGGACCTAAAAATGTCCCCACAAGGATGAGGATTTCGGATATTGCTATCTTTGTGGGGACATTTTGTCCCCATAACGTGATGATTACCAGTCCACCCACACACACACACACACACACACACACACACACACACACACACACACACACACACACACACACACACACACACACACACACACACACACACACACACACACACACACACACACACACACACACACACACACACACACACACACACACACACACACACACACACACACACACACACACACACACACACACACACACACACACACACACACACACACACGTAAACTGCTACATAGGTCAGCTTCAATATTGCTCTTTGCTGACTTTTTCACTTCACTTGGATGACTATTCTGTCCATTTATATCAATCACATGTCAAATAATCAGAGGGCTGACTTACGGTTGCGTTGGATTTGAAATAAACCCCTTTGCCCCCAGGAAATATTACCTCTCTAGACTGGGACGCACACTGACTGTGGCTTAATGATTTGCCGAACCAATGTTTCTTGCGAAAACACACATCCAAAAGCCCACAAGTCACTGGCTCTCATTTACTAATTGTACACACTTATTTATGTGTAAAACCTGCATGCACAGACATCATGATTCACAAATAAATTTGCATTTAAATTGAATTTTATTTATGGAATGTGTTAAACTGAAAAATTGAGTAACAGTTGAATAAAAGTGAGTCTATATTATATAGATAAACTTTTGCTGATAATTTACTCAACCCCATGTCATCCAAGATGTCCATGTCTTTCTTTCTGCAGTCCAAAAGCAGTCCAAAATAAAAAATTTTGATGAAAACTTTCCAGGATTTTTCTCTATATAATGGACTTCAATGGGCTCCAAGCGGTTCAAGGTCCATATTACATCAAAGGGTTTTAAACGATACCAGACGATGAATAAGGGTCTTATCTAGCGAAACGATCAGTTTCTGCAAGAAACCGAGCAGTTTTTATGCTATTAATTTTACGTCTTATCAGACGAACGTGATCATCTCTGAGCTCCGCCATAACTTCCGCTAAGTGAGGTCAAAATACGAGCCTGGTCATAGATATATTGATCGCAGATGCCTCCTTCTACTGATCCGTGCGAGAGCTAATGAGGCATCTACGTATACATCTATGACCACGCTCGTATTTTGACCTCACTTAGCGGAAGTTACGGCGGAGCTCCGAGATGATCACGTTTGTCTGATAAGAGGTAAAATAATAGCATAAATACTGCTCGGTTTCTTGCAGAAACGGATCGTTTCGATAGATAAGACCCTTATTCATTGTTTGGTATCGCTTAAAGCCCTTTGAAGCTGCACTGAAACTGTCATTTGGATCTTGAACCGTTTGGAGCAAGTCCATTATATGGAGAAAAATCCTGGAATGTGTTCATCAAAAAACTTAATTTCTTTTCGACTTTAGAAAGAAAGACATGGGCATCTTGGATGACATGGGGGTGAGTAAATTATCAGTAAAAGTAATTATATGGGATACGTTCTGTAATTTATTTATTTATTTATTTATTTATTTATTTATTTATATATATATATATATATATATATATATATATATATATATATATATATATATATATATATATATATATATATATATATATATATATATATATATATATATATATATATATATAAAAATATATAAATAATAAATATGTATATAAATAAATTACAGAACGTATCCCATATTTATTTATTTATTTATTTATAAATAAATTACAGCACGTATCCCATATATATTTATTTATTTATATTTATATATATATTTATTTATAAATAAATATATAAATAATAAATATATATATATAAATAAATTACAGAACGTATCCCATATATATATATATATATATATATATATATATATATATATATATATATATATATATATATATATATATATATATATATATGGGATACGTTCTGTAATTTATTTATAAATAAATAAATATATATATATGGGATACGTTCTGTAATTTATTTATAAATAAATAAATAAATATATATATATATTTATAAATAAATATATATATAAATAATAAATATATATATAAATAAATTACAGAACGTATCCCATATATATTTATTTATTTATTTATAAATAAATTACAGAACGTATCCCATATATATATATATATATATATATATATATATATATATATATATATATATATATATATATATATATATATATATATATATATATATATATATATATATATATATATATATGGGATACGTTCTGTAATTTATTTATATATATATTTATTATTTATATATTTATTTATAAATAAATATATATATAAATATAAATAAATAAATATATATGGGATACGTGCTGTAATTTATTTATAAATAAATATATGCATATATATTCTGTTAGCACCTGTTGTGATTTTGGTGGAAAACATTTCTGTTACTGTGTTTTTGTTCAACACTGAGGAGCTTTGGTAAACACAACCCTACTGACATTTGTGTGTCTTTCCATACTCTGTCTCAATGACATCTTAAAAAGCTTGAAGTGTAGCGTGAGCTTGGTTCTAAAACCCCCTTGCCAAAAATCAAAGGACGGGAGAGAAGGATGGGGGGGGGTTGGGGGAGACGGCGAGGTACAGACAAAAAATAAGGGACAGAATCAATGCGAAATGTGATTCAGCAGTGGAGCTTTCCCAGAACTTAAGATGATTCAGTGAGTCATATAAACAAGAGCAATGTTGTATGTATTAAAACCCATTTTGGCGCTTGCTTTAAACTGGTAGATGAGCTACATATGCTCTGGCAAGATGAACAAGACAGAAATGACCCTTTAAACATGACAAAACAGCACTTCAGGCCTTTAAAAGCTGAAGTGGAAGTCGCATCCTAAAAGTATTAGTTCACCCCAAAAATGAAAATTCTGTCATTTTTCTCCCTCCCATTCATGTTGTTCCAAACCCGTATGACTTACTGTCTCCTGTGGAATACAAAAGGAGACATTTTAAACAATGTCTTGGTCACTCTTTTCCATGCAGTTGTAATGAATGGGTGCTTTCAAGCCTCAAAAAGTTCCATAAAATTAATCATCAGTAGTCCATTGTGACTCATGCGCTATATTCAACGTTTTTTGAAGTCATACGATACCTTTGTGAGATTTTAGTTGACATTCACTAATAATTAACTGGATTGAGTCATTGAGTTGAACTTGAGAACCGGATCAGTCAAATTTGTGAACGAATCATTCAGATGGGTGTTGCAAACTGGATCAACTTCAGAATGAATCTCTTCTCCTCTCATGAATAAGCCAGTAAGAGCTTGGGGGAGATAATAAACCTTAATTTTGGTCTGTCCCTCACATAAAACTATTGTACAACTTCAGACATTAAATATAGAGCATTGTATGAACCAGATTTATGATATTTTATGGTGCTTTTTGTGTCATTTTGTAGCTTGACAGCTTCAGTCCTCATTCACTTGTATATTATGGAAACCGACGGCCAGGATATTAATGTGTGTTTTAGTTATATTTTTAGTTATAAAGGTTTGGAACAATATGAGAAAATAATGATCGAATGTCCATTTAAATGACAATAATGTAGTGACAAAAACTTGGATTTATGGCACATAAAGACCCCAAAACAGCAGGATTAGGCAAACTCAATGTTAATACTCACTGTTAACTGATGGAGGAGTACGTCCATGAGAAAAGTAATTTTGTTGCTGAAGAGAACATAGGAACAGTTGTTGTGGCAGTGCGCACAGGACAGGTAATACGTGTTCACGGCAGCGCAGAGGGACCTAAAGAGAAAGAGAGGGGGGGATTAGTTTTCAAAAGCCGACGGCTTCTCCTGTTTTGAGTTTTCCATCTAAATGATCAGGATACAAAGCAGGCCCCATATAAACTTTTCAGGGCTACTCCGAGTCGCAGTGTAAAAGATTGCCAATCAGATGAGTCGGGTTCTTTGCCGTAATACAGTAAGGTTATCTGAGGAAACTGACACTTAAAGCTCGGAGTGTGAACATCACACGCAATCCAAGAAGCATGACAACACTTGGAATATTATGCTCAAGGGATTTTCTCTCAGGAACAGCTCCTTATGTAATGTTGAAGATAAAACATGAGATGTGCCTGATGAGGGCTTAATCACTTACAAAAAAAGAAGTATAGGAAGTATTGTGGTATTTTTGGGACAAGGTACTATGCAATTAACACCACATTAAAGATAAACCAGTATAAAGTAATAGTATTTTATGCAAACCAAAACCAAAAAAAACCCCTCATAATTCATATTTCCAGAAACTTTTCAAAAGTTTCCGGTAACACTTTACGATAACATTAGTTAACATGAACTTATAATGAACTGCACTTATAAAGCATTTATTTATCTTTGTTAATGTTAATTTCAACATTTACTAATACTTTATTAAAATATTGCTAACATTAGTTAATGCATTGTGAACTTACATGAACAAACCATAAACTAACGTTAACAAAGATGAACAAATACAGTAACAAATGTACTGCTTATGGTTAGTTCGTGTTAGTTAATACATTAACTTGTGTTAACTAACGAAACCTTATTGTAAAGTGTTACCAAGTTTCCAAAAAATCCTGGAAACTTTCCCCAAAATTTTGGGAAATTCTGGAAACTTTACAACCCTATTTCCCAATATTTCCAGAAACTTTTCAAATATTTCCAAAAAAATCCTGGAAAGTTCCCAAATTTGAATTTTGGATTTTCAGAAACGTTCTAAAAGTTTCCAAATATTTACCCAAAAATCCTGGAAAGTTTCCAAAAACTGTTGGGAAACTCTGGAAACTTTGCAACCATATTTTCCCAATTTTTCCAGAAACTTTTCAAATATTTCCAAAACATCCTGGAAAGTTCCCAAAGATTTAGGGAAATTCTGGAAACTTTGCAACCCTATTTCCCAATATTTCCAGAAACTTTTCAAATATTTCCAAAAAAATCCTGGAAAGTTCCCAAATTTGAATTTTGGATTTTCAGAAACGTTCTAAAAGTTTCCAAATATTTACCCAAAAATCCTGGAAAGTTTCCAAAAACTGTTGGGAAACTCTGGAAACTTTGCAACCATATTTTCCCAATTTTTCCAGAAACTTTTCAAATATTTCCAAAACATCCTGGAAAGTTCCCAAAGATTTAGGGAAATTCTGGAAACTTTGCAACCCTATTTCCCAATATTTCCAGAAACTTTTCAAATATTTCCAAAAAAATCCTGGAAAGTTCCCAAATTTGAATTTTGGATTTTCAGAAACGTTCTAAAAGTTTCCAAATATTTACCCAAAAATCCTGGAAAGTTTCCAAAAACTGTTGGGAAACTCTGGAAACTTTGCAACCATATTTTCCCAATTTTTCCAGAAACTTTTCAAATATTTCCAAAACATCCTGGAAAGTTCCCAAAGATTTAGGGAAATTCTGGAAACTTTGCAACCCTATTTCCCAATATTTCCAGAAACTTTTCAAATATTTCCAAAAAAATCCTGAAAAGTTCCCAAATTTGGATTTTGGATTTGGATTTTCAGAAACGCTCTAAAAGTTTCCAAATATTTCCCCAAAAATCCTGGAAAGTTTCCAAAAAAAAATGTTAGGAAACTCTGGAAACTTTGCAACCATATTTTCCCAATTTTTCCAGAAACTTTTCAAATATTTCCAAAAAATCCTGGAAAGTTCCCAAAGATTTAGGGAAATTCTGGAAACTTTGCAACCCTATTTCCCAATATTTCCAGAAACTTTTCAAATATTTCCAAAAAAATAATGGAAAGTTCCCAAATTTGGATTTTGGATTTGCAGAAACGTTCTAAAAGTTTCCGAATATTTCCCCAGAAATTCTGGAAAGTTTCCATCAAAAATGTTGGGAAACTCTGGTAACTTTGCAACCATATTTTCCCAATTTTTCCAGAAACTTTTCAAATATTTCCAAAAAATCCTGGAAAATTCCCAAAGATTTAGGGATATTCTGGAAACTTTGGAACCCTATTTTTAAATAATACATACATACATATTCAACACACACACACACGCACGATGGTATTCTCACTTTACCAAGGTACTGCCACAGTTCTTTACTTTTAAGGGATCTTGCAATCGGCTCAATTAGATGAAATGGAGAAGAACTGGATCCCGAACATCTGCCTGGCCCCTTCCTTGCTTTCTCGTTTCCACCATCTCTTTCCCCAACTCGTTTTCTCTTGGCTCAGATAAGAGTCTAGCCGTCAGCGCCTTCGGGCCAGCAAGCCACTGTCAGTCAGTCAGGCCTCTGTATTTTGTCTGTTCCACACCAGCCCGAGAGGAGATTAATGTAGCTGATAACTGACCAGTCACTCTGCTCCCACTCCAGACCCCCCATCCACCCCTCTTCCCAACCACCCCTTCATTAGTTAATATTTTCTGACAACTGTATATTTTATCCCAAAGCAGAGTGGCGGGGCCCTATCTGCCGTACGGACAAATGGAATCTGACTTTTCTTTTTTAAACCAGGCCATGTTTATTTCCAGCCGTAAACATTTTGATATCCACCGCAACCTTCACCATCTGTTCAGCATTTTCAGCCAAACCGTATTGGCACTCGTTATAAAAATAGCACGAGCCTCGAAGGCCTCGGCCTGTCAATAACTTCCACCCGACTGACAAAAACACCAGTGTATATTTTACCCACTGGCGGGCTGATCAGGGAGATAGCGGTGCGAATATTGACATAGCGGTGTAAAAGCGTCAGACATGCAGTATGAGACCGCAGGGAAAACATTGTGCCTGGTCTGCTGGGAAAGGATCCAAGTATTCCCCGCACGCCTCGTAGCTTTGCACTTTCAAAGCCGCTCGATCGTGACCCATTATAAAAATCGGGTGTAGCTGTTTTTATGTACGCCGTTATTAATCGTCAAGTTTTCACCTCGTCCGAGCCGGCGATAAACGCAGTTGACAAGGGTGTCGAAAGAGGTCTTGTTCGATTAATACGCAACAGCCAACGGAACATTGATTCACCAAAGCGTAAATAGTGAAGTGTTTCTTTTGTATTGATAGAAGGATACCGGAGCTTGGGGGCGAAAGGAGGAGGAAAGGAAGGACGGATGGTCATGGGTGAGTGGAGTGATACACCAGGCTCTGTTCAGTCAGGGAAGGGAAACGTGAGATCCCCTCCAACCTGTGCACTCTGGGCAGCGGACCAGCACTGCCTCAGCCACACTGATTTTCCACCAGAGCTTCAATTGTGTAACTTCGAACAGCATTTTTTTCTTTCTTTCTTTCTTTCCATCAAGCGTTCAAATATTATCAACGTGACTGTTGGGGCGAGCAGGTTTTGGCTAAATGAAAACTACAAATATTGAAAACTAAAAATCCATGAATTTTAAGCGCAGATGCGTTCTTCACACACGGTAAAAAAAATGATATGATCAATAAGTTATAAAATGTTATAAAACAATGTTTTTTACATTGGTTTAACTCATCGAAATAAGTTTTTTGAAGCAATTTTCAACCTTTTTTACAAGTTATACAAGACTCACAATTTTTCACAAAAAGTCAGTTTAATGCAATTTAAGTTGAAATGACAAACATCCAAGTTGATTGTACTTAATATACTTAATTTTTTTTACAGAGCAGTTTTAGATTCACTGTAAAAAGTGATCAGTTGACTTAATTTTAAGGCAATGCGTTTCCTTACTTTTTTTAAGTAAATAAACTTCATGCGTTATGTGGAATTGTCAAGTTCACATAACTTAATTTTTTCAATTTCGTATGGTGTATTACTTAATTTTAAGGCAAAGGGCTCCATCCTTTTTTAAGTTAAGTCAACTGATCACTTTTTACAGTGTAGGGCTGCGTTAGGAAATGAAGTCTCATCAGTGTTTGTCATGGAATTTGAGGTATCCATATTGTTTCTAGGCACGTTTTTAAAGGATAAGTGTCAAATGTCCAGGCGAGGATTGAATGACAGGCCTCAGTGTCAAGGTTCACTTTGGCTTCTCAAATATAAACAGCGGATTGAGGGCTTAAGAACGAGATTATCACATTATTGTAGTACTATACATTAACTGCCGACTGAAATTGTGCTAGCAAGTGTGAAAAACAATTGCTCAGATTGTTCATGAGCTTGTCTACTGTATATATACATTTATTAAAGTGTATAAAAATTTTCCAAATAACAAAAAATAAATAAAGTGAGAATATAAAACAAATTTATGATTAGAAACGCATAATTCTATCATATTCAAATTAGCTAAGCTACATAGCACATATGTAAAACTATTTTTTTTTAAGTGTTAATGAGCTGCAAACTCACATGAGCTCATGAAAGATTCACGTTAACCTGATCTTAGGTGCACGTTCACAGGGTTTTGAAGGTACGGCCGAGGCTATATGATGCCTGACCAATAACGCGTGGGGAGGAATGTGAGCAGTGGGGGTGGGGCAGCCCCAGGTGGCTCGCATGGTTAAACGGCAGATTATAGAGCACACAACTAATTTCTTTGCACTAATCTTATTAAAGTGTAAAACAGCTGTCGACTAGCCAAATCTCAACACCAACCCCCAGTGCTTGCACAGAAACTCCAGTATGAAACAAATAAGAGCATTTGGGGTAAGAAGAAAAAAAAAGAAAAGAAAAAAAACAGGAAAATGCTACAGGTTTAGACGTTACTAAGATATCAGTAGATATCAAACACGTATGCACATATACAAATGACGGTCCAGAATCTGAGTTTGTCACAATAAATGAACACTAACCACAGCTAAGGTTTGATATCTCACTTATCATCAGAAATAATGAAATATCACACACTTAACTTCTTGTAGCGAATTGTCAGATAATTAGAAAAAAACATTGAAATATGTCTAGTATGAAAACCGTTTCTAACTATTGAAGTGCTAAACCTACAGAATGACATTAACTACAGCTACTGTTTGCTGTATCTGTTATTTTCAAACTCGTCAAAAAATGCACTAAATAAATGAACTTGTGCAGTATGATGAAAAACAATTACGGATAATGTGATGATATCTGACAATAAAAATGGCCTTGAAATAGTTAACCCAGGGTCATTCAAAACTGTTTCATGCTAGTCATAATTTACCCCGAGTTAACAATTAATCCTGGGTATTCATAAACTGACATTTCACATTGTATATTCCTAAACTCTGGGTTAACATTCTTATTTGCATATTTGCGGTGTCAGTGTCATTGATTGGATAAACACAGCACGCAACATATTTACATAAAAGCTCTAGCATTGCGCATCCTCGTATTGCCGACTGTACTATCGAGATTATACCGAATGGCCATTTTGGACTATAAAAAGTAAAGGTTAAGTCTCTTCTTTACTCAAATTGTTGTGTTTTCTTTCAGCATTTGACATTTTTCCTCTCAAACACTGAATTTACTGTTTATATGCAATGCGTAGGGTGACTGTCAAAAGTACAAAAATTTGAGTATGCGATTGGTTGTCTGTTGCTAAGCATCCAACGGTAACATTTTAACACCGCTCCATTCCACACTGTACAAGGTTGGCACCGCAATGTGGGGTTAACACAGCAAAAGAGCAGGGTTTCATAACGCCGGGTAAAAAGCAGGCTAACTCCGCATTTAAATTACAAGTGTGAAGCGCTCCTTTACCCGGGGTTAAAAGCGGTGTTTAGAACGACGATAACCCAAGGTTAAGGGCAGTGTGAAAAGCCATAATGAGCGCTAGCTACTGATTTGACATGTCTATTTGTTGTCAAAAACATGACAATATCCAATATTTGACTAAATTATCAAGCAAGTATATCGGTCTAGTGCTCGTTGATCAGATGCATTAAGTGCTAGAAACTGAACATTTAAACCAATCTAGTATGAAAAATGTATTAAAGTGTTAAACATACAGTATGAAAACGAATGGGCGATAACGACAGCTACTGTTTGCCTTATCTTGAAGTTATTTGACAAGTTTGAAATATTGCACTTAAGTCTAATTTGTCTAAAAATTCACAAAATTACTTGCTAACATCTTAAAGACCCCCTGTGGTGAAAATCATGTTTGTAATGTTGTTATATGTCTATGTGGTGTTTTTAATATGCTTGTTTAATATGACAAACCATGTGCAAATTCATAAGGTCAACACTATTGGTGAGTATTTTCTCCTTAAAACTGCAGTGAACCAAAGATGCGGTTTGAAACCACTGGTGTTTCTGACGTCACAAACTACCTTGTAACCAATCACACCAACATGTGGGCGGGCTTTAGCATATCATTAACTGCTGCTCTATAAACCATGTTAGACATTACTTTAACTATTGTGCTGCTTGATTATTAACAGAGATTTTAAACAAATACCTCTCTCTAGTGCTTGTTCATTTTTCTAGATGATTTTGATAGCATTCAGTGCTAGAACAATAGTGTAGATGTTACAGTGATATTCTGTTGCTTTTGGTGGTTAATTGAACCTTGAACTTGTCATAACTAACCCCAACTGTTTGCTTGACATGTTGTTGGGTATTCAACCAATTAAATATCTGAGTTATCCTTTCATGCTACACAAGTATAGACATAACTAAGGTATTCTGCAGCTTTTGACGATTAACTGAGCGTGAAATCAAACAGTAGTTGTGGTGTTGTGGTTAGAGCTCATTCATTATCTTTTGTTTTTTATATGAGCTTTGTCAGCTTCCATGTAGACACCTCACTTTATCTACCTCCTAAATTGGCTGTGTTCGACACTCTGTGCTGCTACTGTTTGAGTAATGGGAAGGTTTTTTTCAGGCCATCCATCATCTTGAAACCCGTTAAATACTTAGAAGCTGTCACTGTCCTGCTTGAAAGGATATCCTTACACCCCAGCCCACTGCCAGCCATAAACCTGGGTGCTTTTCCAGCTCGCTCTCCTCTAATTGACGATGATTAGCATGACATCCAACACCGGCCCACCGTGCACGGTCTCTGCCTGCCTCTCCCTTTGACGATGACAGCTTGCGTCAAAGATTTTGAGGAGCAATTTGGTGAAGTGCCATTGTAGTCCGTCTCGGGTTACTCGAGGAGTATGTAACACTGACCCACATGTGCCAGGTCGCCACCGTGAGCATGCGGCATTCCTCTACCTGAGCGGATCCGAGATTCCCTGTCAGGAGCTGCGTTTTGACATCGGCAGGCTGCTCGATGTGAGCTCTGCCACAGGCCACCAGACCACGGCCAGGTCTATAAACAACAGGCATATTGTTAATCTGCCCATAATGAAGCTTTATCTTGTAGACATAGGATTAAGTTGCCGAGCGAGCCGGTGGAGATGGCCTCTATAGCGCTGTATTGCATAGAAGAGGAAAAGAGGGGCTATAGAGAGAAAGAGCATGCTAGATGGCAAGAGATAACCGCTAGAGAGCTGCAGATAATAAGCGCTGTGATCTCCTCACCTACTCAAACTGGCTTAACCCCAGCTAACCATGAAAATCCGGGCCTCTGATTAGTCAATGGACACAAGCGGTGCAGACTTGCTGAAGGTATGCCACAGGGCTCCGTCCTCTACACCTTGCCTTTCTCTATCCCCATTCGCCTCACCCCCTGAGGGTTGCTCATCAGCTTGGGTGGGCTCGGGACTGGATGGGGGTCATTGGACTGACCTCTGAAACTGAATTAAGGCCATTTAACCCATTCTGAAATCCATAGGCTAGCTCAGAGACAGGGAAGCAGATGGCTAAGAAGAACTCGAGATGAGGGGGAGATCACCCCTAGACTGTCTGTCTGGCCTAAAGTTGACGTTTCTCTGATCGTCTGAGTTGATCGTTAGCACAATCTTGTCCTCGGAGAGCAAAATTAACTTGTAATAATTTTTGGTGGAATGTACGGACAAGCCTGGATATGGGCAGTAACACAAATGGTGTCATAGTTAGTTCGAATTTTATTTTATAGTCCACTAATGTGGAAATTCTCCTTTGGCTTCTCATAAGAACACAATTATACACATAATACACTACACAAGTTATACACATACACCATACACAAAGTAAAAGTTATTCTCACAAAGAGTTGCTTACCCTTCATTTAATATTCTAACTGCCACTGGTATAAAAGTATGTTTATACACATTTTTAAGCAATTGTGGGGCCTTCTACCTTCTTCCAGATGAAAGCATAACAAACTCGGAGTTAAGTGGGTGTGTGGAGTCAGAAACAACACTTGTATTGCCAGCAAATACAGTTTATCAAGCTGTGTTTGTTGGCGTCATATTATTTCTTCTGCCATTCTCCCTATCCTTCGCAACTTATTCTTATTCCTCACTCCTAAGTTACCACACCAGGCTGTAATACTAAACAATAAAATACGTGTGACTTTTAACATGACTTTTATATACCATTTCCAAAATGGATTGGCTAACATCAAAACTCTTAAGTTTACGCGTAAAGAACAACCTTTCATTAAAATATTGTCTACATTCTCACCAAAACTAAGCCTTGTATCCAAATGCATTCCCAAATATCTAAAACTTTCCACAATCTCAACAGCCTAATCATTTGACACACCAGAATGAATCAGCTCTTTTGTTTTCATTACATTTATTTGCAAGTTACTCAATTTGCACCAGTCTTCAAAAACCACATTTTTAAAATAAGTTTGCTCACTCATTGACTCTTTGAACAAAGTTGCACCACAACCATATCATCCACATACTTTATAAAAGACCAGATGTGTTACCATTGTAGCTTATTGGTATATATACTGAGAATAAGAGTGGTGACAGCACGCAATCCTGTGGTGCCCTTATATTTAAAAATATGCCATTCATAAAAACTCTGTGGTCGATCTGAGAGGAAAACTTTGATCCAATATATCAATGCAGAATTTATATTCACATTATAAAGACATGCTAAAAAGCAAATTAACCTGCATTGTATTAAAAGCTAGCGTTTCCCCCCAATGTCTTCGAGATAAATATTGTAGATATTTTCCACATACAGTATGTGGTACTGTTTGCTAATTAAGCAATATCTGAAATAGCTATGTAAGGGGCCCTTTGAGTTGATTTCCACACACTTTTACAATCCTCCCCTTTAAGCCACCAGGGCCAGGGGATTTATTAACATTAATACGAGCTAAACATGCAACCCCCTTCTTCTCTAGCAACAAAGGTGCTGGACCTATCGGAATTTGCTTAAGAACCTCTTCAAGTCTTCATTATAGCATCCATAAAATCAAATCTCCATAAAAATTATTGCGTTCATTAAATCTTGCAAATTTGCACCTCTTGTTGTACCATCTGTATCATTACATGCAATCCTTCCCATGCTTGCTTTACATTTGCTAAATAAAATTTCTGTTTAACTGTATTCTTAAAATTAATTTTGGCGATCCTTACTTTAGTTCTAAATTCCTTCTCTTTATCTTTAACTCTCACAATAACTCCCTGAATAAAAGCAAACTACTTTTAACCCTCAGAGCCCGACGGCATCGCCCACGACGTCACACGGCACCTCCGATAAATATCTATATTATTTCATGAAACTTTTATCGATTTTCTTACCGTTTTTTCCAGCAGAAAGCTAACAAGCTAGCCATCACGGGGGTGTCTTTGGTGTCTTTGTAGCCTTTACAGAAGGTTTTTTATCCAGCCTGGAACATGTGCATCTTTTTGGAGTTGTTCAGCAATAAATCAAAACGCTTACATCCAAGATATATCCACTTGATGTCCATAATTTATACATTTTCCGTCATTTTTGCCGCTAGCGCGATGCTAGCTGCCATTTTGGATGAGGGTTTGACCAATGACAGGCTGATCCGTCATCCACGTTGGTGTGCGTCATTACGCATGAACCACAGCTCTTTTATTGTGAAGAGAGAGAGACGCACGGCTAGTGTTGAGGAGAGAGAGAGAGAGAGAGAGACGCGCTGCAGTTTTTAGTAGTTTGAGGAGAAAGTTTGAGGAGAAGTTCCTGATAGGAACTGTTTTGAGGCTTGGCACCAGTAAATATCCAAAATCCAAAGAGGCCAAAAGCGCCTGGACTTTTTTTGGAAAAAATGTAAATAGTTTTGGTTCTGTATAAGTTATCATGTTTATTCCTGAGTTCCAGGACTCTAAAGACTTGAACAAACTGTTTTCCAGAGGAAATATGCTTAGCTTTTATTTATTTGTGTGTGTTTTCAATAAATATTTGAGTGATTCAATTTCCGTTTTATGTTTTCATTTGTCTTTATGGTCCCATAACTTATTTTACATTCAGGTGACATCAATGCAACACAAATATACTGACAGAGCAACTTGTCTTGAAAAAAAAGAGGTGTGTCAATTGTCTGTGCACAACAGGGTTGATGTTTTACAAGCTTTTTTAGTAAATAACACTAGGCGGAAAATTTATTGTAAAAATACCCTTAGGTCTTAAAGGGTTAATAAACTCTTTGGTTAACCATGGCTTATAATTAGAGAAAAAAAACTACCATCTTTAGAGGTATTATTGTACAGCATCTTCACAATATTGTATATACGATGTGTCCGCATCTGTGAGTTCATGAACATCTTTACATGAAATCAAAGGACACCTGCCAGTCTATCATCTCAAAAGCAAAACTTGAAGTTCTTCAATGCTTTCCTCTGACCTCAGCTGTATATTCTGTAAAGCAGGTTTCTCCCTTTAAATATTCTGTCTGTATTTCGGCAATAGATGAACAACTTTTTATGCTCAGATTTTCCTAGGGCAGGCTTTGACACTTCTTTTTAGGCATCCAAAATATTCCCAAAGCATTTGTCCCAGATAGACCGTGATATATTGCTGGAAGACATGCAGACATATCACAAGTATTAAAGTCCCCAAGAACAAACACCGGCTGGTCCACAGACCTCTCCAAAGCGTCAATGAAACATTTTGTAAGTCTATCAGTATTATTTGGGCCCAGCACATAGACAAGAGTCACTGTAATCTGCCCAAACTCTTGAGGGTAAATAGAAGGGTCTTGTTGCAATGGAGATGATCTCAATCTCAGGTGCAAATCGTCCAATATTTTAGATTACATTGTCCAGTTAACTTTTTATCCAAATATAGAGTCCACAGCCAATTGATTTTCCCGTTCTATTGTCCCGATCCGCTCTAATAAGGGTGTAGCCATCCAGGTCAATATTGCGGTTATTCTCTTTCAACCATGCTTCTGTTAGACATATTAAATTGTTCCTCCGTCTCAATGCTAATAGTTACTTCAACTTTGATATTTAGGGATCGGACATTGGAAAGGGTCATCACAGGAAGAGGGTGACGAGTGCCTCGTCTACGCAACCTATTTTTAATGCCACCTCTTAAGCCTTGTGAGGTGTTCCCAAGGTGTTCTCTTAGTGACAGTAAAAATTTCCAGAGAGTAAATAGGTCTCTTAGTGTCATCCATGCAAATGGGTTATCAACCAGGAAAATGCTCTCACTTCGAGCCTGTAGTTCACATTTACAAATCTGTCAGTATAATCCCTATATTTGCATTTCACGCTTTTATTCAAAGCGCTTGACAGTGCAAGGTCTGTTTGATCTATATTCTTGTGCCACACAATACATTTTCACAAAAGGCAGGGGGTGTCCAATCCTGCACCTAGAGGGCCACTTTCCTGCAGAGGAAGTTTCTAGTGATCCTGAAGACCCTGAAAAGATTGTTCAGGTGTGTTTAACTAGGGCTATAGCTAAACTTTGCTGGAAGGTGTCCCTCCAGGAGCAGGAATTGACACCCGTCGTATAAGGTAAAGTAAGTCTTTGACTGCCAGTCTAACTTCTTCAACAGGAAGTGGTTAAAAAAGAACTAAAAAAGGGATCTGGAGCCGGTGAGAAAAGGTGACGAGCAAATCTGTTTTCCAAGCGCCTGTCAAACAATCCTTCCTTTCACTGCAATCCAAATGACATTTAATTTGATTCTGCCGTTGATCTTTCCTGATATCCTGAATGATTCCAAGACATCCATTCCGCCCGGCGTTCCACAAAAGGCTGGCCATAAGCTGGGGCAAAAGTCTTGGCGAGCTGTCACGCACCACACGGCATGCACACACATGCGCGCAGATAGACATGCCACATAATGGCATCCTGAAATGAAACCACTTGGAGAGAGCTTGTGAGAAGCTTTCACTGGGCACATTTAGTCATCATGTGACATGGAGGTTGAGGTGACAGGCAGTGGCGCGTCAATGCGTTCACTTCCACTTAGAAAAGTGAGACAGCCTGAGTCGAACAGAGTTACGCAATCAGTTTAGCAGTCGCAAGTGCTCCGAAATTTCACTGTGTGCAAGACCTCTGTGATTTCCTGGTGCTGTTCAGAAGGAGTAGTTTTACTAAAAGTCATTTGTGAAACTCGTTTAGAAGTGACCTGTGGACTTGTGAGTGAGTGTGAGGCTCTAGGGATGAGTGTGACTGGATTAAGCTCCATTCTGTAAGAGAGGGTCTGTGCGCGAACAGCACTCAGGTCCAGTGACCACCTTACAGCCTTGTCTTATCCCTCTCCTCCTCAGCACTGGCCCCTACTGGGAGGCAAGGGACTTGTTTTTTCCTGGATTCATTCACAAGCTCCATAAATATTGAGAGTAAATCAAAATTCTTAGTAATAATGACCCTGCCCACTGTGTGCCAGACATAAGAGTTGAGTTTTGAGTCTTAATTCTGTCGTAATCTAGACACGGCAGCATTGTGACAGTAACATAAGCACTCATTTAGTTCTAATAGCAACTGACAATAGCAGTTTTAAGACTGGTCTCCCTTAACATTTTGAAAGCAATGCTTGGGGCATAATCTTCTACTGATTTAAAGGTTGAAATGTCATTAAATGCATTGTTTGCAATGACATCATAGACCAATTTGCTCTTTAAACACATGATGCTTACTAACAAATGTGCACACATCAAAAAATCAGTTAAATCTAAGGTTTATCTGTGCTTAAATGAATTGAGCCAAGCCATCAGATTAAGTCTCAAAGTACTTTTCTTACTCGAGCCTCAAGTCCTCAAAAATGTGACCAATTTCAAGTCCATTTGTATTCTTGAACATAAATGTTTCCTCATACTGCTAAACAGAGATTGGAACAATTGAGAAAAATGACAACTCGTGCTTGTGTATCAATTTTAACATTGCATTCTGCCTTGAAACGGACTAACTAACACAACATCTGTTTTTCTGTCATTCATTGGCTAGCGTTACATTATATGATCACGCTCTTATTAATGCAATTGCTTTTAAAGCAATTCATGCACTGTCTGTGAACAAACAGTGTTCTATGTGACACACACAACGCACAGAAAGACACGCACCAGTATCGCTCAGAGACAGCGCGCCAGAATCACTTGAACAAACAATAACACACAATTAAGCCAAAATGGCCGTTTTGTCGAGTATTCTCATAAGAGCAGTCTTAAATGAGTAAAATAACGTCTTAAATGAACTTAAGAGTTGTGAGAAAATGAGATGCGCGTGACAGAGCATCAGATCCGTGTTATGTTCGGCAGCGGCAGATCTTAAAGTGACAGCAGCCTAATAAACCATTTTCTGTGATGTCTGTCATTAATGTTCATCAAAGAGAACAAAGGTAAAAGGGAAAGTTGTAGCTTTAATAAGGATTAATCTGTATTTAATTTATAATTTATGCAGTTAAGACTGTAAAGGGTTTGATAATTCAATTTCTGTATATGTCTAACAAATAGGAAGGTTCATTTGAATTAAAAGTTATTTTTTAAAGACTAATACATGTTGACATTGATAGTTTTTAATTATACTGTGATGTTGAATGTCTATCATTAATGTTTATTAAAAAATTTAAAAATCTATTTCATAGAGACATCAGTAGCAGTATTAGTATCAATGATACTGCCTTCATTCATAAAAAGATGTCATTACAACAAATATTGTTTCTACATTAATTTAGAGAGTAAATGTGAAATTATTACAATATATTAATATTAAAAACTCAAATTTTCCATGATTAATTACAGAATTTTTTGGGGGGATTAATTAGTAAAAAAAATTAATCGATTGACAGCACTAATATTGAAGTTTTTCTAAACATATACAGTAACAAATGTACTGCTCATGGTTAGTTCATGTTAGTTAATACATTAACTAATGTTAACTAATGACCATTATTCTAAAGTGTTACCAATGTTTTAAATAAATATGTATAAATATGAAAAAGCAGTTAAGGGAATTCCAATTTCCCAGTTGAACAGGTTTTCTATAAAACTTTAACAAACTATTTTCATTGATTTGAATAAATTCTCTTCTAAAATATTATATAAAATAATTAAATTAACGTAGTTAAAAACGAACAAGTCAAACTTTAAAAACAAGCATTTGACAAATTCAATAAATAAATCAGATACACAAGCACTGACCGACCTGACCATTTAATGCACCTTTTTACGTCAAAATCTCATAATATTTAAAAGCTAGCGAGTGGCTTAATGTTCAGGTTGTTGCATGAGTTTCCTGGGGCGGCTCACTATCCTTGGTTTACTCATGCAAACAAAATGGCCTTCCTGCTCCAGACATCCGACCCCATTTCCTTCTTAGCCGTTGATTCCCTCCAAAACACTCAGCTCCAAGCCACAGGGTTGCACAGGGACATTAACAGAGCCTCGCTGTGGAATTAGCCCATTAATGTAATGCTAACAAGATGGAATCCTTCTCCCATGGGGGTAATATTACAGCGGCATCTCCGTAGTTGTTCTTTTTTGTAAATCACTCAGCTTATCTGAAAGGAGGCGATCGATACGCAGCATTACAGTAAATAGATAAACTAGTGCTGCTGTAAGGGTTAGCGTCTGAGCCAACCATTATAGCGCGCAGATGAGGGGGAACGATTAGCACGTATTTGCTCGTGCCGTGCCCTTCGCAGACACCTGGTGCCATAGCAAAAGTCACTGCTGACAAGAACTCATGGAGACAGATTGTCTTCCAGCAAATTGTCTAAGCTTGCAGTTTTTAGTGGAAATTTAATCAATTATATGTAAAATTGCAAGTCTGGTATTTAAGAGGTTTTTGTGGTTCGTCATTCACGGTATTTCCCGGAGCTGGCTAACAATGACGTAGATGATTTTTGGACACTTTCTCCTATATCCCAGAGGGAGCAGCCAGGCAGAGATAACACCAGGGCAAGTTTGGGTTTACAGCCACCTGGAGCTCCACTCATGTCTTTGAGAAGCTGGTGGAAACATGCAGGAATAATCTGACCCAGGGACGTCGTTAGGCCTATTTTAGGGGGGCTGAAGCTACCCCAAAATGTTCCTAAGCCCCCCTAAATGATAATAAGAACAACAATAGCAATTTGATTTATCAATAACCGTATCCTCCTCATTCATATTTAGATGCAACAAATTATATATATCCAGCTACAAAAAAATAGCCGAAAAGTCGGTATTTGGACAGAAGTACAAAGAGTCCTTGTGCTATTAAGATGATCGCGTCTCGTTGGTGAACTGTGGCAGCTTTCAGAGCGTTGCAGACCGGAGCGCTCCTGCAAGAAACTGCCTGGAGGATTCATCTCCGTTACCAAGGTTATAATCGTTTACGAAAATGAACGAAAAAAACGAAAACTAGGTGGGTTGTCGTTAACTGAAATAAAAATAAAAACGAGGCATTACAAAAAAACGATAACTAACCAAATCTATAATGTGTTTGGCAAAACTAGCTAAAATAAAATGATGGATTAAATGTCCTAAGTTTTTGTCTTTATCAATGTATTTCATAGAGCAAATAACGTTCCGCTGCATCTCCTTTCCCTGCGTCTCTCATTCACGCGCGCCCCACACCCACACACACGCACGCACGCACGCACACACACACACACACACACACACACAGCCCGTGCTCACCGCCGTCTTCTTGAGAACGAGTGTTCGACGTTGAAAGCAAGTTCGCGAAAGGTTGGTATCTCGTGAACACCTTTACACAATCACACATTAAAAAGTGGTATAAAATATTTTTAATTCAGAATATAATTTTGTCAGTGAGTTAATGTCGACCCGAGAAGCGATTGCTAATTTAGAAAGTTAACTAGTCGCAAGTTTGAGGTAAAATGCACTTGGGTTGTCGATGTCAAAATACTATATAAGTTGTGATTCAAATATTAAACAATGTTATCTCATTAGGCTATCGTATAGGTTAAATTTAGTATAGGGTGTGAAAACTGCACAGCTGTGTTATTTGTAGCCTATAGGTTTAGCTCAATTTTAGGTTTAGCGGTATATTTGTATTTTAGGGTTGAATACATGCGATTCTGTGTAATTAAATAGCATTCTGTGGACAACTTATCTTATATAGAGAGGAATTAGATATAGTATGCTATTACCTTTTTATACATTTAGCCTACATGAGCAGACAGACAATATAAGTCATTGCTTATAGTAACTCATCAGGAGCAAAATCTGACCTAAGTAAATTCCCCAATCAGCTTTGATGTGTCTAAAAGCTAACATTACAGTAACTTTTCTTTAACAGAGTAGAAATGGAAGAAGAGGATATGTCTGTCACGTTTTACTTCTTAAAATCTTGGTTTCTTGACTGGTTGTTGACGTCAGTGTAGCTCTAGATGTGAGTGCAAAGATTTTGCAAACGCAAGTTACAAATACCCTGGGGGCTAAGCCCCCCCTGTATTCCAATCCTAGTGACGTCCCTGATCTGACCTCTTAAAGGTTATCACAGGTTCAGCACCGTATGGCCTTAGGGCACAGAGATAGTGATAAGGGTAGAGATGGGGCGATTAAGGAATGAGAAACAGAATTTAGGACACCACCAAAAAAATTGCAATATGCAAAAGTGCTAACCACTGTGCCACTGATCTGAAAATGTTTTGTATGTAGGGCAGGGTCATATATCAAATTTTGTAATTTACATATATAATACATACATGAATGCTTTTTTTCAGCAAGGATCCTAAACAACACAACTGTTTTCAACATGGATAAACATGCTGTTTGTTGTTATATTGGGGAATAATAAAGAATATATTAAATACTTTTCATTCACTGGTCATTTAGTGAAAAACTACAGGGGAACATGCACAGATGAATTTAATGTTTGGAGATGTAAGTTGCAAAGTGTTTGTTGTGTCGGACTTGTTTGTTCAGCACATCCCACAGATGCTCGATTGGATTGAGATCTGGGGAATTTGGAGGCCAAGTCAACACCTCAAACTCACTGTTGTGCTCCTCAAACCAATCCCGAACCATTTTTGCTTTGTGGCAGGGAGCATTATCCTGCTGAAAGAGGCCACAGCCATTAGGGAATACCGTTTCCATGAAACAACAATGCTTAGGTAGGTGGTATGTGTCAAAGTAACATCCACACGGATGGCAGGACCCAAACCACTTTTGATAGATGCAGACCGGGAACACCCCACAAGAGCTGCAGTTTTGTAGATGCTCGTCTAGCTATCACAATTTGACCCTTGTCAAACTCGCTCAAATCTTTATGCTTGCCCATTTTTCCTGCTTCTAAGGCCGGCTACACACTGCAAGCGTGGCGTGAGCGTCTCAGCTGTGTGGCGTGTCCGTTTTCATTTCGGCTCCCATGTTAACAGGTTAGAGCTTGCACACTGCCTGCGTAAGCCGCAAGCCGTAAGCCGAAAATGTGTGCATGCTAGAAATAGAACCAACGTCTATTTTTCATGCGACACGCAAGCGTGTTGGAAGCGTTTCCAGGCAAAATAGAATAGGAAAATATGTTTATATGTCATTTTGACACTAATACATATTAATAAATGACATTTTGATGTTTGAAAGTCTCTAGGTTTTGACATAAATGCAGATATAATTGTAATTCTTAAAAAATTATAATAATATCGATTTTCAAATATTGCACCTGTCAATACAGAACAAAATATTCTGTAGCCTATTTTGCCGTCAATACTGCCGACATTGTCTTTGCTGTATCAGTAGGAAACATATTTATGTTAAACATGAAGTATAGGCCTTCCACCACGTCACCTAGAAGCAAAAACGCCGCGTCTGACACGTATCTGGTGTGCAAAGACATAGAAAACGACACGCAACTGACACGCAACTGACACGCAACAAAAACGCCACGCTCACGCCACGCTTGCAGTGTGTAGCCGGCCTAACACATCAGCTTTGAGGACAAAATGTTCACTTGCTGCCTAATATAATCCACCCACTAACAGGTGCCATGATGAAGAGATCATTAGCGTTATTCACTTCATAATGTTTTGCTTGATCAAGATATCGACATATGACAAAAACTGTAATTAGTCAGTTACTCATTTTAGGTAATGTAGTCGGACTACTTTTGGATTACTTTTTAGATTACTTTAGACCTAACTTGTTTACTACATTCATATGAATAGGGTAATTTTGTACCGTATTGATATAAAAACACAAAGAGAATGAAAATCTATTCCATTCTGTTATCAACAACATGAAGTGCATGAAATATTACACTATGGTTTCCCAGACTGGGGTTTGTGCGTGAGTTTAATGAAAAGTTATCAAGTAATGAAATCATCACAAAAAATAATAAATTATTATAAAACAAAAACAAATCAAAATAAACAAATATTTAAAAAAATATATTTTTTAGTAAATGTTTTAACTGCATGCCCGACATCAGAGAACCGTGAAGTTTTTAATATTATTTTGATTTAATTTTATTATTGACCTATTAACTTGTTAACTTAAAATCTTAGGGGTGCTCACAAAAAAGGTGAGGAATCCCTGCATTGCATGTAAATATGAAATTACATTAATTTGTACATTTTAATGTGTTTGAAAGACAAAAGAGACAATAATACATGGTTAAATGATTCTGTGAAAACACTGAATCTAGTGATCAAATGCTGTGGGTCTCAGTTAGCAGTGATAGTCACATGACTAGTGGCTGGTCCACAAACCTGGAAGACCTTCTGAACGTATACTATTATATAAAATGAAAAATATAACAACAAAGTAGAATCAATTAATTGCAATTTCATTTACTTCATTTTTGGAATCTGTTGCCTAGACAGTTGAATTAGAAAATGATTTTGTTTATCAGAATGCAAGTATAAGCTTGCACTGGCACAGAACGAGACATTAGAGAATAAAACACTTATTTACTGATAACCTTTGTATTTGGCGTCATGCTTCACAGAGAGACTTCTCAACAAGTCAAGGCAGAGCAAAACCTCTGTCATGAAAGTGAGGCTGCTCTTTTATGCTCAGAGAGGGACCACTTCGGCGTTTGATTGGACAGGACATGAGAGAATGACAGAAATGCCTCAAAGATCTTTACCTCCCCCTGAGCGTGTCAAGTGGATCTTTCAAAACAAGAGAGGAGGATAGCGGTAGATGTGTTTGCACAGCCTGACCCAACATGCCACAAACACACTCACACAGGTTAAAGTCACAGTTCACAAAATATTAAAATTCTCTCATCATTCGTCCACAGATCACAAAACGAGACAAACATGCTGCTCAGCATTTTCCAAGCAATTACAGTACAATGAACGAGGAATGGAGCTTTCAAACTTCAAAAAGGATACAAAACAACAATAAAAGTATCATAAAAGTAGTCCATATGCGCTAATATACAAGTCTTTTGAAATATAACATTATGTGAGGAACAGACCGAAAAATCACAATTCATTGATAATTTCCCACAAAAATGATAGAAATCACACAAAAATGATCTAAATTTAAATGAATAATGATCTAAATTTTTGTCTGTTCCTCATGGAAAGCTATTGTACAATTTTAGATTACTTGGAATATAGTGCAATTGTAATATTAAATAGTTTTGTCATTTTGTAAGCATGAAATCTCATGTCCCCATTCACTGTAAATGCATGAAACAGAGCAACTAGTTCGTTATTAAAAACGTCTCCTTTTTTGGGTTTGAAATGACATTAGCATGTGCATTTTTGTGTGAACTAACCCTATAATCAAATACAATGCAGTTTCAACCTCTTCAAAAACTGAAGTTCATAAAAATTCATTATAATATTATGGCCCACTTCAAATTTTCTGGAATTAATGACTGAACGACAAGGAGGCGCAGAGAACGAGAGTGAGAGTATGAGAGAGAAAAATCAATAAACACTAGATGGCCTGTAAAAGCATTATAAATATAAGTAGCATTTCTCCATTAAGGAAGATTTGGAAAACAGCAAATGCTAATGAGGAAGGCAAAGAGGCTATTGAAGTCCATTAGGAGCTCTCTCTAGTGAAAACAGCCGCTCTCTGAGGTTATCTACTGGCCAACGCCACTGGTTCCAGACCCACTATTCAAACCCGACTCCCATTTCCAAGTGACGGATAGGACAAATGTGCTTTCTGTATACCAGCGAGGGGCTGAGGGAAGACTGCAAAATGGATGATTCAAAAGCAATGCGCTTTATTTTATAAACAAGGAACATTCTTATTCATTATAAATTTATTGTGATGCAGAGCACAAGAAAGAAGGGAAATGACTTCACAGCTGAGCCGGAGTCACTTTGTGGGATTGAAAGGAGGCCACAAATCATGATCAGAAAATGACTAAATATTTGTAAGCAAGCAAAAAAAAAAAAAAAAACATGTTTTGTATTTAAAAGTACTGTATGTTCATGCAAGATTTCAACAAAAATGAGTCAGAGCTGTGGCCTGACAGTTTCCTGATCCCATTCCTGACAATTTCATCATCATTTCCTGTGCATTTCTGACTATTACCTTCAATGAAAGTGGTAAAAATATGACTTCTAAAGAAAACATTTTGATTTGAGGTACGCAACTACTGTCATTTCATATGCCATACATATATTCAGTATTTGCTGAAAAAGCCAGGTTGATCAGTAAGAACATTGATAATAAATCACAAATGTTTTTTGAGCAGCAAATCATCATATTAGAATGATTTCTGAAGGATCATGTGACACTGAAGACTGGAGTAACAATGCTGGAAATTCAGCTTTGATCGCAGAAATAAATTACATTTTAAAATGTATTACAATAGAAAACAGTTATTTTACATGTTAATAATATTTCACAATATTCAATATTTGTTTTAATATATAAAATAAATGCAGCCTTGTTTAGCATAAGAGACTTCTTCTAAAAACATTTTAAAAATCTTACCAATCAAACTTTTTTTGAACAGCAGTGTAACTTAAAGTCACCATCAAGTACATTTTTTGGGGGAATATTGCAGTATTTATTATAAGTGCTTTATTCATGCACATCCTCATTATTATTTTTTTAATTAATAACCTTTAATCAAAATAACTTCCCTTCCCTCTTGAGGTAACATCACTTCTCTTGTCTGATGATACGTTTACTGCCATGAGGGCGGGACAAACTGTCAATCACATGAGATCCACCAATAGCAAACCATTACCATCCAATCAATTCCCATTGGACAAAATCTCACATTAAATGTTTTTCTTGTTAGAGAAGCAATTTCAATCGGATATATGTCAAAAAAATGGACGAAAAAAAAAAAACAACTTCAGTTCCATGACTTTAAGTTAAATTAGTGCCAGGAATTTGGCCATTGCGTCTCACTGTTAAACACTATGATTTTAAAGATGCCACATTATTATAAACATTTAAAAACATCCCTATTGAAAAAAATATATATATATTATGTGAAGGTGAGCCTGTGCATCTTTAAGTCAGTACTCACTTGAGAGGAATACGGGGGACCGCAGTGGGACTGGAGGCCGCGGTGACGACCTGTAGGATCTGTTCCAGAGCAGTCAAACCCCCTCCTACCTGAAACGCTACCTGATCTGCATTATTCTGAAAAAGAGAGATAGAGGGGAGAGCGAGAGCGAGAGAGAGAGAAACAGTCACAAACATGGAGAGGCGAGCAGACTCAAGTATCACATTGTTTTTGCATTGGAGGCATCCTCTCGTTGCCCACCTCCTGCTTTCTAGAGTGGAGCTGGAGTGAAATTTGAAACAAAGTGATCCCCAAAGAATTCCTGCTAAATCTCAAAAGTGCACAACCCCCCCAGCAACCAAAAACCAACGCAGGACAACAAACGCACATATCTGCACACAAAGCAGGGGTGGTCTTGGTTTGACAAAGAAGAGCTTAGGGAATACACAGAATGAGTCACAATTTAGACTGGACAAGAAACATTTGACGTCACAAGTCTACGACACAAAAAATCTTTGGTAACACTTTATTTTAAGGACCAATTCTCACCATTAACTAGTTTATTAGCTTGCATATTACTAGTATATTGGCTGTGTATTGGCACTTATAAAACACATATTAATGCCTTATTGTGCATGACCTTATTCTACATCCTTTAAAGGGTTAGTTCACCCAAAAATGAAAATTCTGTCATTAATTACTTTAATTACCGATTTCAAAACACGGCATCATGAAGCTTCGAAGCGTTATGAATCAGCGAGTCGAATCATGATTCGGATCGCGTGTCAAACCGCCAAACTGCTGAAATCACATGACTTTGGCGATCCAAACCGCTGAATCGATTCATAACGCTTCGAAGCTTGATGATGCTGTGTTTTGAAATCGGTCATCACTATACAAGTCATTATTTAGGGTTTTTTTGCGCACAAAAACTATTCTCGTCGCTTTATAAAGTTATTGTAGAACCACTGTAGTGAGATGGACTTTGTAACGACGTCTTTAGTACCTTTTAAGGGTCTTGAGAGTGTAAAGTGCATTGTGCCAATGGAGGCCTTTCTGAGCCATCAGATTTAAACTAAAATATCTTCATTTGTGTTCTGAAGATGAACGGAGGTCTGACGGGTGTCGAACGACATGAGGGTAAGTAATTAATGACAGAATTTTCATTTTTGGGTGAACTAACCTTTTAATCCTACCCAATACTTAAACACTACAAAAACTATCTAACTAACTATTCATAAGCAGTAAATTAGGAGTTTATTGAGGCAAAAGTCGTGGTTAAAGGATTAGTTCACTTCAAAATGAACATTTCCTGATATTTTACTCACCCCCATCTCTTCCAAGATGTTCATGTCTTTCATTCTTCAGCCGTAAAGAAATTAAGTTGTTTGAGGAAAACATTACAGGATTTTTCTTCATATAATGGATTTTAATGGCATTTTCAAAGGGCTTTGAAGGGCTTCAGAGGCTCTGCACGATTTCAGACGAGGAATAGGGTCTTATCTAGCGAAGCGATCTGTCATTTTCATAAAATAAAAAAAAGTATATACTTTTTAACCTCAAATGTGTGACTTTGGAGTTGTTCCTCTTCACAACGTATGACGACATCGCGTCGGAAAGGTCACGTCCATGACGTATGTGGAATTACCGACCCAGTGTTAAAACGAACGTGCAAAGACTAAATCAAATGCTATTTACAAAAATTTTAAAGGTGGAGGAGAACATGAGATTGAGTTTTTCGGCACTGGCTTGGTACTTCCTCGTACGTCATGGCCGTGACCTTTCCAACATCATGCGTCGTGAAGAATCACAACTCCGAAGTTGCGCGTTTGAGGTTAAAAAGTATTTAAAAATGTTTTTCTTGAAAATGACAGATGGTTTCGCTAGATAAGACCCTTATCCTTGTCGCAGAGCCTCTGAAGCCCTTTGAAACTGCATTGATTTGGACCTTCAATCCGTTGGTTGCCATCGAAATCCATTATATGAAGATCCTAGAATGTTTTCCTTGAAAAACGTTATTTCTTTTCTGAAATGACTGAAGAAAGAAAGACATGAACATCTTGGATGAGATGGGGGTGAGTAAATTATTAGGAAATTTTCATTTTGAAGTGAACTAATGATTTAATAGTGAATGTGTGCCCCATACTAAAGTATCACCAAATTTGTAGTTTAATGTAGTTTAAAATACATGTGCAAAGTTCTTAGAAATGTTTGAAAAACTTTTATTTCAATTTGATGTCATGTGGTGTATGAAATATTTTCCTTGTGAGCATATGCACGTGATTGTACACGTTAATCATTATTTTCAAATGCATGTTTTAATATATAGTCATCAAAGTAAAAAGTTAAATTATTTCACAAATATCATGAATTATTTATTCATTAATATAATTCAGATCTTGGACATTACACCACATGACATTTCACAACCTAAATTAACCTATGGATCTTGACACAGTCATGAGGGTCTGCAGAAGTCCTGTCTATGATTCCTGTTTTTTTTTTCCCAGCATGTTGGTCACACCACATGCCAGACTTATTAAAAATAAATTATAATAAAAGATTAGGCCACACTACTTGAGGCTTTGTTATAAAGATTTTTCTTCATTATAATACCAGGACAATTGTATCCCTTCCCCATAAAAATTATTTAAAAAATGCTCACTGTAAAAATTTAACATTTTATATACAAATAGGACAACAAATACGAGCGTCACATCATTGAATTTGAAGTTATTTCAAGATTTTCACATTTTAAGGAGAGGGAAGGTTCAAATGCAACCTTCAGACGTTGGTTATCATAGATACTAGCCGTAAAACTTTTAAGAGGGGGGTCAACCAAACTGTGCCTGAAACTCATACGGAGCGAATGAGTGTCTTTGAGAGAGAAGAGACGTAAAACAGTCATTTAACTGACGTGCTTCTCAAATCAAACTGTTTACAGAGGGGACATTTTTACTCGCATCATAAAATTCGTTCAAGTTCAAAGTGGAACCCCTTTAAATGAGTCATACGGTTTAGAGTCAAAATTCCCCAGCTCCGAGCTTTGAGTAAAGGAAGTAAGAGGTTGCCGATGAGTTCGACCCCGGTGTTGCCACAAAACAACACGTAAATCAACAACTCTGAATTTGAAATTGATAGCAGTTGAGTCATTTACTTGCGGGATTGGAGAGCAAAGAATAGGAGAAGAGAGAACGTTGCACCTACTTCATATAATGAGGTCAGATTCTCGTACGCTATGTGACAGCACTCAAAGTCAGGCACTTCGAGATGTTTTTGTTCAGGGGATAGCGGGGGCTGCCAACAAGCCTGAACATATTGAGCAGCAAACAGAGGAAGCGCTTTGCAAAATTACATATAAGCTCCTCTCCTGTCAATCACAGGTGCCGCCAAAGACTCATTCCTGGAGATCCGGTGGCAAAAAGAAGGTTGAACCCCTGCCAGGGTTAAGAGATTGGAACAAGCTTGTTGTCAGGTACACGAAAGGTGGAACACGCTCAAACAGCGGCTGGGATTAAGAAAAGCTCACTGACAGCTCTGTGAGGACGGATGCGGTGCCTCGCTGCCTATATCGTGATGACGAACCCAGGACGCAACAGTACATAGTGTGGGTTTGCAGCGCACCCATCAGAACGGTCCAGAGGCTGGAGGGTTGGCCGCTCGTGGTGGCCTATTTAGGAGGCATTAACTGGGGCCTGTACTGTGATGGCGTGTGGAACTCAGTCCAGAGGGAGGTGTCTCTCAACCTTGCCCTGTCTGGCTTATTGACAGATCCCCATGCTGAGCAAAGTACCTGGAATCTGGAGGAGTTCAGGAAAGGGATTGACGATGAGATGATCAACATCAGATTATGAAGATACTAAGAGTTTAAATGACATGAATTCTCAGCAAGGGCTCTAATTAATACAATATGGAAAGTAAGGAGAAAGGCCTTGTTTGGGCAACAGACAGAAGAGTAAAAAAAGTACTGAGAAATATAATGTGGTCTAATTATACTTATAACATTCTCATTTTAATCTTGAGTACCTATAGAGTACTATTGCATCCTTCATATCTCCAAAGGGTCTTTAGTTCGATCATATTTGTGACCCTGGACCACAAAACCAGTCATAAGTTGCACGGGTATATTTGTGGCAATAGCCAACAATACATTGTATGGGTCAAAATGATACATTTTTCTTTTATGCCAAAAATCATTAGGATATTAATTTCCTACCATAAATTTATATATAAAAAAATATTATTATTATTAATAATATGCGTTGCTAAGGGCTTAATTTGGACAACTTTAAAGGCAATTTTTCTCAATATTTAGATTTTTTTGCACCCTCAGATTCCAGATTCTCGGCCAAATACTGTCCTATCCTAACAAACCATACATCAATGAAAAGCTTTATTCAGCTTTCAGATGATGTATAAAACTCAATTAAAAAAATCTGACCCTTATGACTGGTTTTGTGGTCCAGGGTTACATTTATAAAAAAGACAGATACACTGTACCGATTCTTTCCGAAAACAGACAAGCTCGTGGAGTCGTGCAGTGGGCGGAGCTAAAGAGTCAAACACACGCACGCACACACACACACACACTATATCATGGCATATTATCCCTGGATAACTTTAGATTCCCTATACATTCATGTTGTTCACATTATATGCACTTGCGTGCCGAATGCCAACAAAACACAGACATTTGATACAGTTTCATTCACCGCCTGCGGTTTCGACTCATGACCGGGAACAAACAAACACACTTGCAGAACTCCGTTGCTGCTCCGGAAAAACAAACTGCATCCACTGTTTCCTTAACGCTGGGTTATTTGGGAAGCTGAACATAGTTATCTTTCCCTCACAACCAGAAACACACTTCTTTAGTGACATTGTTGATTTCGTGGTCTAAAAACAAAATGAAAGCACTGCCGGCAGCTTTTGTAACCCAAACGAAGCTCGTTGATGGACGCGCTCTTGCTCTCGCTCTGGTACCCCTTTTCCACCAAGGCAGAGCTAGAGCTAGATCGGAGCCAGAGCCTAGTTTCAAATCGGTTCTTTGTGTTTCCACACCCAAAGCCCCAGCTCCGAGCCAGGAAAAGTGGTTCTTGAGTAGCACCAAAACATTGCTGGGCTAGAACAGGGCTAGAAGTAAGAACCGATTACGTCAGGCGCTGGGGGTGGGGTCAAAAAGACGAACACAAACTTGAGATCCGCCATTGTTGAAATAGCAGCTAATGGAGCTAACAGCTGCTGCTCGTTTGTGATCTCCGTCTATACAAATGACGGCGAGCTGCACGAATGTGTTGGATTCGCTGTGTTTTCATTGTGTTTTGATGCCGATGTCGGATCGTAAAGCCATGTGAATCAATAGTAACGCAACGTTTGCATTGTTGATGGAAGGCTTGTTCACAGCTGTGCAGACCGATCGCCGTATAACAACGAGTCCAGCGAGAGCATATGACTCCTTATGCTTTTGATACACTCATGCGTTTTTTTTTTTAAATATATCATACGTGGATCGGTCTGCGCAGCGCCGATGCATCTTTAACAAGCCTGTTGTGTACTTTGTGTTTCCCGCTGCCCAGGGTTGCCAGGTTTTCACAACAAAACCCGCCCAATTGCTACTCAAAACAAGCCCAATCGAGTTTCAGGGGGGCTTCCCCGGTAAAAATCACATTTGGGAGTAAAATGTGTTTTTTGGCATGGTTGCCTACTAAAATTCGAATTTCCGGGGCTAAATATTACATAATTGGGGTCGCTTCAACCCGCGGACAAGAAAAAAACAGCCCGTGGCAAAACCGCAGACTTGGCAACACCTCGCTAGCGTTGCTGAGAGAGATGAGACGTATACAGTGACGTAAGACCTGGCTCTGTTGTGGCTCTCAGCATGTGGAAAAGCCAATGGTTCTTAGAAATCTCCTCAGTCGAACCAACTATGAACTGGCTCTGGCTCTGAACTAGCTCTAGCACTGCCTTGGTGGAAAAGGGGTATGGTTGATGTGTGCACGCGCTCATCTGGGAGAAGTGGCCATACAAGGAATCCCTTTATGACGTCACAGGGCCATACTCGGAAAAAACTTTCCGAAACTTATTCGAATCCTGAAGGAGTGCATTTGGCACAGAAATACTCTGTCATACGTCCAACTCGTTTTTGTTTTATTATGGGCATGTTTAGCATGAGAATCCAACTCTTAAACAATGTAAATAAGTTCAGAATGCATGAAATGGCATTAGACCCCCCTTTAACTTTACAGTAAGTATGGGTATGTCAAGAGTCAAAGTACCTAGCCTAGTTACTTAAATAACAGAACCAAATATAAAAAATGCTACCCTTTTTACATTCTGAATTTGACCGTTGAGATGCAGCTCATGATGATCTGTAAAACAGTACTTTAAAGTTCTAAACAAAATTGTAAGGGGTGGAAAATAAACTGGAACTGAAATGTACTTGCGTAAAAGTATCAAATATAAAATAATATTTTGAATGATTTGCATTTTATTTAAGTATAATAAAGAAGTACAAATACTCAAGTATTTTGCACTCCTGGCAACAAGTGGCAAATCACAAACCGAGGAAAAATATCCCCCAGAAAAATCGAATTTCTATACATATACTATACATGCCTTTGTGATTCTGCTCAGTCCTGACCTGTATTTTATTAGACTGACCCAAGTGGAAACTGAAAAACCTATGCAGCAATATTAAAAGACAATCTTATATAGGACATACACTGTTGTGAACTTCTGCTAAATGTTACCAAAAATGCAATTTTAACATGCTGCCAGGGGCTTCCCATTCTCAATACAGTAATCTGGCATTTATATGCCTTTTCAGCAGGCCACGTCAGAAGAGAAACCCAAAAGTTTATTTATTTGCAACCAGCATGCCTCTACAAAAACAGGAATAATGTGTTAACATGCCATTTCTATCTTAACATAACTAAAGAGGGACTGTGTTTCACTTGTGCAATTTGGCAACATAAACATTTTAATGCCACTGCAAAAAATACAGACCAAAAAAGAAAAAGAAAAAAAAGTTTTTTTTTTTTTTTTTTTAGCTTGTTCCTAAATATTCAGGTCCTCAACAAATATAAAAACACCACTTGTGAGACTGTTGTTGGATTGGCCTAGTGTATCACCCTCCTTCAACAAATACTCCAGTGATACTATAATAGGATGAAAGCCTGCGTTTTTCTAATAGGGGATTCAAACAGAAGAACTGAAGACAGATCAGATGGTTAGAGAGGAGGGAGGGGGCAGAGTAAATCTAAATTATACAGCTTGAGCAATCTTATCCAATTACTAACAAGAGTGGCCATTTTAGGCTAGGCTAATCAAAGAGCCAGGCAGCTGCACTTCCCGCTGGTCAGCCAGGACAAGGGTACGGGTGTGGGGTACACGTTAAGTGGGAGGGAGGGCTGGATGTGTCTGCGTGTTCACCTCCTACAAACCACTCTAATTAGCCAACATGAAAAGTCAGGGGGAGGGGAGTGCTCCTAAAATGCTGCATCCCCCTTCTTGCAACAGATGGAGAACAACTGGCTGGGGCGTTCATTGACGGAGGGGTTCACCAAGGTTCCGTCTTAGGCCCATCCATCTTTTGGCAAGTGGCGCAGTGATGTAAACATGCCCCCTCCGATTACAGGGACAGCTCCACATCTCAGAATGGATATGAGTGCTGGCATGCAGACGGGGTACAACTCTGTGTTTTGTTCTCAAGAAGTAGTATAGAAATACACAAAGCAGCATAAACACAGTTCCTATTTAGTGAAGAGGCCTGTGCTGACATTACAAGAAAGGAAAAAAGCTGTAAACCCCATCAAGAATACTGTAGACAGTAAAGCAATAAGTTAGTCTTTACAACAGTTTTAATAGCACACATTTAAGTACACACTGGTAGATAACTTGCTCCTGATAATCTTGCTCCTTTCAAGCAAGAAACATTCAGGGAGGAGGTGTTCAGTTTTAGGATAACAATAGGGGCTTTCGCGTCAGGTAGTTCTAACTTTGTTCTAGGAACTAGCCACTAGGGTGGTTCCCCGAGAACTAAAAGTTCCCCTAGGAACATTTTCCATTTTTCCGCCAGGAGGAACTCTGAAGTGACGTAAACTGTGCTTGTTGTTGTGACCTTTATTTTGATGCGATGAGAATGCCAGAGCCTGAGCACACAGCTCCTACATTGTTTGTCTTCACTAGTTTACGATCTGTTTAACAGTCCTGTCTGATACGTTATTAGATAAAACTGTTATACAAAGAAAGAAGTATATGAAAAAGTATTAGCGTTTGCCATGTGGTTGATGTCCAATGTCGCTAGCTTAGCAGAAATACATAATCATGTTTAGCTTGGTACCCTCAAAGTTGTGTTGGATTATCTCTGTAGCGTAAAGGTTGAGAGGTCCATCTATCAATGTCTTCCATATTCGTAGAGTTAGTTTCTGGAGTAAATATATAGACTATAATCTGTCTTTTTCTTTTTAATGGCGGTTGCCGGCGTTTCATGTGCGTTCGGCCAATAAGCGTACACTTACGTGTGGTAGTTCCTATTGTGCTGGGTTAGACCCTACTCTGAAATAGGAGATAATTTAATTCCCCCAAAACGAGCTCCTAGAACTAAAATCGTTTCTAGTTCCTGTGGTGCGAAAACGCCAAAATCCGGGTACTTCAGCCAATAGTTCTTGGAACTATGAAAAGATTCCTCCAGTGCGAAAGCCCCTAATAGGTACCAACTGTTCATTGGAAACAAGTGAGTATAATCAATAGGAACCTTGGGAAGAAACGTCAGTGTATGTCAGTTACAAACTGGAACACAGTACATGCTACGTAACCCAAAATTAGCAAGAGAACGGTTGCATGCCAGACTCATAAACCTTTAACTCTGGATTATACAAACTGCCAAGATCACTAATGGTGTGATTCTTTTAACTTCTGACGGAAAATATGGAAAAGCTACACAACATTATTAGTTCAATTATCAAGCTGATATCAAAAAATCAGCCACCCAAGGGCAATTCTTTCCACTAGGGATTTCTGACTTTTCTAATAGCTGTCTTCATGCCCCTTCATACATGCACCTGAGGGGAAACATGAATCCTCTACTCTCTTTCAGTCACAAGTAACAGCCAAGTGGAACAAAAGAATTACTAGGCAATTAGGGTTCGAAAATTACCTTACTGACAGCACATGGTGAAGGAATGCAAAAACTATGTCCATGTTTTTTTTTAAACTAGCTAGCTAATTCCTAAAGCTCGACCTGTCCCTCAGCAGCAGACAGGCAACACCCAATCACCTCACACATCTTTATGAAGAGGCTTGTTGAAAAATGTGGTTCTGTTCATGCATTTCAATGATCCTAAAACCAACAAACTAAGAGAACAAACCAAGACAACAATGACTAAAAACTTTAATAAATTAAGGTCATGGACCAGTGGTTCCCGACCCTGGTCCTTGTGTACCCGCCATACACTGCACATTTTGGACATCACCCTTATCTTACACACCCATTTCTTGTCTTTGAGTTTCTTCTAATGAGCTGCTGAGTTGAATCAGGTCTATTTGATTGGGGAGACATCTAAAAGGTGCTGTGTTTAGGGGTACTCCTGGACCAGGGTGGAGAACCTCTGCTATAGACAATTCAGCAATTTGCCAAACATATGGCAAGAGGTAAAAACATTGGCCACCTAGTGGATCGGAAATCAGACTTCACCTCTTATTAAACCACGTTTAAGCAACACTGACACAGTCAATCAACAATTTTCTTCTTCACTCTCAACCGAAGCTTCATTTGCTGCACATTTTCTCCACCCCAAGTCATCAAACATGGATTGGGGCAAGTACAAAGTTGGAAGGGCCCCATGGTGCTTTTTTCCACAGACTTGGGCCTCTTGATCAGGTAAAGCTAGCCACCAGTTGGCCACCAAGGGGAGCCAACCTCTGACAGCTGGCAAATGAAAATGTAAATACTGGCTAGCCCAGCAGGCCCAGAATGTTCCTGACAGTCCCTCAAGTGTCATAAAGGCAGTTGATCCCGGCCTGGTCTTTATTTGAAAGCAGTGACAAACACTCCCTGGCAGAATGTAAATACGTGAGCTCATTCTGCTAAGGTAAGAGAGCTCAGATCAGAGGAACAAGAAACTCCCCTGAATATTCCTGAACAACAAGAAGGGAAAAAAGGCTCTTCGATCAGCCAGTTCTCCCGGAGACAAACTGAAACCTGGTTTGACACAAAATAAACCATTAGAGGGCTCAGAGGGAGAGGCGGGCAAAGGTCGGAGACTGTGCCCGAGCAAAGTCAGCACGGGGAAAGTGGAGTGGGGGAGGCTGCACTGCTTGAGGGGCTAGAAGGGGGCGCGGAGAGTCTGGTGTTGTTCGAGGAATTAGTGGAGAAAGTGGAGACTGAATCAGATATGGGTATGAGAAAAAAAACAAATCTGTAGGTGAGTCAGTGACATGAGAGATGCTTGTTAGGTCAAATAATCTAAACGTTCTTGACTTGAGGTGATGCTGAGGGGGAAGGGGTGTACGCAGACTCCCAATGAAGGGTATTTATTTGACTTTGTCCTGGGATTAGAAGCGGAACTGCCTCGACAACCAGGGTTCACAGACTTGTTCGGTTTTGGTGACGTGCAGACCTTGGCTGGACATGGCAGGATCCAGGCTAGAGGAATCCACAGATTTGACTGACAGTCTAAATGAAGTCCAGATACTGTACTCTTAAGAGAGTCTTATTCCCAAAAGGCTACAAGAAAGAGCCTGAGGAGCTGACATTTCCACAAGCACTTCACCGTTCCAGCAACTTACAAAAACAAAAACGGCGTGAGTTCTTTAAAGCAAGGTCTCTGCGGAAAACTCCAGAATGAGTTTGTGTAGGAGGCCTTGGGGACAGTACACAAGAAATGTACTCATGTTCTTGATAGAAGCTGTCATTCAGAGACATTTCTAAGAAGAACAGGGCCTGGAGAGGGTAATGAGATGACAAGGTCTGATCTAAGAAAATCTGTTGAAGGGAATGTGGAGCATGTTGGTTACATTAACAGTGTTAAGTTACTTTAGATCTGCCTTGTTATATTGTGTAAATATACAGGTTTTTAAAAGAATTGTGCTGGGTTAATTTCAACTTAATGTCTATTGACTTCACTGGTAGCATCCCGGAACGCATCTGTATTGAAATGAACTATAAATCAAGTTGACTGATTCTGTTTGTGAAACCGAATTGGACAATAATTTGAATTTTTGGGATTAAGGCTGATTGTTACATCCCCTTCACTCCTCTCTAGCAGCTTATGCTTTCCTCTCCTCCCTCGGCCCTCCTCCTCGCCCATTAGCTCAGCTTTACCACCCTCTTAAGTCTCTTACATTTTTCCTCTCCCTCCTGAAAGACCATTAACAACCAACATCTCCTCCCACTGGTCAATACAGGCACACCATCAATGCACCATGCATCCACCCACAAAAACACACCCACCAAACCACACATCCCTTCATTTGATGAGTGTATTACTGAATGGCACCAACAGAACCCGTAAATGTCCCGTTTCATTACCAAAATGTGACGTGTCACCAATCCATTTCCCCTTTATTGATCTAGAGATATATAGTATACTGGAGATGGGTCACAATAGTTGACTAGTTAAATTAATAAGTGTGACTAGTTTTTTGTGTGTGTGTGTGTGTGTTTATTAAGAATAAACCTATAAAGGGATAGGATAGTTCACCCAAAAATCATAATTTATTCACCCTCAAGTTGTTCCAAACGTGTATGAATTAATTTCTTCTGCTGAACACAAAAGAAGATATTTTGAAGAATATGGGGAACGAAACAGTTGATGGACCCCATTGACTTCCATAGTAGGGGAAAAATACTATTGAAGTCAATGGGGAACAGAAACTGTTCTTCAAAATGTCTTCTTTTGTGTTCAGCAGAACAAAGTACTTACTATATGGTCATGGTAGGATTAGGGTTTGGTTGAGGGTTACTTGCATGTAATTAAGCATCATTTACTGTTATTACTATGGTAAGTACATGTTACATGTAAATTCATACAGGTTTGAAACAACTTGTGGTTGAGTAATTTTTTGATTTTTGGGTGAACTATTCATTTAAGTCCCATTCACACCAAGAACAATAATTATAAAGATAACTATAACGATACATTTATACGAGCCCATACATACAATCATGTTCTGTTTATTATAAGCGCACACTACCGTTATGTAGTCCGCTGCTTTAAATGCTCAAGCTCTTTCAAGTTCTGATTGGATGTCAATGTTTTCTCTGTGGCGTTATCGTTAAAATTGTGGTGTGGACCTCCCTATTCTCATATAATTATCAAAATTCATTGTTACAGCCTGTGGTTTGAATGGGCTTTTAGAAAAACAACTTGTACAGCTTTTTTCTTGAGTGTCCCATTACACACAAACACAGCATCCAACTTTTAAAAACACATCTGAGTCTCTTGCATTGTTTCAATTGTCCAGTGAGCTGCGTTTAGCCATTTTTAATGTAAAAATGCATCTTATGTAAACAGCCCCTAAGGTTCAATTAGGGTCAGGTGAACCTGAAACCAGTCTAATTATACAGGGGTTCGAGTTAAAACTGATTAGTCAACTAGTTGTTTAGGCAACCCCTAAACTAGTGGCTTTGGAAATGTGTTTTGTCAGAGACAAACTAAATTCAGGCACTTTACTAACTTTAAGATAACATTACGCAATGGTTTACATTCAAGAGTACATTTTGTGATGTGTAAACTCAATAATTGTTAAGATCACATAATATCGCCATAGTGATTCTGGAAATGAACAATTGGAACCAAACTTCACAACAGCTCCATCAAGCGTCTTTAAAAATCAAAAACACCAAAAGGAAACAGCTCTTTTAATCTATAATTGATGGATTTAATCTCTCAGCTCATACTGAATCGTGGGATATTAGTAGAGCACTTTCGTGGTGGGTGGTGACGTGCCAAGCTGGCATATGAGAAAACTCAAGTGATTACTAAAATACATCTTCAAAAGCTTCCCTGCCTTTGTTAGCTCAAGTCATTTGGATTATATTTACTTTTGAAAAACCAACATATTTTTGTTCAAAAACCACAATGCACAACAGTAGCAAGCCAAACGCTCAGAAACATGTTCGCCTGTTTGACAAACGGGGATCTCCGCCAATTAATAACATCTGCAGCAATGAAAACAAGCACCTAACCTGGCCCTCATTAGCAAATAACCGAGGGCAGAGAGTTAGGGATGGAAAGCGATACTCTGCATAGACTGCGAGACGGGGAGGACGGCAGCCAAAGCCGGCGGTTCAGTGGAGTCGGTGTTGAGAGCAGCCTAGAGGCTTATCTTCAAGTCAAATCCCTTCCTTCACTCACACTCACACACACACACACACGCACGCACAAATACACATTCAAATCCACATAGACTAGACTTCAGACAATAAAGCCCCCAAGCCAATGACAAAGACTGGTCTAAACACTGCTCAAATGCTTACAGTTCCAGAAGAACCCTGTGCAGTAGTAAAGATGGACAGATAAACAGCAGTTTAAACAACAGATAGCATACATACATCCATTCAGTCATTACTGGTATCTCCAGCTTTGTCAAGAAAGGGTGCTGCACTCTGTGGAGTTACTCCACAGGTAATGTTAAAATTACTTTAGAGGGCATGACCCAATCAGAACACACCAGAGATATGGATAATAACTTGAGATATGCACAAACCTGTTTCTCCAGAATGCGGGAGATTTCTCCCAGGGTTCTGTCCAGGCCAGACACTTTGTTACTGGCCCACTGGCCACTGTCCTGCCCCTGCTGCTGCTTTACCAGGTCCTTCACCAGACGCTGGAGCCTGGAAGGAAACAAACACACGCACGCAGTCAAAACAATCATAAATACAAGATTTGTTTTTAAAAGGTGTCCATTTGTACATTACGTTTTTATTTTAAGCTAATTAGGGCAAAAACATTCAAAATCATTTTAAAATGGAGCCTAATTGTATTTTTGCATTATTTTCATGATAATTAACCACATTTATTCTCCCCAATGCTCATTACTGGCTGTGAAAATAGATATTTAAATTGGAAGGCATTTATATATTAAGGTAGTTAGTTGTTCGTTATTTGCTGTAATATTCTGATTTAAATGTAAAAACACCTCTGCATCAAAAAAAAAAACATTATACAATAATTTTACTATAATACATAAAACATTAAAATTACTGTAATGTGAAATGTGTATAATTTAATTTATACAAAATTTTAATAATCAAGATATTTGTTTGGTATTTATTGTACTGGCTTTAAAGTATAGTATATACACACATACTTTTTGATGTTAGGTGTGAAATATGACCAGTGTTATTTTAGTATTATTTATATAGTATTATAGTGTTTAAAAAAAAATTGTAATTAGCTTTAATTTATTTTAAATAGTAAATTACTAATATATTTATCTATATATCTATATCGATAGATAGATAGATAGATAGATAGATAGATAGATAATAATCGTCTTCTTTCATTGAAATAAAGCTGAAATAATAATATTATATGTATAAGTATATAAATAATTATTATTATTTCAGCTTTATTTCAATGAAAGAAAAGATTTTTAGTCATATATAATTATTATTATTATTTCAGCTTTATTTCAATGAAAGAAAACGATTTTTAGTCATATATAATAATTATTATTATTTCAGCTTTATTTCAATGAGATAAAACAATTTTTTTGTTAATAATGACAGTGAATATGACCTGCATGTTTTATCCAAACATCAGCATTTTCAGCATGTTTTTGATTCAAAAAGATACCTTTAATAAAATAAATAAATTATATAATATCAGGGACCACTGGAATGCCACACAGGTGTAGGTGATTTCGGGTTTTTACTATCATTGCGCAAAAGAACAAAACCTGATCCACACACAGAGCAAAATAGCAAGAATTATAGACTGTAAGAGGAGATCCCTGAACAACACTTCTTGGATATCAATGCTGCATAGTATTACATCTAATGGGCAAAACTATAAAGCTTTGATTAAGGAAAGCCCAGTGCTGGCATAATTTCTAACGTTTGGATTTAAAAGACAGCATTAAGACATGAGTACTCCGTAGAAGACCTCAGGTTGGCTTACTTCGCCTTGTAAGGAGAGTCGGGGGTCTGGGACTTGGCTTCCATGCATGTCTCATACTCCTTAGCCCTGAAAAAGAAAGACAAACAAGTCTGTCAGAAAGAGATGGAGAGAAAAAGACAGACAGAGAGAAACAGAGGAGTCCGATGGCTGTCAGCCTGAAGACATGAGGAGATAAGACGACATGCTGAACAAAGAAAATGTCAAGAGGTCAAGCTGAGCCTCAAACTGTTTATTTAGTCTTTGGACCGCACTAGCAGCAATCACAAACTAACAAGCACGAACGAGTCACAAACACTCCGTCTTCAGAGAGGTATCACAGCAGAGGATGTTGTTTCACAGCAGGGAATATACTGAACTCCGACAGCCACACTATTTAAGTCCAGAACTTCTAAATAAATTCGGTGATTGGCTGTTGGGTGTGAATTAGTCCCCTCATGGGTCACAGACCAAAATAATGTTTGCTGTCAGTCAGCTCTAGTACACTGTTGTGGTCCATCGAGCAAAATTCCTGACAATCACACATCCCATTCAGTCAGATAAGGGTGATCGATCAGCTCCTGAAAAAAAAAAAAACCTTGACGGATGGATGTTCAGGGGCTGATAAACTGAGCTCTCTGACGTTCTTTTCCGGAAAGAGATGTCTGAGTGGTCACAAGACTTTTAATAGTTTAATCTAGGTTTGAGTTGAAATTCTGAAGTAGTCTGGGTTTAGCCCAACTGGAATAGAGGGTATGCATTGATGTCACTTTCCTGCTGGAACACGCCCCCTCAGCCGGGACTGAGTGGCAAAACTCCCTGCTGCATAAAACAAACGATTATCAGATTAAACTAAAGGTTGGACTCGATAGTGTTCCTTACAGCTTACCAAAGATCCAGTGATCCATGGATATTGCCATGCAGCCAGGAATCGTGTTTCCTAACATTTATATGAGCCTGATTTTAATGCCGGGGAAATTCATAAAGCAAATTTGCCTGTGAGAGCTTTATATAAACACAATATAGGTAGATCTAAATCCGGGTGATCACGTATATCAATGTTATATATATTTTCATATCATCCAGCCCTATAGTTTTTGTCAGTGTTTATTTAAAAACATGCAATTATGCAGACTATAGGATGGTAAATATTTAATTGAAGAGTTGTCAATACAATATATAACAATACAACATAAATGGTATGATTTTACCCTAAGATTCAACATCTTGGCACAAAATGATAGCCTGGAGTTCAGTTGTTTTTGTGAATTGCAGCGAACCTTTCGGCAGTCTGTAAAAATACACCTCAGATTTCTTGTCAAATCTGTTTGTACCATAAATCTCAGAGCTCTTGCCGTTTTAGATGTGTTTTTCATGGCATTCACACTGAAAACCAATGCTGCCACTCAATCTTTTTGCCACTCAGTGGGTGTAACCACAGTCACTCCGGCCAACAGTGACATCACGTGCATAACCTCTATAGGCATGTGCTGCTAAATAACAAACACATGTAATTGGCCATCAACGTACACCGATTAGGCATATCATTATGTCCTAATATTGTGTTGATCCCCCAACATCCCTGACCCGTCGAGGCATGAACTCCACTAGAACCCTGAAAGTGTGCTGTGGTATCTGGCACCAAGATGTTAGCAACAGATCCTTTAAGTCCTGTAAGTTGCGAGGTGGATCGGACTTGTTTGTTCAGCGAATCGCACAGATGCTTGATTGACATCTGGGGAATTTGGAGGCTCAAACTCATTTTTGTGCTCCTCAAACCATTCCTGAACCATTTTTGCTTTGTGGAAGGGCGCATTATCCTGCTGAAAGAGCCAAAGCCACCAGGGAATACCGTTCCTTCCTTGGACCACTTTTGAGAGATACTGACCACTGTAGACCGGGAACACCCCACAAGAGCTCTGACCCAGTCGTCTAGCCATCACAATTTGGCCTTTGTCAAACTTCAATGTTCACTTGCTGCCTAATATATCCCACCCACTAACAGGTGCAGTGATGGGAGATAATCAGTGAAATTCACGGTCATAATGTTATGCCTGATCTGTGTATTTTCGAAAACCGCACTCTCATGCTGCGTTCACACCAAACGCGAAAAGAGCGTCAAAATCGTGTCTACCGCGTCTAGTTGGACGCTTGAACATTTTGAATCCATTCGCGCGTTCACAGTGAATTGGACGCACGTAGAAATCGAGCGTTTGAAGCGAAATAGACGCGCGTTCAAGGCGCTCCAGGAGAAATATGTCATAAAACACCATGCTGCCTCTTTTCATTTTCATTAAAAATATATAATAAACATTAATAGCCACACAAATGTGGTCCAGGCAACTCCTACATTAGCTTCACTGCATGTATATTTAAATATCCTTAAAAAATAAAGTTATGAAACTTCTCTTTGTCCTCAGTCAAAATGATGTGGCAGACAACAAATTATAGATTCATGACACCAAAGATCGGCCGTTAGATCCACACAAGACGAACCACTACAGGACATCAGAGCCAGTGGCAAATGTCAGAAGGACTGGCCGAGGAAAGGCTGCTCTCGCCGGGGTTATGAGCACTGAGCGCCCGGTGATCACCTGGATCTCACAACTCACAACAAAGATTAATTTTTTTAAATAGGCGCTCTCTTTATAAATAAACCACAGATTTGAGCTTTAAACAACTACATTCCCACCTGAAAAAGTCTTAAAACTACATTTTGTAACACAATAGTAGTATTTTTAAATTATGCAGGCTTTCTCATCACGTCACTTTACCACGTGACAGCAGCAAGCAGGCTCCTGATTGGTTAACGCGGCGCGAATTGACGCCAAAGTTCAGATTTTTCAACTCAGGCGTCAGGCGCGAATTAGCTTCAAACCCATGAATGCACAAAAAGCACCACTCGCGCATAACGCGCGTATCGCGCAAATTGCGTCCAATTCGCGTCATTCGCGCAAACTGGCCGCGCGAATGAGGCGGAATCGCGTCCATCGCGCCGCGTGAAACGCGTCTATCTCAGGACCTCCAGACGCGCGTCAACGCGCCTTTCCATTGACTTAACATTGAAATCACTCGCTCCTGACGCTCTATTCGCGTTTGGTGTGAACGCAGCATAATAGTCGACTAAACGTTAGACTAAATGTTAGTCGACTAGAAGAGGCTTAGTTGACCAAAATTGTATTAATCGTTTAGTCGCAGAAAAAAAACCTCTACAGGAAGTGGCGAAGTCACGCCGTCCGTTAGGAAAAGATCATTAACTTTTGGGTAGGTCCTTGCTGTAAATACAGAATGTTGGGCAGGAAATACATATCATCTGAAATATGTAGTAGTAACTTTACTTGGATGCCTGCTCTAATGGCAACCTAGATAAATGTGTGCTATTATTAGGTGCATATCCAAGTGTTTGTGTGGAGTGTGGAAGCTAAATCATAACACTCACTGCATGACATGGAGGTGCCAGCGCAATCACTTGCATTTTTTTCTGATAACAGTGGAAACAACTTAAAATACTAATACTAAGGGTCTATTTTTTTTCGTGTAAACTCACAATAAGAACAAAAATGTTTGCTTTTGTAAAATAAAGAAAACAAGTTAGCGACGATAGCCTCATGGGCAGCGCGCCAACATATAGAGCCGTTACGCTTTGGGCAACCTGAGTTCGAGTCCCAGCTCGAGGACCTTTCCCGATCCCGTCCCCCCTCTCTCCCGGTCCACTCTATACTATCCTGTCACAATAAAGGCAAAAATCACCCCAAAAAATAAAAACAAACAGAATGCGCTTTCTGCCGTCTCAGTCTTTGTGCGCATAGAAATATATCTATATAAACATTGACATTTCTACTTTTAAACGAACCAATTCAAATAGAAAACAAATACTGTTTGATTATGTAATCCGTGAAAGGTGCAATGAGCAATCTTTGCAGCCGACACTGACTCGTCATCAACACATCATCATTACTTTTGCCGGCACTTTGGAATAGGCTATATATATTACACATATATACTGTATTAAAGGCTCAATATGGTTTATAACCCTAGTGTATATTTAACCGTTGTGCATGTACATTTGTTGTCTTTTTCAGTTTTTTGATCATTTTGCCCGTGTTAATGCCAACTGCATAAATGTATTAAAAAAGGTGTATTTTTATTGGAATTTTACCATTTCACATCCATTTCCTTTAATACATATAATTTATACTAGTAACATAAAATAGTTACACACAAGACCTTAAGGACAAAAATGTCCCCGTTGAACTTTTAATCCAAGGGCCATTTAACTATAAAATTATGCAATCTTCATTAATAGGCTTTCATTCTGTTGGCAAGGCTTCAAAATTTAATATTTTTTAACCAAATGGTGCCATTTTTTCAGGTTTGGCCTTTAAAGCAAATATTGGCTTTATTTCTGTTTTATGCTTCTGCATATTACAGAGCCAATTGCATAAATTATGCAGCTATAATTGTGTGGGTGTGTTGGTACGGATGTCAGAGTGTGGTTTGTATGTGTGTAAAAAAAAATTTGTGTGTGTGCATGACCAAACTTAAGTCTGTGCTTCCAAGCTTAAAATTGTTATGACAGTTTTTGGACATGGACATGTTTGTCCGCTATGGACCTGTGTGTAACTTTTGTTAATTGACACATAATGGTTAGGTCATTAAATTAATATAAACGTCTGATTAGTCAACTAACTGCTTAAATTAATGACTACTAGTCGTCTAGAAAAATCTTCAGTCAGGGCAGCCCTAGACTTCAACTCTGTATATTTAGACTTTTATTAAAATTCTCATTTCTCCTAAAATAAAAATAAAATGTAATCCTGCAAATGTATCATAATAACAGGAATAATAACATGAATGTTCACAGCAGGGGACAGTAATTAGTTGAAGCAATTAGTTGATCTGTAGGAGACACTGAATAGTGACTTCAAATGAAATTTGTTAATGTGGAGGACAGGACTTTGGAGATGCCACCAGGCCATGTAATGATCCCTTTATTCCTTAACTATTAAGACACTTAACGATAAATTGACTATAAACACAATTAGGTTTTATTGCATTATTTAAGAATTTTGAAGACTGATTCTGAAGTGTTCTGTTTCAAAGGAGTGAAACGATCCTGGCCGATGCGGAGCGCTCAAGGAAAGATTGTGAACCATACCTGGCCTCGTCCTCATCCTCCAGATTACAATATTCCTCTTTGACAGCTTTACGCCTGCACGGGTTAAACAGAGGGGCAATCGCCGGACCATCAATCTCTGAACGCGGCAGGCCCCATTAAACGGGCCGGGCACCATAAATATTAGTAACCAGCTATAAGTGGGGGGGGCCGCTACAAAGCTACAATGCAGAGCTAATCATCAATTCATCACGATGTGCCCCACTATTCACCTCCGCCCAAGCTGGACGCAGACGGCCCCCTCCCCCAATCAACTGTAAAACCGTCAATGCCTTCGGACGGATTAAAAAAAAAACAAATACAGTGTATCCGTTTTAAATGTGCTATGGGAGACTCGGGCGTTCGGCACTCCCAATTACAGAGAACATTTGGTCGGGCAGCGGTGCAATATTTAATATTGGATTTGAGAGGCTCTCAATCAAATGGAAGACAATTTGACTGATGATGAATAAAGGGATGAGGAAAAGGGAGGGAAAAATGTGACCTGTGGAACATATCCACTGAGAGGAATGAAGCCGGATCCATCTATAAATTCAACAAAATGTACATACGGGGTTATATGTAGAATAAATATCGGATACATCCTGAGATTGAAAAGATTTACATGCACCTGATGGCAAATAAAGGTCTGAGGTTAGCAGGGACCAAGTGTCTTAAAAAGTTGAAATTGTCTGAACCGCAGTTTAATGGCAACTACACATGCACAGACACATTGGCCCTGTCCCAAATGGAACACGTGATGTCGACTTCTCATCTAAAGGCCTACACTTGCAAGTATCCCTGAAGTTCACAAGATTGTAGAGTGTCCCATGTGCCATTTTAGGATTTAGAAGGGTGCCTACAAATCTCCCTCATTGTGGCCGCTAGGTGTCCTTGATGTTGCCTTTTATACGGACTTAATGCTGCATAACGTCCACATGTTGGTGTCATAACAGCAGGTGACTAATGAAGAGACGAGGGTGGCAAGAGTCCAGATGCTGCACTAGGTGACCTTGCAGACTTGTGGCAGTGTGCAGCGCACAAGAGCATTGGGTGTTACCTTCGAGATTGAAATGGTTCCTCATAATTGGCCCTTTGGTGGCTGCTAAACACCCTTGATGCTACGAGACTGCACTAGTGTGGAATTTACAGCAGCCAACCATACAACGGTCTATGGGGTATTACGTCAACAACATGTCAAATCAAGATGACTGCAAGGGTCTATATGTCGCACTTAATGTAAACTTACAGTCAGTACAGTGAAGACCACAAGTCTGCATTATAGAGTGCCCCATTTGTCAGTTTACTCACAAAAACCTCTTTTGTGGCTGATATGCACCCTTGTCCTTTGCCAACTTTACAACCAAATTCACAACTTCCCAGCGGTCTATGCGGCATTGTGTCACCAACGATGGAAAGAGTCCAAAGGTCACACTTAAAGGGTTAGTTTACCCAAAAATGTACTCCCAGGAGTCAGCAAAGTAGCCGACAACTTCACCTCGCTTTTTTTCTTATCAGTGTAAGAGACTCAAATAACTCTTTAAGATTTTTGTCATGTATATAAGTGTTATACATCATTCTAAGTTTGTATTTTTACTTGTGTACACTGACAATAAAAACAAAAATGTTGTGCTTTTTGCAAAACAAAGAAAGTAAACATGATGCGCGATCTGCCGCCTCTCACTCAATGAAGTCCATTGTGATACTTGATAAACTGTAACTTAGTGAATACTTGTCACACAAACATGAGACATGTCTAAAGAAACATTGAAATGTCAGGTTTTAAATAATGTAAATCGAATCGAAAACCAATATTCTCTGTTTATGTAATCTGTTTGAAAAGAGAGAGATGTCAGTCGTTTGCAAGCGCCTTATTATCTGCTAATGCGGCCCAGCCCACGCAGAGTGCGTTCTTTTCAAAGGCTAATTCTGACGCAATCCATGCGAGTATCCCTGCCCACATCAAGTTTAGTGAGATTCATGTACTTTACATCATTTTGAGACGCGGTGAGGAATAATCCTGGAATAATTTACCTCAGAAGAAGAGCTGTATAATTTCGATGAGCAGCGGATCCAGCCGAGGATTGTGAGGTAAGTTTATTCTGTGAGTGTTTGTGAATATTAAACCGCAAAAGAACGTTTAAATATGAATCCTGCATGTTCTGCATTTCTCTGTGTGACGTATTAAACTGCCATCGGCCGATTAACATTTATAGACTCTATAATATAACAAATACGGTACATAAATGTCATAGACGTAAGACTGTTTAGACAAGATTTCTTTGGCCCGTTTTGGATAGATTATGAAGTGTTTACTGTTAAATAGCCTAGTGTCACATCAACAAAGCTTTTGTGCACAAATTTCTGTACAGATGCTATAAATACAGTACCAGTCAAACGTTTGTACACATTAATATTCAAATAAATGTTTTTGAAAACTCTCATGCTCATCAAGCATGCATTTATTTGACCAAAAATACAGAAAAATTATATTTAAAGTAATGGTTTTTCTATTTTAATATACTGTAAAATATAATTTATTCTGTAATACAAAGCTGAATTTTCATCAGCCATTACTTAATTTATCATAAAAAAAAAATTAAGAAGCACAGCAGTTTCCAACATTGATATTAAATCAACATATCAGAATGATTTCTGAAGGATCATGTGACACTGAAGACTGGAGTAATGATGCTGAAAATTCAGTTTTACGTCACCAAAATTGATTTTATATTTTAAAGTATATTAAAATAGAAAAATATTATTTTAATTGTAATAATATTTCACAATATTATTGTTTTTCTGTATTTTTGATCAAAAAGATGCAGGCTTTTTGAGCACTCATCTCTTCCATGAGCACTTAACCTCTTAAAAAAAAGTTTTTTTTAATTAATTAATTAACTTTCTCCTCCTCTTTCCCTCCCTACTCTAGCCTGTGCTACACTGAGAAATGTACACGGACTAAGTATTTCAGGCACTTGTTGCGCTCAATCGACTCTTCACAACCAATCGCTTATTGTACCCCCAAGTTGTAAGTCGCTTTGGATAAAAGCGTCTGCTAAATGCATAAATGTAAATGTAAAAATGTAAATGCATGAGACTTCTTTTTAAAAACATTAAAAATAGTAATGTTACCAAACTTTTGACCGGTACTGTATATAATTTAAAATATAATAGGCCTAAACAAACTCCTCTTCGCATTTGGGCTTTGTAAAGAAAAAGTGTCTTTCGCATAAAACAATATATTGATTTAAATTTTGTACGAGCAGGCACAATGATTCTCACATCAGTTTGAAGCAAAAACTCTAGGCAACAACACCCATTAATCAAAAGTCTTGTGGACATATTTACTATGTGTTTTGTGGCCTTATTTCATTCCTTTTTTTTTTCAAAAGCCACGCATAAATGTTATTCTCTCAAAAATACAAGCATGTGTTGCTCATTTATTATGGTAGCCCCGTTTGTGCTGAATACAATGTAATGACACTTTTGCCATTAATGTGTTTATAAGCAAGTGAAAAAAAGCACAAATGTCAAGAGCATGTCAAAACTTCTAAATGGCCCCAAAACTGTGCAGTCCTCTAGGGGTTAATTTACTCACCCTCAGGTTATCTAAGATGTAGGTGTCTTTTTTCTTCAGTAGAACAGTAAAGAAGATTTTTTAGCTGAAACTGTGGTCCTTAGTGAATCGTATAATGCAAGTCAATGGCTACAGTCACTTTGAGAGTCAAAAAACATACAGGCAAAAATATATAACACTTGTCGCTCCTGACGATACATTGAGGTCTTATGAAATGAAGAGGACTGGTCTGTTCAAGAAACTGAACATTATTTATAACATTAATACCTATAATCCACAGCGTCGGCAAACGGTCCTGAGCATATTCCCAGAAGTCTGAAGTACGAGCTTCCCTTTCGCAGTATTACGTATGCACAGGAGCACAGTCACACGTGAGCTGACACTGTGTTTGTTTACAACAGATAGGGAGGATGTACTGTATGTGATGTATTGTCCATCAAAATGGTACTTGTGTTTATCCTGGATGCCGTAACCAATTAAATGGGTTCTATTATGCCCTTTTACGAAGTATTGATTTTGTTTTTGGGGTGTACTGGAATAGGTTTTAATGCTTGATTTTTCAAAAAACATTATTTGTCACATACTTTACATTATTACAGCTCTCCCCAGTCTGGCTCAAACAAGCCGATTTCGATTAACCCCCTCCTTCCGAAATATGAAATGTGCTGATTGGTTAACTGGCCCAGTGTGTTGTGATTGGCAGCGCTAAGCGTGTGTTCGGGAAATGCCCCTCCACAATGGCGAGTTCTTCTCTGGAGTAAATATTAATTATGCCGCCAATTTCAAACCAGTTCGAGCCTGATTCAGACCCTGACAATGTTAACAGACAAAAAGATGGAAGCATGGATTTCACTGGATGTTAGAGTGGTATGTTTTTTTTTTTTGTAATTTTCTTATACATTATAGATACCATTTGATCGTGATGTTTGTCTGAAAACTAAGGTAATACAAACCATAATCGATCACAAAACCATGGCTAATTTTCCAAAGGAGCGGTGAACCGTCTTACAACAGCGAGAGCTTACAAAAGCAACGAAAACAAGCTGTTCTCCATAAAATGTGCAGCACACAAATAAACGTTTGGGTTGTAATGTGCAGGAACAGTGTTTAAAATCAAATGTAACCACTCTAAGTTCGTCACCCTTAGGAAGGCCAAGTTTTGGAAAAGGCGTGGACAAAACAGCATCTCTTCAACATAGAGACAACATGATCTCTAATGCAGCTCAGCCAGGCCTCGTCCCCTTTTTTTGTGTATTCCATGGACGCGGATTATTTAAATGAGTAACATTTTGACTTTATAAGATCGGGAAAAATTGCGTTGTAGTCCAAACGAGCCGTTTGTTGTAGTTCTTGGAAAGTGGATTCTGTTAAATAAAATATCTCCCTTTGGAGTGAACTTTGAGCTTTGTAACCGTGCAGTTCTTTATTATGCTCAAACAGCAACATTAACTAACGTTGAAAAAGCGGAAAAGCATAATAGGACCCCTTTAATCGGGATGATTCACATGGACCATACCATGGTGTCCCATTTGTTCGTTTCCAAAAGAGTGCTCACGAGTGCCTCCTTTGTGGGCACCATGTTTCTACAATTTTTCCTTTTGCTGAGCCTGAACTGGTGCAGAATTCACAGCAGACATCAGGTCTAAGCAGCGTTGTGTTGCCAAAATTTGAACTCAGAGGACGTAAAGAGTCTAAATGCTTGTCTTTGCCACACTGACCGTACCATGGGGTGTCCCGTTTGCCAGTTTGCAAGATTTGCATGAGTGCCTCCTTTGAGGCCACCACTTTCCCCTCAATGTGTCCTTTTGCACACCTTTTCCGAGATCCATCCCTTGTTTCCTTGTACAGTAGCTCCTCAATTACCTCCATCTCTCCCCTACCTTCCATACCGACTCTCCTCAAGGGAACTTTTTTCTGAATTTGCGAGTAAAGTGATGGCCTCTGGGAGTGCTGAACAGGGGGTCTTTTGTGTGCCGCCCTCTCTGAGGTAGACCAACACACTGAGCACTCTGTTCTTAAGCCGGTGGAAAAGACAAGTAATGCAACCTGCCAAACATCATACACGAGAGAAAGGGCCATCGGAGAGAGAAGGAAAGAGTTAAGAGTGAGATCCTCTGAAAGTTTAAAGTCCATCCAATGCTGACATGGGCGGACATGCTACTTTCATGGTAATTAAAACCACACATGTTTGCACACAGAGTACAAGCCATATATTTGAAGAATAAATCAGGGTCCAGCTAAGGAAATTAAACAGCCTTTTTCCATGCCACGGCTCTGACGGGGACGGAGCGGGCTTAACAATGACACTGGGGGACAGGGCAACCTGGGAGGGCTGAGAAAAGCTCTCTAGCGTTTTTACAAACGCCACACTGTGCTCCTATAAAACGGCTCATTTCCACCCCGCGGTGGAGCCGCCAACCTCAGCAAGCCAGGGCTGTGGGCGGCCGTGATTTATGAGCGTGTAGCGCCTGTTCTCTCCCTTTCATTCTTTCCTCCTCACCCTCTTTCCCTCGCAGCGTGAGTGTTGCAGGGCTCAGCACAGGAGTGACAGTGAACAGAGGAGGCTCATGTTGTCACTCTCCCAGCCAAAGCTCAGAGCTGTTTTCTGCCCTCTGAGCTACCTCTATATTAATGAGCTCAGAAGCAGGGCAGACTGCCGGTCTCCTCTACGCTGCAAGACTGTTAGTAGACTTCACAGAGAGGGAGTGAGCGAAAGAGAGAGAGAGGAGAGAGACTTGAAATTACAATTACTGTAAGGCCACTAGGGATGTAACAACAATTTACAACTTACAAAAAAAATCAAATCTTGATAACAGTTTCATGTTTTGTCAACATTTCTTGTGAAACCTACGCATATTTAAAACTTTATAAAGTAAAATATCTAGCTTCCTCTAGACCACATTCCGTAAAGTGTAACGCCTCTCGCAGTTCAAAGCGCTTACACTACAACTTACGCTTTTTACGCAAGTTGAATACGGAAGGTGGTCTGCCGGAAGCTAAATATTTTACTTTATAAAGTTTTAAATATGGATATTTTTCTAACACAAACCCATTGATTTGCTTCAGAAGGCCTTTTTTAACCCCCCGGAGCCGTGTGGAGTACTTTTACTATGGATGGATGCACTTTTTTGAGCTTCAAACTCAACGGACCCCATCACTGGCATTATAAAGCGTCGAAGCGTCAGGATATTTATTAATATAACTCTGAATGTGTTCATCAGAAAGAAGAAAGTCATATACACCTAGGATGGCTTGAGGGTGAGTAAATCATGGGATAATTTTCATTTTAAAGTGAACTAATCCTTTAACGAAATTTCAGCATGCATAAATTGTAATAAAATGTCAACTTAAGTCAATGTTGCAATTACTACAACTTACTAATACCATAACTTACCGTGTAGCAATTATTTCAACTTACAAATGCAGAAAGACCATAACGTACTATAAAAAAAATTACCATATAACTCCTGCGACTCTACATAAGATAAGCGGTTTTGGGAATGGATGATTATGGATGGATTCTAACTAACACATAATTATTACTTATGTTGAAAGTTCAACTATTGAAAATAGAACAACATAAACAGCAACATTAAAATATCGTAATTTGTTTAACGAAATTACAACTTATTATTAACTTGCGTAAAACATACAGTATGTATGCAGAAACGACAACTTTCTAATCTCATAACCTACAATAACAACATTCATGTAAATTTACGACTTGCAATAAACTTACAAATTACAATGACTACTTATTAAATTAATTACAATAACTGGGTAAATAACTAACGTACCCCTAAAACCTAACCTTATGTAGTTGCATTATACTACCCAATACTTTCTTAGACACGCAAGTGCACGTACAGTAAAATAAAGTGCAACCCTATTGCACTAAAACTTATGAACACCTATATCTACAAGTTTTGAATTTTTTCATCCTCTGCATTTGCGAAATAACCGACACCCATTCATTTATGTGCTGCTATTATTGTGTGAATAATTTTCTAAAAAACCTTACAGAATACATTTACAAAATACACAATTAGACCGAACATTAGCAGGTGGTAGCATACATTCTCCCCGCATGGACGTATAAAGTTGTGTCAAACCATCTCTGAGGACGTTAAATCCATTTTTAGCCTTACTGACAAACAAACATACCACATTAACTCTCCTACTTACACCAAGACACACACACACATACACACACTAACACTTGTGACAGGAGGCAAAATTGATAGTGCCCAGGTCTAGGATCTGACACTGAGACGCGTTCGCTCCTATTTGTTGATTACTATTGATTTTCTTTGATACTTCATTTAAAAATCAATAGTTGGAAGAGAGAAAAACAGGCATGCTTTACACATACTTTAACATACTATTGTACAGTAGAGAAGCCTTCAGTTTTGGCAGCGTGGTGGCAACCAATTAGGAGAAAAGCTCTTAACAGGTGAAAGTGGGGGAGTGGTGGGGAGGGGCTAACAGATCGATTCTCACTTTTTCCTCCCCAATCACAGAGAGTGGCCATAAATTAAGCTCATCAGTGTTGCCGTGTGGACAGCCAGGATGCACATCGCCTCTGCTCTCCATCTCCTTGTCACTCATAAAGCTCTCATAAGCAATAGCACCACGCTTCAGCCACACAGTGTGAGGGAGGGAGAGAGAGATCGAGATAAAGAAATGAAAGAGAGAAGAGAATGTGATCGCATCACCTTGAGTTCATGCGTGCTCGCAGTTTCTTGGCCTTTTTCCGAGCTTTCTGTCTCTCTTCTCCATCTTTTGCACTGTCGGAGGGCACGCTGCTGTCGGTCATAATGTCTACGATGTACTTTTTTTGAGACAGGTGTTCCTGAGGGAAAAAATTACAAATTATGAGACAAATTATGTAAATACTTGGATATTTTTTGGCTAGTGTGAGAAGTGTTTTCTAAACATTGTTTGGGTAACATGTAACGAGTAACATACATTACTTTTTTGATGTACCAAGTAACTTTGTTACCTTTATAGTTTACACCATAATACCAGCTTATTACTTTTTCAAATAAGCTGATGGTGACAAAAAGTCACGGAAATGAACACATTACTTTCCCTTCAAAAGACACAATGTGGAAGGTTTTAGAGAAATACAATAATTTGATGTTACTTTTAAAAGGTATTAATTCCCCAGTACAGCTTCTGAATTTGTGTGCACACCAGTATTAGTATTATTTATGTAATGTTATAAAGTTTATCCATATTTTGAATTCGCTTTTACTTTTTATATTTAGTTTTCATTTTAGTTTTAGTAATTTTGTTATTTGCTCTTGTCGTTTTTACTACCTTTTTTTATATTTAACTTTGATAAAAATGAAAGTTGTTATTATTTTATTAAATTAGAGCTTTAATAATGTTAGTACTGTAGCATAAACTTATTTCAGTTAGTTGCCATTGCAGCATTTCTCTTTTTTGATTAAGTTTTTTTAATCCAAAACTTATTATAGCTTGAATTTACTGACAATTACCTGTAATAGTTTTAGTTAACTTGAAGGGCAGTAAAAGGGCATATAAATCAAATTTAAGTTGACTCAAACATATCAATTGGGAACAAACAATATGGAAGCCATTTGGAAGCAAACATGCCAAGTGTGCTCATAGGCATGAAAGGATGAAATGGCTTAACCCTTAAAAGCATACCTCTGGTCTTTAGTGACCTGGGAAGTCATTCACTACCCTCCTCCTCATTTATTTTTTAAAGTTAAACATCAACCTCCTTAGTACCCTTCCATCTATTCATTATAAACAATATAACAAGAAAAAAATAATAACATTATATAAGAAAGCCTGTTTTCCCATTCATTTTTTGTAAAAACTGTATAGGGTCTCTAAAGACCCGAGGTGTGTAACAGTGTAAGTATATTTTATCTGCACAACAATAATTTAATCTTTGATGACCACAAGTTAGCAATGTCTGATACACAATGATATGACATTTCACTCATAGTTACCGCAGGCAGAAAACAAAAGAGTAGGAAGAACCATCAGCAAAACTTGAAATATTTCAGCGATTTACTGCAGAGCAACTGAACGCAATCAAATATTAGTGTCACTGTCACTTGATGGTGGATCTGGTGAAGAAGCTGTCAGCGATCAAAATATTGACTTTGAAGATGTTGAAAATGATAGTTTTGAAAATATATTTGAGTGAATATGATACAGATGCTGAATATACTGGGAAATGAGCTCTGACGAGGACAGTGATGATGGTATAAAACATCTGCGCAAACCGAACCCTTCCAAGCTCCAAAAGGAAACAAAATATGCTTTATATTATTCTTCTGTAATTGTTACTCTAATGTCAGGAGAGTTTTATATTATCACAACAGGTCAAGATCCATCTGTGTTAGATATAGATCCGGGTCGCTCAAGACCCGAATATGTAATAATGAATGGCAAAAAATGTTTGGGTTAATCAAAGTTTGCGTTAACTAGCCCATATTAAGCCAAAACAAATGCACATTACATTCATTACAGCTCCACAGATAGACCTCTGAGTTCAAAGCCACGTGCACCTAGAAAAGTCCCTACAGGACAATGGAATGACGAAACATGGGTGTGTCAGAACAGAGTGACAAGAGAAGAGATCAAACATCAAAACGTCAAATCCACAGGACCTCTCCACATAGCACATGTCCAAAGGCAGGGCTTCAACTCCCACACTAGATGTAAAGTGGAGCACCTCCATTGAAAGACCAGGTGTTAAGCTCTTTGTGTGGCATGAAGAGTCCTCCCGGCCCAGGCATTGTGCTCCACAATTACGAAGGCATCTCCTCTATTCGCTGCTGGCATTAAGGCAGCGGAAGTGCTGAGGGGGGAGAGAGGTATAGCTTTCCGTCTCTTTCTGATGATGCCGATATTTCCATGGGAAGAAAGACGGATGTAACTCAATTTCGGACGACGTGATGCATGTGCCAGAAAGCAATTATCCAATTATTCTGTCATCCGGCACCTCGGAGGATGGGAGCAGCGGGTGAGATAGATAAGAGTTCCCACTCTGAGTCGATACTTCAGAGGCCGTATGCTAACAGAGAATGGGAGCCAAAAACCTACTAGGTTGATTCTGGAGCTCTTAAGAAACGTGGGTATATGCACTGGATGAGGCAAATACATAACCTGGTTCCTCATTCAAGTTACAGTTACACATGTAGACTAGCTGTCAGAATGAATTTTATTCAATGGAGTTTTCGGCCCTGTCGATGGTAGAAGAATCTTTCCAGAGTTTACCGTCATTTATACAACAGTTCTTTCTGGTTCACGAATCTTATTGGCTGCGAACCTTTTCCAGCTGTGCAATATTCCCCCAGAATAAGCACGGGAACGTTGCACTGTTTGTATCACTCCGCTTGCGACGATTGTCATGGCGGCAGAGCAAATCCACCATATTCTTTTTTACAAATACTACTGTTGTTGTGTCACGTCACAGTTTTTTAGGCGAGAATGAAGTTGTTTAGAACTCAAATTCTCAATGTGACTTGTATATAAGCTATTTTACGATTTCTTTTGACGTTTTCACAGATGCGAGCTCCAGGCCGTCAGCGTCCATTCAGCGCACATGTACCCGCAAAGAACAGCTTCATCTAGGCTAGTCCTTCGGGATTTTGCCGCTGGCTCTTATATAGATAGTGGTTAAACATATCAAACGGGCAATCTTGGGGTTAAGGGGAAAATTGAGTTTCATAACTTTCTATTAAAGGCCTGTACACACCGGGCCGAATATCGCGCGCGCTTATCGCCAGCGTTTTTCGGCACGTCTTGAGTGTTCACACCCAATCGATTTTCACTGCCGATGCGCCGAGTGAACGTGCAAATTCAGTAGATGCGCTCCCGGTACACAAGGTGGTGCTGCGGCACTTTTACGCTTCTGACACTCGCTTGTCACACAGAAGAAGAAGAGAGACAGTATTTATGTGCTTGCCAAAACCACAGATATTTTATGTCTATGGCCAAAACCATTCACACACTTTTTGCTAACTGGCAAGCAGCATTAGCAGCTCATTTTCTTCTTTGTTTACTTACTACTTCTTCTTCGTATCAATGTGTGCTCGGCAAGACCGTTCTGTCCTTGAGCGCCACCCAGTCGTGTTTTACTGTCACTTCAGCAGCTCCAGGCACCTGAACAAAAGCGCTGATCTCATTGGTCGGCCAGTTTTTAACGTGCCGCGTCAAAATAAAAAAAAAACGAACCCGAGGCATTTTTTTAAAAATGACGCTTTTACGCCTGGCGTTTTACGCGTCAGTGTGCACACTCACATTGGCGCCCTTTGTTTAGTCCCGAGGCGTTAAACGTCGGCGATAAACGCGTGCGAAAATCGTCCCGGTGTGAACAGGCCTTTAGGCTATATTTAACTTAATCCTTTACTAGAGCGCTGCTTTTGTCCGTTTGCTTGTGTCTTTTATAATGGCTATTATTAATTTAGATATTGTTGTTCAATAAATATTATGCAGTATTTGGTATTGATTGTGATATGATTGTGATCTGGACTTCAGAGAAAGTTACATTATTACAGCATTAGATGTCGGCAAAGATTGTTTTAATAAGTGAGTCTCTGGTCAGAAGGAGGAACGAGGAAGTTGTTTTAGCGCTTCAAACTGATTTTTTATACTGGATATAATATTATGGACATCGACCTGAAGAATGAAAGCTATATCAAATGCAGGTAATACACTTGTTTATTCGATCTCTCTCTTAAAATACCATAATACTCTACTCTATATAATACATTAAGCTTCAATTAAGCGACTCAGCGTTCCTTCGTTACTAGTTCTAAAGTGACTTTTTAGAATTAGTAACAGAGGCTTTGGCCACAACTGTCAACTTGAGATTTGAATCCATGGGGGAAGGAAGTATTTCTGTATTATAACATGTATTTTATGAAACCCACAGTAGCTTGATTACAATGGTGCATGTAAACATATACGGATCGTTCATACAATCATTTGCTCACGCTCATGTCATTCCTGTATGACTTTGTCTTTTTTTGTCTGTACAATAAAAGTCAATGGGGTTGATTTGGCCCCAACTTTATTAAAAAGATCTTTGTTCCGCAGAAAAAAAAGTCATAGGTTTGCAACGACATTGAGGGTGAGTAAATTATGACAGAATTTTCAATTTTGGGTGAACTCTCCCTTTAAGATAAAAGTCTGGGGCGACCTATTTGACATAGGACATTAGTTTGAGTCATGGCTTGCGGACCTTTCCCAATCCCAATCCCGTCCTCTCTCTCCCACTTCGCTTCCTGTCTGCTTACTGTCCTATCATAATAAAGGCAAAAACACCAAAAATAAATCTCAAAGGATAAAAGTCTGGGACTTTTAACCTTTTTTATCGTCCATGTCAGATTGGCATCATTCATGTCTAGGGCCAATGGTAAGGGACGAGTTATGTACTCAATAATGATGAGTAAATAACACATAAGGAGGTGGAGCGAACTGAACATTTGCACAAACATCGGCTCTCCGTTTCTTCCAACAGCTCTTCACAGGGTCCATTAACTTTGAACAATAACGAAGCGAACAATAACAAAGTTTTAACGACCACAGCACAAAACAACCTCGAATGCTTGACACCTGTCCTTAATGAATTAGCTTGAGACAAATGTGACAAATTGCCATACGGACCTCCGTTTGAAATCTGTACATTTGCATCATATAGTGTTTCAAATGGATGAGTGATCGTGTGTGTGTGTGCTTGAGGGGGCATCTCCCCCGTGTCCCTCGGGAACAGGAGTCGAGCCCTGCAGTCATAACCATTGCCTCCCTGTGGCCAGAGAGGCATCTGTTGAGTAATCTCTCTGAAAGGCGATCTACTTCGCCTCCCGTTCACTTAATGGGATTGTTTCTATAACACCTCAAAGACGTGCACCATCTTGAGATTATAAAGAGGGGTTTGGAGGAGAGGGGAGCACCACAAAAACAGATCTGTGAGGAGACCAGGGCTGGAGCTAAGCTCATAATGCGGAAGTGAACCCGAAGTACGGAAAACCATTATGTCAATCGTTTCAACAGTCTGAGACTTGATCAGAATTGAATTAAAGAATATACTTTAAGAGTAAAAAAAAAAAATCACGTCGTAACACCACTGCTCTGGATTTACAGAAAAAAAAAAGTTTTTCTAAATGTACACCCTGTGACCCTGGACCACAAAACCAGTCATAAGGGTACATTTTTTTGAAATTGAGATTTATACATCTTTTTGTTTGTTAGGATAGGACAATATTTGGACGAGATACAACTATTTGAAAATCTAGAATCTGAGGGTGGAAAAAAATCTAAATATTGAGAAAATCACCTTTAAAGTTGTCCAAGTCCTTAGCCATGCGTACTAATAATACATTTTCGATATATTTACGGTAGGACATTTACAAAATATCTTCATGGAACATGATCTTTTCTTAATATCCTAATGATTTTTGGCATAAAAGAAAACTCGATCATTTTGACCCATACAATGTATGGTTGGATATTGCCACAAATATACCCGTGCGACTTATGACTGGTTTTGTGGTCCAGGGTCACAAATGATTTTGGTCTTTCCTTAAGTACAACTCAGTGAAAATAGTCAGATCACTTTGATGAATATTAGCATGTCTCAGAAAACACAAACTCTTAAGCATCGGCAATATTAATAGTGATGCTTTCCTTTTTAAAAAAACTACATTAAAAATGTATGCTCTTGAAAAAGGACAATGTGACATATGACGACCTATCAAATTCGATGGACAGGTGATGGACTGGTGTCCACTTGCACAGGGTGATAATAGGAGACTTAAGAGATATAAAAAGTGACAGAGGCCAGCCCGTGGGCTTGAACACCCGAAAAAAACCACAGTGCTTTCTGAGGGACGTAATGAGAGACAACTCAAAACATCACAACTCCGCCGATGCTCAGGGGCTATGGTGAAGCGCTCATCGTCACACTGATACATGTCCCATCCTCCACTCTTTTGTGTGACACAAAAGAGCCGGCAAAAGATGGCTTTCCCCCAATGTGAAACAGACAGCTGTTTGTCATTCAGGTACAATGTAAAGACAGAAGGTATAAGGTAACTAACCAACGACCCACACAAAAAAACTTGACTTGTACATCCCTTGCAGGATGACATTCTAACTTTGGATGTATCATTTGGCATGACGACTTTGTTTTGAAAGGAGCTCTGAGGACGATAAAACAACTTTGTTGTGTTAATTACAACACTGAAGGAAAGGACTGCTATATTTGAGTAATATACAAACTGATAAGTTCTACTTGGATGTTTTAGTGGTATAAATAAAACAACAACATTATTATTATGAATTATAGCATGATCTATTAAATGTAATATTTATAATTAAGATAATAATGAATAGTTTTGCAATTTCATAAAATACTGGGCTGTCAAGAGATTACCTTTTTCATCAAATTTGGCTGAGAAATTACCCCAAAAAGATAATTTAAAGTCATTATTGTGTTAAATGAGAAACGCATTAAATAGACATAAGAAAAATAGCTTTAAAAAGGAACAAATATATATATTATTTGATTCAACAGAATTTATTACACATAAACTTTGTTTTTGTTTTTTTCCAGAAGCTGCATCTGAATATGTATTTTATATATTTACAGACCAAGACAGTTTGGTTATCAACTTTCTTCAAAATATAATCTATAAAAACCAAAAAAAAATCATACAGGTTTGAAATGACCTGGGGATGAGTAAACATAAATAAACAGAATTGTCATTTTTGGACAAGCTATCCCCAAAATATGATTTTTTATTTATTTATTAAGTGATATTCGAAATAAGAAGCTGCCAGTAGGTGGCGGTAACTGTCTAAATGAGTTGCCCTGCGTCCCAATATCCATACTATCTATAAATAGTATCCGAGATTAAAATAAGTGTGTCCCAATGCATAGTATGTTGGTCCCCGGATGGTCTACTATTTCTGGTAGATTTCCGTAATGTGTGTATCCTTGCACACTATAAAATGTACTTTCAGTTCAGAACTACAAACAACAAAACATGGCTGATATGCGTGACCAACGGTGAAAGGTTTAATGGTTTGAGTTACTAATAATCAGTTTACCCTGATGAAAAATATTTTTTTTTAAGCTGTGTAACTTTTTGCGCTCTAGCGGTTAATAAACAGAACTGCATGCGTCTTGGGGAAGAACATTGCAGCCGGAGCTACTTCTCTCGGTTTATGTCTATGGCGAGTCACGCAGGGACTGTGCTCCTCCACAGCACTTCCTACCAGTCCGGTCTGAAATAGTCCCAATATAAACACTTATTATAAGTGTACCATAATGATTCAGGAAACAAGGTTTGTAAACATTTTACATAAAACATTTTTGTAAATCTTGAACACCAAAAAAGTTACGGACAGCAGCTTTAATGTTATCCGTGTTATATTTCATCTGCAATAACAATGTGGACTTTTATAAAGATCCGTTTTGCCATTAACTTCTTAAATGCCTCATTATGCATTAATATGGAGGATTTTAACTGTGGCAAGATGATTGACAGGCCAGTTTATGGTCACATTATGCATCAGGATGCGAGAGAGAGAGCAAAGACGCAATTGTATGACACGGTAGCATGTCCCAAAGCTTGTACTCTTCTGCTTTACACTCAAAAGTATGTACTTTTTCATCACAAAAAGAGTACATACTTTTAAGGCATAGTATAAGTAGGCGAATTGGGACACAGCAAAAGTCATTGAGTCATTCATTCATTCGATTCGTTCAAACGGCTGATTCATTCAGGAATTAAGTAAATGGCTCTCTTTATGAATGGGCCATTGAATCATTGGTTCACCGGTTTTATTCGATCAAAACGCAGATTCATTCAGTAATAGACGCACAACAGTACTTTACAGGTAATATTTTGGTTGGCAAAATTGAGACTATAGCAAAACAGACAATATTATGTCTAAAATAAAACAATATTAACTTCTTATTTATTAAACTGTTGTAAATCATTACCACATTTGCACTCATGCTGTTCGGAACAAATCACAGCACTCGTGACATTGCGCTCGTTACTCGTGTGATATTGCTTAACTATATCATATGATATACACCGATAAGGCATAACATTATGAACACCTTTCTAATATTGTGTTGGTCCAACTTTTGCTGAAAAAACAGCCCTGACCCGTCGAGGCATGGACTCCACTAGACCCCTGAAGGTGTGCTGTGGTATCTGGCACCAAGATGTTAGCAGCAGTTAGCTAGTCCTGTAAGTTGCGAGGTGGGGCCTCCATGGATCGGACTTGATCATCCCACAGATGCTCGATTGAATTGAGATCTGGGGAATTTGTTCAAACTCGTTGTTGTGCTCCTCAAACCATTCCTGAACCATTTTTGCTTTGTGGCAAGACGCATTATCCTGCTGAAAGAGCCACAGCCACCAGTGAATACCGTTTCCATGAAAGGGTGGACATGGTCTTCAACAATGCTTAGGTAGGTGGTACATGTCAAAGTAACATCCACATGGATGGCAGGACCCAAGGTTTCCCAGCAGAACATTTCCCAAAGCATCACACTGCCTCTGCTGGCTTGCCTTCTTCCCATAGTGCATCCTGGTGCCATGTGTTCCCCAGGTAAGCGCACCCGGCCATCCACGCGATGTAAAAGAAACCGTGATTCATCAGACCAGGCCACCTTCTTCCATGGCTCTGTGATCCAGTTCTGATGCTCACATGCCCACTGTTGACGCTTTCGGCAGTGGACAGGGGTCAGCATGGGCACCCTGACTGGTCTGCGGCTATGCAGCCCCATACATAACAAACTGCGATGCACTGCGTATTCTGACACCTTTCTATCAGAACCAGCATTAACTTCTCGAGCAATTTGAGCTACAGTAGCTCGTCTGTTTGATCGGACCACACGGGCCAGCCTTCGCTACCCACGTGCATCATTGAGCCTTGGCCGCCCATGACCCTGTTGCCGGTTCACCACTGCTCCTTCCAAAATGTTCACTTGCTGCCTAATATATCCCACCCACTAACAGGTGCAGAGATGAAGAGATAATCAGTGATATTCACTTTACCTGTCATAATGTTATGCCTGATTGGTGGAAATACGGGACAAAAAAAATGTAAGGCATTTTTGCCTTGATATCTTGAATTTTAGGGACATTCGAACTGCATTCTATAGGATTCGCGACTCAGTAAGTTGTTTCTTTAATTCATGTTCGTCACCAATCAACTGTATGAAATGTAAGATGAACTACGTAAGTCTGGGGCGGCACGGGTGCATTAATTATTTGATGTTTTATAGATTCAACATGTTCCCTATAATATATTTCTATTGAATACATTTATATATAAAATATACAACACAAGTCTGGACTTAAATCCATGAGCATTTGTGTGCCAACCACTAGGCCATGACTCTGAAAAACTGTGATATTTTAGCTGGAATAACTCAACATTCAGCTGTGTTTCTTCTTGATCTGGCGTCAAAGGTTGAGGATAAATAAAGCTCCAATGTGTCAAACACAACGGGCCTGGAGCGGTGATATATCACATTAAACCAGAACAGATGACAACCAATAAAGGATAATATAGAGTCCAAGAGGCAATCCAAGTGTCCCGCAGCCACACTGATCCATTGCTGTTGATAATCGCTGTATTTTCAATTTAACTCCAGAGTCTTTTAAATAGCGAAATATGACTAAATACGAGGACAGACGGAGGCTCTGGAGCCGCTTCCGCTGAAAAACTACGTAGTGACCTCTGCACGGTTCAGCCAACCATCTTAGTTTTAATTAAAAATCTTTCATAACGGCAAGAATTATGGAAGTGCCGACTGGAAAATAGTTGGCGGTTGTGTGAATGAAATACTGCACACCAAAATGAGCAGAGACATAAATAAGGAGCACCGGAGCGTCCATGGCAAGTCTATCCAAACAAGTCCCGTGGCCAGGTTTCCTTAAAACGCAGCAACTGTGAACGAATTACCAAAATTGCACATTTTGACATATATTGCTTATAAACTCCTAGAGAAGAAAAAATATTAGTAGTAAGTTCTTTTCCAATAAGAGCCAAGGACACGGTAATGAACTCTAGGACAAATTTACAGTTCAGACACCCTGAAGTTTCTAATTTTGCTAATTTCGCTGACTGTTACAGATTGCGTCGTATAAATCACAGGTAAACGGTTTCCTTTTTTGTGTAAACCAAATGAATGCTGTTTAAAAACTAGTTCCATGTGAACGGTTAATTCAATTAAATACATCAAGCTCCACGATTCAGGCAGGCCTCATTAAGTCAGCCGCACCTGACGCGGCGCGGTGGCTCGACTGTGTGTTTATCACACTGTCAGGCAGAGAAATAGGTGACTTCGGCCAAGGCTAATGATTTAGAGGCAGCACTGGGGGTTTAAATATTACTCGCTGAAAAAAAAGAGGTTCGAATGAAGGAGGTCCAGGGGCCAAAGGTGCGACATATAGCACCAACAGTTGTCAGCCGTACAAAGAAGCCCAGTGTGAAAGCCAATCTCATATTGCGGTGAGAGATCCCGCATTTAACGAGCCGCGTTCAGGGGAGAGGCACTCTGTCAAGCCCAGAGACAAGGCAGGGTGATCTCACCCCACGCCACATACACAAACACTATTAGTGTTGATTCGCTCAAAGCCTTTTATGGTCCCACAAACCAGGGGAAATATGGGAAAGTTGGTGTTGATCCTCTCAACCTTTACAGATATGATAAATGATGTGCAAAATCATAAAAATGAAATGTATACCCTAAAAATGAAGTTGAATGTGTGTGCGCTGTTTGTGTGTTCCTGTGAGAAACATGAGCAGGAGTGAAATTAACAGTTTTTAACCGTATAATAAATATAATGTATAAAAATATGAATCATTATATGTATAATTCAAGATTAGGATGAAGTGTTATATTTTGTTGTTATTTTACAAATGTATAATAATTGTTTGTATAATTTATAATAATTAACAATATTTTTTTTTTTTAAGACATTTTGGGGAAACATTTAAATAATGAAAAATAAGCCCATTCGATCCAGAATTAATGTTACATTTTATTGTATGTTGTTATATTATATATATGATCAAAAAAAATATTATTATTATTATTATTAAGTATATTATATATACATTTATTAGGATGTACATGTCATTTATACATTTAATATGCATCAAAATCTCACAAACTCACAAAGCCTGATTTCTTCAGTGTTTTTTAGTGGGGGAAACTCACCACCTCCTCGTCCGACAGCTCCCGCCCTTGAATGCTGCTGCTGTCCCGCACTGCCTGCTGGTGCCTCTTACCCTTAATGTGACTGAACAGGTGGACCTCAGAGGTGATCTGCAACACAAACACAGAGGCCGGAGACCATGTGAGGCGATTCGCCAAATATAAAGCCATGGGCCAGAAACATGCCAATCTACCACACAATACGTTTCGGCATCATTCATGGACTGACAGTTCTCAGGTGTCAAAGACATATGTCCCAAACCTTTAAAGCTAAATATGATCCCTTGATCCTGACAGACATCTGCAGAGGTGACAGACATATCGCATAAGAGATAGAAAATCACAAAACACTGATGAATAACTGATAACTAAAATGACTAAAGAGCTTTGACACCTTGGTTTTGAATGCATCGGCGCCCCAAGCACTGTTTTTACCAGCTCGAATATCACCTCTTGAGTTTGTAGAGCAGCTCACCTGTCCTGAAAACTCAAGAGGTCATGTGAAAAGCATATAAGACTCCTACCCCATTGAATGTCTGTATTATTCATGTAATGGTTCTGTTTGGCATGAGAAACCGCACTGGTGTAGCCAAGTGCTGAAAGATCTGAGCTGGTAAGCAAAAGGTTGACGGTTTAAACCCGATCTTGAACTACCACCATCAAAACATCTCTTTTTGTGTTGCACAAAAGAAAAAAATTGGCTTTGAACAACATGTGGGTGAGCTTTGAACTTTCATTTTTGAGTGAACTTTTCAGATAACCGAAAAGGTTGTAGGTTCAACCCCCAGAAAAGGTGATCACTTTTGTGCATTTGGAATAATTCACCCAAAAAAAAACCCCAATTCACTCACTTTCATATTGTTAAAAAACCTGTATGACTCTTTCTGTGGAACAAAACATGATATTTTGAAGAATGTTTTGATTTTTTATTCCATATTATGAACCCATTATTGACTAATGGGACCCAAAAATGACAAAGGTAGTTTGAAATTAATCTACACGAGCTGAATGGAAAGATTTTTCTACCCTAAGACAAACATCATACAGGTTTGCAATATGAGGTTGAGCAAATGACAATTTTCATTTTGAGGTAAACTTTTCCGATAACCTAAAAGTTTGTGGGCTCAAACCTCAAAAAAGAAACTATTTTAAACGGCAAAAAGTACATAAACAAGAAGGAAATAAATGAATCTACACAAGCTAAATGAAATGATTTTTCTACTTTTTTTGTGTTCCGCAGAAGATAAACATCATACAGGTTTGCAAGATAAGGTTGAGCGAATGATAACCTTCATTTTGAGGTGAAGTCTTCCGATAACCTAAAAGGTTGTGGGTTCTAAACTCAAAAAAGAAACTATTGTGCCCATGATTAAAACAATTAAAGGAATATTTCACCCAAAAATAATTTACTCGCCCTCATGTCGTAACTAACCCTAACTTTCTACTGAGGAACAATTTTTTAAATTATTTTTAGATTTTTTTTGTCCATATTATGAAAGTGAAACGGCAAAAAGTAATAAAAAGTAGGGAGAAATTAATCTACATGAGCTGAATGGAAATATTTTTCTACCTTTTTTGTGTTCCTGCAACACTGAGTAAACCAAAATTTTCATTTTGATGTAAACATTTCCGATAACCTAAAAGGTTGTGGGTTCAAACCTAAAAAAAGAAACGATATCACTGTTGTGCCCATGATCAAAGCAATTAAAGGAATATAGCGCCCAAAAATAATTTACTCGCCCTCATATCGCTCAACAACATTCACAACTTTCTTCTGAGGAACAAAAAAAGAATTATTTTTAGATGTTTTTGTCCATATTATGAAAGTCAATGGGGTCCAAAATTTTCAAATGGCATTTTCTACCTTTTTTGTGTTCCGCAGAAGACAAACATCATACAGGTTTGTAATATGAGGTTGAGCAAATTACAATTTATAACCTGAAAGGTTGTGGGTTCTAACCTAAAAAAAAAAAAAAAATCACTATTGTGCCCATGATTTAAAAAAAAATGAAAGGAAAAGTCGCCCTCATATCATTAAAAAACATTTAAAACTTTCTTCTGTGGAACAAAAAATTATTTATTCGAGATGGTTTTGTCCATATTATGAAAGTCAACGGGATCCAAAACTTTCAAATGGCAAAAAGAACATAAAAGGTAGTTTGAAATTAATCTACATGAGCTGAATGGAAAGATTTTTAAATCTTTGTTTTCCATACAAGAACAAAATTCACACAGGCTTGAAACGACACGAGAGTGAGTAAATCATGACAGAACTTTCCTTTAACCTAATGTTACTCCAAGGGAACTGAACCTGAAAGTGGCTTCGCATGAAAGTGACCTGAGTGAAAAATTCGCAGCAGAATTCAACAGAAAAGTGGGAAAGTTTTTCCAATGGCAGGTGAGGACAACAGTATCTGGATGCTCGTGTTGTTTGTCTCCTTTGAGTCCTGGAGTTGAGCCCACACAGGACAGTCTGTGTATAATGTCATTAGCTAGAGTGCTTCCCGCTGACCTAAAGATGATCTCTGGTGTCAGAGCCTGGCCAAGGTCATCTGACATTTTTAACAAGATTTCATTCTCCCCAGCGCTTAATCTGATGTCAGTTTGAAGCTCCAAGGTGTCTGGCCCCAGTTGCAGTAAAAGCTGGGCACGTCAGAGATAAATGCGGCCACTCAAAGATTTGTTGCCTGTCGCTTGAAAAGCATAATCACGCCCAGCTATTAATCTCCGCCTAGAGTTCATGTTTAATTAATGCAGTTAAATTCTCATTTACATGCATTCTCTATGAAAATCCTCTGAATCACCTTGTAGTCTGCTATTTTATGTACTCTGCCTGGCAAAGCAGCACAGACAGACTGTCCATCCTTGTAGGAATCGTTGCACTCGTGTCTGGAGCGCTTAACATATTAATACTAATCCAAGTGATCAGAGAGAATCCCATAATGCAGCACCTACCTCAAAGTTACAGAGTGAGCACTGCTTCTTGCGTTCATAAGGGGTGAGTTTGGGAGCGTAGTCCGTGTTGGCGTGTCTTCCGCTGCTCAGCTCGGCGGCCTTCTCTTTCCTCTGCTCGATCTGCTCCATGTGTCTACGGCTGCTCTCGTCATGCTGAAAACACATTTGACATTCTAGCAGTATTGTCAAGGCGCAGGGTTTACGGAAAAGGGGATAAACACTGAAAATGCAGTCAGAAACGTGATTCATTGTGATAGTTTACCTTCATCTGGATTTTCTTCTGTAGCTCCTCCATGGCCTCCTGCTGAGCAGCACTGAGAGCAGCCAAACGCTCCTCGCGGTCCCTGCAGTGTGTATATTAAATAAAACCTATTATTCTTTTTTATATACATATTTTTCAACTTTTTTAGTTGAAAGTAATGTTAGTAATGTTGCTGTTTGAGCATGAAAAGAAGAGAGTTCTTCTCTATATCAGTGCACACTGTTTCTGAACTCCCTGAAACGCCTCGATTGTAGTCTTGAGTTTTCATCCGGGAACAAACATGTCACAATTTTCCTCATTTAAGTAATTCCCACCCAAGGAATATACACAAATAAAAGGGCGAGGCCTGGTTGACAGTGTTCATTTCGTTGACGAATAATTTTCGTCAGCAACCTTTTTTCACTGACGAAAACGAGACGATAACTAAATAAAAACTAGTGTTGGATGACGAGAACTTTGAGGAAAATCAACTTTAATTTTCGTCAACAAATAAAAACGAGACGATAATGTTAGGGAGGGGCGATTAGGGAAGAGATCCAGTCAGAACTGATGTCCTGTGTAACAGATGAGCACATTTGATTTGAACGTGCGGATCTAACCGCTGGAAAACGCTCTACAGGCTCACGCATCCCCAATCCAGCGCTCCAGAGCGGCTCACAATCAATGAATAACACACATTTATGCCAGGCAATTGTTTATGAACTAATGCTGATGAATAATAACAATGTTTACTTTACCATGTTTATAGTAATATGTTTGAGACGGACATATTTTATCTCCCTCATCAGAATGAGCATCCTGCAACTGCAATAGTAAGGCGCAGAGACTTCAATGTGTACTTCGAGCTTGTTAATAATTAAAAGTCAAGCATTATACATTCGTTTTTGGTTACATAATAAACTGTATTTAATTTCATACCCATTTAAGTCATACTCAGGAGGAAAGACCAGTATTTGACACATTCAATAAAGTATCAGGGTTATAACAGTGAACTAAAACCATTTAAAAAAAAAACTTTACATTACTTGAAATTAAATAAATGTTAACTGAAATTAAAATATATAAACAAATTTATTTGAAGCTTTAGCTTAAAGGATTAGTTCACTTTCAAATAAACTTTTGCTTATAATTTACTCACCCCCTTGTCATCCAAGATATCCATGTCTTTCTGTCTTCAGTCGAAATTAAGATTTTTGATGAAAAGATTTCAGGATATTTTTCCATATAATGGAAGTCAATAGACCCCATACGGTTCAAGGTCCAAATGAGAGGTTCAGTACAGCTTCAAAAGGGCTTTAAACCACATCAAACGGTACCAGACAAATATCCTGAAATCTTTTCATCAAAAATCTTCAATTCTTTTCGACCGAAGACAGAAAGACATGGATATCTTGGATGACAAGGGGTTGAGTAAATTATAAGCAAAAGTTTATTTGAAAGTGAACTAATCCTTTAACCTGATATGGCCTACTAACTAAAACAGAAATACAAAGTTATAAAAACTATTTCGATGTTTTTAAAAAAACAAACAAAAATGTGAATTGAGCTCTCTTTTGTGTATTTTTAATGTAAAAAAAGAAATTATGTCAAAATGTCAGTTCAAGTGACAGTCGGTTATGTAATGCTTAAACGCTTAATGTATTACAATTTAACTAAACTAATTCGATTTTAGGAGACTAAATCTACTGTAGATTTAGTCGACTAAAACTAGACTAAAACTAAAAACAATTCAGGTGACTAAAATATGACTAAAACTTAATCAAAATGTGCTGTCAAAATGAACACTGCTTGGTTGAGTTAGTTAGTAGTGTTGAAACCAAGCGGTAACCTCCCGTGGTCTCTCTTGAAGCCAACAGGGAAGTGAATTAAACTGCAATTCATCGACTGTCACTGGCCGCTAGAGACAGGCTCCAAAAGGGAGTCAAATCTGTATCTCCCCCGTGTTAAAATGCCCAACTTTACAGCAGAAAAATATTTTTCCAAACAAAAAGTGGTTTTGGTCTATAGAGCTAATTTTGCCCTTCATGGCATCTGTGAGGGGGGTGAATGTTTTATAACTCATCCGTTTAAATTATATTAAGCATTAAAGTTTTGCATAATTAAGGGCGTGGCCACTTGAATGACAGATGGATTGCCACTATGGTCGAGCTCAGTGATGGGAATAACGGCGTTATAGACAAACGGCGTTACTAATGGAATTATTTTTTTCAGTAACGAGTAATCAAACGAATTAGTTTCTCCCGTTACAACATCGTTAGCGTTACTGAGAATAAAATGCGGCATTACTATAATTGAGCTGTTATAAAAACTGAAGCTGTTTTCATCCGAACAGGCTCCCTGTCAGTCGGACCTGCAGCGCTTTTTTTTCTCTGGTTGGTTGGTGTGTGTGTGTGTGTGTGTGTGTGTGTGTGTGTGCGGGCGTGCGTGCGTGCGTGCATGCCATGCGTGCTGGGGGGGTGGTACACATAACTGATGATGATTGGTGGGTTGGAGAGGTTGAGGTTGATAGGTTGAGTTCACACACACCTATGACACGCATATGCACAGTCACACACATCAACGACCAGGAGGAGTCAGAGCGATGGCAAGTCCAACAACTTCAAAGGTAGCTTTCGCAAACTGGAAGTATAAGTGCTACTTTTCCCTCGTTGAGGTGAAAGGTAAGAATGTTTATGTAATGTGCAACTTATGCCCAGGAAGAAAGAATTACTTGCCACCGACGTGGAGAGACTCTAATCTAATGAAGCGCCTCACATCATCACATGCTGCCACAAAATGAGTGGCTAAAAACCCAGGTACTATAGTACTGATAATATTTACATAATATTGTCGCTCACATTGTCCCACAGCAACATTACAATAGTGTAAATAATTGTACAATGTTTTATAATAATAATTTATTCTATTTAGTGTCCAAGTCATTCATTTAACATATTTAATATTGGGGGGATCCAAGTTATTTGACATATTTGAACATTTGAAAAAAGAAAAAACAAAACAAGTAACACAGTAGTTACTTTCCCTGCTAATTAGTTAGTTTTATAATGATGTAACTCAGTTACTAACTATTTGTAAAAAGTAACTATAATTAATTACTTTTTTAAAGTAACGTGCCCAACACTGGTCGAGCTAGGCGGGCGTGGCTAGCAACCAGGCACCTCAGCTCCACCCGGCCGATGAATACGGAACGCGGTCTGTCTGAAGTTCTGTTTCAAGTTTTAAATATTAATATTTTTCTAACAAAACCCCATCATTTTGCTTTAGAGGGCCTTTATTAACCCCCCGGAGCTGTGTGGAGTACTTTTATGATGGATGGATGGATGTGCTTTTTTGAGCATCAAACTATCACTGCCAAGCTTGGAAGCGTCAGGATATTTATTAATATAACTCTGATTATGTTCATCAGAAAGAAGAATGTCACATACACCTGGGATGGTAACTAGGGTAAGTAACTCATATTCAACTACTCCTCTAAACCTGTATGAGTTTCTTTGTTCTGTTGAACACAAAAGAAGATATTTTGAAGAATGTCGGTAGCCAAACAGTTGACAGCACCCATTGACTTCCATAATGGGGAAAAAGGCAATGGGACCCAAAACTGTTTGGTTACCGACATTCTTCAAAATATCTTCTCTTGTTCAGCAGAAGAAAATAAACTCACACAGGTTTGGAACAACATGAGGGTGAGTAAATGATAACAGAATTTTCATTTTTGGGTGAACTATCCCTTCAAGGGATACAAAGTAAAACGTTCCCTAAACCAGGCAGTTTCTCAAAGCCTATTCCCTTGGGGGTTTTTTGCATTGGCCTTGTGTTTTGCTGAATCAGTATTTTGGTCTGTTTGGCAGGACATGATGCTGACCTGGCTCTCTCTCGTGCTGCGTCTTCCCTCGCCCTCTCTTTCTCCTGCCGCTGCTGCTCGATTCTAGCCTCTTGTTCCCGTCTCTTCATCAGAAGCTCCTCCACACGTGCCTGTCGCTCCGCCTCCAATACCCGCTTGCGCTCCTGAAAAACATCACACAGTTGCACATTTAAAGCATGAAACAAATATAAGAAACAAAACGTATGATGGGCCAAAAGAGACAAGCCCTATACCTGGACGGCTTCATCCCTGGCTTGTTTTTCTTCCTGCCTCCGCTGGCGTTCCTCCTGCAGCTCATTAAGCCGTTGTTCGTATTCGTTTAGTTTGGCCAGAACATCGTGCCTCTTGTTCTGGGCTTCCAGAGTGTTGATGAATGCGATCTCATTCACCTACACGAATCACCAATATATTCTTAGCACAGAGATTTCCGAATGAACTGCAATAGGAATAGTGATATCACTTTGTTTCACAAATATTAGGAACTTCTGACCTTCGCCTCTTCTTCCTGTGCTTTCTTCACGATGGCCTGGAGTTGAAGCTCTCGTTTGAATTCAGCATGAAGCAGCTTCTCCTCCATCATCTTTCTCCTCTGATCTAACAGCTCCTCTTTCCACTTCCTCACCTCCTTCTCCTGTGAAAGAGAGAGGCACACGAAAAGATCAAATCCCAACAAAACGGTCTGCAGAAGTCTTGTCAGGAGTGTGAATGACACATGTTAGTGGTCCACTTCAAGTGCAGATATATAAACATGCGATACTCTATCTAAGATGTCTTAGATCTCACTCCTCCGACAAGAATGGAGCAGAACAAAAACAAACATATTCTTACCAACATCAGTTTTATGAGTCTCACCAGGAGTGAATCACCCTGAACGACTAAAATGGCTGTTAAGTGATTCTTTCAACATCTATGCGAATAGGATTTTCCCCTGTGGCCGAGGCAGGCTGGGAGAGGCTAAATGAGCTGTGTCTGCAGGTGTTAAAGGGAAAACATACTCTTTCCATGAGTTTCTGCAGCTTGTGGGTCTTCTCCTCTCTCAGTTTGGCTCGGAGCTGCTGGGCTTTAAGTTGCTTCTCTTCGTGTTTCTTCTTCGACTCGGCAATGGTTCTGATAACAAACAGCGAAACCCGTTTAGATGTTGTCAATCAGTTTTCTCATGGATATTTAGATTAATTAATTACAACTAAAACCACAAACATTCATATACTTAGAACTGCCCTCAAATGAAGATACATCATTTGCATTTATTCAAAAGACATTGAGCCCTATCATATACCCGGCGCAATGCAATGTTTTTTTGTTAGTTTCATCCTGAAGCTGTTCTAAATTTCCACGTCCAGCACCACGTTGTTTAAATAGCAAATGCACTCACGCCCATCTGTTGGCCCATGGGTGTGCTGGTCTGAAAACGAGGTGTGTTCAGGCGCATTGTTGGCGTGTTGCAGTCGTTTTCGGTTGCCTCAAAATAGCAACGCACCAAGAATGCGCCTGAACACACCTCGTTTTCAGACCAGCACAACCATGGGCCAACAGATTGGTGCAAGTTAATTTGCTATTTGAGCAACGTGGGTGCTGGACATGAAAATGATAACTGCGTCGAGTTGAAACTAGCAAAAAAACAGCCTGGCGTTGCATTGCGCAGTATTTTTTGTATTATTTAAAGGGCGCTTTAGTAATGCTGCGTTCACACCAAACGCGAATAGAGCGTCAGGAGCGAGTGATTTCAATGTTAAGTCAATGGAAAGGCGTGTCTGGAAGGTCCCGCGGCGCGATGGATGCGATTCCGCCTCATTCGCGCTAACTGGATTGAGCGTCTTGCGCGATACGCGCGTTATGCGTGAGTGGTGCTTTTTGTGCATTCACGCGTTTTAATCGAATTCGCGTCTGACGCCCGAGTTGAAAAATCTGAACTTTGGCGTCAATTCGCGCCGCGTTAACCAATCAGGAGCCTGCTCGCTGCTGTCACGTGGTAAAGTGACATGATGAGAAACCCTGCATAATTAAAAAATACTACTATTGTGTCACAAAATGTAGTTTTAAGACTTTTTCAGGTGGGAATGTAGTTGTTTAAAGCTCAAATCTGTGGTTTATTTATAAAGAGAGCGCCTATTTAAAAAAAAAAATCTTGTGTTTGTGGAGTTGTGAGATCCAGGTGATCACCGGGCGCTCAGCGCTCATTAACCCCGGCGAGAGCAGCCTTTCCTCTGCCAGTCCTTCTGACGTTTGCCACTGGCTCTGATGTCCTGTAGTGGTGCGTCTTGTGTGGATCTAACGGCCGATCTTTGGTGTCATGAATCTCTAATTTGTTGTCTGCCAAATCGTTTTGACTGAGGACAAAGAGAAGTTTCATAACTTAATTTTTTACGTTTAAAGGATTTAAAGGGGTGGTAAACCACGATTTCACTATTCTAACTTTAGCTAACGTGTAATGTTGCTGCTTGAGCATAAACAACATCTGCAAAGTTACAACGTTCAAAGTTTAAAGCAAAGGGAGATATTTGCTTTTAAAGAAATCAGTTTCTAAGGACTACAGCAAACGGCCGCTAGGCGACTACAGACATTCCTCCAGGGTTGGTGACATCAACAGGCTCAATATTTACATAAACCCCTCCTCCGAGAATATTAAATAAGGGGGGGTGAGGCCATTTTGTATCGCGGCGCTGTTGTGGTATAGTAGGCTGGAGTGTTGTTGCCGCGATGCCAAGGAAACGCTGTTATTTTCATCCGGATTGCAGGTCTGGGGTACTTGCTCTGTTCAGCCTTCATAGGGACGGGGGTGCGTTGCAGAGCGTTTAAAATAAAACATGTTATATGCACGTGTGTTTGAGTCAGCGGGGAACAGGCGCGTGCGGGGCTCCTGCAGCACATCCACGGAGGAGAACATCCACCGTCTTCGCGATTTCAATGCCAGATTTGCACAACGTCAGCTGCGTGAAAAAAACACTGCCGGTGCGTGGATGCATGACGCGCGCGCTGCACATTTCACGGAGGACAACACAAACTTCCACAAACTTCGCGAGTTCAATACAGGATATGCACAACGGCTTGTCCTGAAAGCTGGATTTACAAACAGAAGCTGTTCACGGGCCACAACCTGTAAGTCTGATTTATTTTTCATCGATGTGTTTTCCTGTAATAGGTTGTAGCAAGGAAGTAAACAGATGACAACGCTGTTCTGCAAACCAGTCTGTTAAATGCTCATTCATACTTAACGTTATCCGACGAACACCTAACGTTACAAACACTAACGTTAAAATCTCAACAGCGAACCTGGCATTAGTGTAAATGATTCTTTGATTAGAGCTTTTATGTATTGTTTATCTACAGGCACGCTAAACATGGTTCTGTGTGTGATTTGGCTAACTTACTAGTAAAGCCAGTGCTTAGTGTTCGTTTTGGGTTAGTTCTTGTGACAGATATTTGGCTATAATCGTTCTAAAAATACAAAAGTTAAAGTGCCATTCAGTAGCGATCACTATAGATCCGCAGTCTTTACTCTTGAGGACTGAACAGGTTCTGCTCGATCATCTTCACTCAAATGTTCTGGGTCTGATTCGGGCTCAGATTGGTATGGTTTTATTGACGCCGTTGTTTCTAACACTGACCAAAGCACAGCCTCCAGGTAAGGGGCGTGACGTTTCCGACAAACGTGCACTAGGCGTTTAGCGAATCACAACACACTGGGCCAGCTAACCAATCTGAGCCCATCGCGTATTTTTGAGGGACTGGCTTCATACAACCCGGAAAGCATCAGACCGTTTTACAAGGAGGGACAGAGCAGTGTAGAATAAAGGTCAAATATATGAAAAATAAGGCAATTTTTTTTTAAAACGAAGCATGAACACATGTTACAGTGCACCCCACAAACACAATCAAGCCTTCAAAAGAATGTGTTTTACCACCCCTTTAAATATACATGCAGTGAAGATAATGTAGGCGTTGCCTGGACCACATTTGTGTGGCTATTAATGCTTAATATATATTTTTAATGAAAATGAAAAGAGGCAGAGTGGTGTTTTATGACATATTTCTCCTGGAGCGCCTTGAACGCATGTCTATATCGCTTCAAACGCTCAATTTATACGCTTGTCTAATTCACTGTGGAAGAGCGAATGGATTCAAAATGTTCACGAGTCAAACTAGACACGGTAGACGCGATTTTGACGCTCTATTCGCGTTTGGTGTGAACGCAGCATAATATGCGCCTATAGGTGGGTACACAACGCGCGCAAGTGCTTTTTAAACACAGGGATGCGCAGCAGCACACATACATGACAAATATTAAATAGAAAAGTAATATTAATTACAATGTTAAAGGTTATTATTGTGTAAATAAAGATAAATGTATCAGAATGACCTATTTGCTGTAATGACGAATGAAACTGGCGAATTATTTGACAAATCGTGGCAATACACACTTGTATTTAAACTGACTAGTCCAGGATATCGCCGACGCGGCCTTGGACCTGGAAGGATTCTCGCTTGTGCGGGCGGAACAATCGGGGAAAAACAGAGGCGGTGGTGTAGCTGTGTATGTGAGTAATGACTGGTGTAAACAGATGTTGAAGTTTTATGCTTGAAAATGAGACCCTTTTATCTACCGAGGGAGTTCGGAAGCATTGTTGTTTATATTTTCTTTCACTTTGTATTTTTATATCAATATGGTACAACAACCTATTCAATTCAATGTGATAAACGAGTTAGGTCAAAAGTAATCCAAAAGTAGTCCGATTATATTACTTTACATTTGTAATGTAAATGGATTACATTACTAACTATAATTTTTGTAATGTAATTTGGAATCAGTTTGTTTTGTTTATTACATTTTTAATGCCATGTTAGCATCGAGGCTATTTACATAGCAAACACATGGTCAATATCACAATCCATAAAATGTAAATTATATTAATAACTATATTAATGACACATTCTGAAATATTCCATGAAAACATGTTTCTGAATAAAACATTTTTTCTAGCAGTATCATAAAAATTTGAGTCCAACAGAAAAGGAACTTCGGCCGTGTAAGTCTTGAGTGACCCAGTCGGCACCTAGTGACGACGACTTGGTCATGTCTTAATTTGAAGTTATGAATTTGGAATCAGTAACTGACTACAATTTGTAAGTAATCTACCCAGTATATCTCTAATGAAATGTAGTTATAAAGTTACTTACAGTCAATAGAAAGCCATCAAGTCATCCTATGTGTGTATGACATTCAATCGGAGTTATATTAAAAAATGTCCTGGCTCTTCCAAGCTTTATAATGGCAGTGAATGGGAGCCCAATATTTGAAGACCAATAAAGTGCATCCATCCATTATAAAAGTAATCCATTCGGCTCTATATTCAACTTACGAAGAAAGTGTAACGCCTCTCGCAGTTCAAAACGCTTACGCTACGTCCCACATCAACATCATTGCAGTTAAGTTTTTTCCTTAAATTGAATATGGCTAAATCATGGGTAATTTTCTTTTTTGGGGTGAACTAATCTTTTAAAACCCTTGTATGGTCTTCGTTTGGGAATTACACTCAGGGTCTTTGGGGTCTCCACAGACCCCAGGCAACAAAATGTAATTTTGTAACAAAACATTTTTTTTTTTTTTTTTAGAACAAATGTAATTTTACTCTGTTTATTAATGTTTTTACTCAACATCTGTGCAGTTTTTGGAGTATTTTTAATCATTTTTAAATTTATATAAATAAATTTAAATATATATTTTTTAAATGGATTTTCACACCAAATAAATTGTTTTTATGTAAAATTCACTTTATAAAACACACACATTTCTAACTTTCATTCGTGGGGATAACATGGATAATTTGACATGGAGATTTTTGCCCATCTTGGAAAATACAGTAAAAAAAAAAAAAAAAAAAAAAAGACTTTTACCAGTAAATGGCTGCAGAGCTCCACTATTTGCTATATTTGACTGACTGAAAGACATCTTTTCACAAGTATTTTTCAGTTGGATTCATATCTAAATGTTATGAAATCACAATTACAGCAATTAAAATGAATTAATTTAGTCAAACTTTAGCATTTTTTTGTACTGAAAAAAATATTTTTTTCAATGATGTTACATTATGATTAGAATCAAACCTGAACAAGAGAAAAGTTGGAGTCTTTAGAGTTTATCATTTATTTCAAACATCTGATTTTCTTATAATTCTACAAATTTAATCTACACTTCAGTTACTAACTGTAACAGAACAAAAATGTACAGAAATGAACAGTTATATTACATATTGAGTAAAAAATACACAACATGAACATCAAAATGCAATGAACTGAACAGCAATAACAAGCAATTACAAATGTATTCCTGTGTGTGTGTGTGTGTGTGTGTGTGTGTGTGTGTGTGTGTGTGTGTGTGTGTGTGTGTGTGTGTGTGTGTGTGTGTGTGTGTGTGTGTGTGTGTGAGCATGATCATTTTGCATTGTGGATGTTTTATGCAGTGCTAGAAGTGTGCCACTTCATTTCTGTATGCGTGTTCTGTGTTGTTTCTTTTTTCAAGGATGAATTTTGTCCATTTTCTAAGCAGACCCTGAGTGTGACTTTTTTTTGTCACACGAACATAAAAACAGATATCAATCCAATTTATTATTTTATTTGTAGATCTAGAGAGTGTTGACAACCGTACAAAATCTCATGCCATTTGGACAAAAGGGAGAATTTTTTTTTATATTTGAGCAAACTGATCCTTTGGGGTCAGAAAAGACCCCGAAGACCGGAGAAGGGTTAAGCAGACAGTCTACTAATACCGGTACTCTAATGACTGCCGGTTGACAAGTTACTTATAGTTAGTAGAATATCTAAAGTGGACCATGGAAATAAAGTGTTACCTGCTTCTGTAACAAATGGGAATATGTGAGTTTGTTACCGTTTGCGTGAAGGAGAGGACAGCTTCTCGTGCATGTGAATGCCATGGCCCGGTGGGCGGGCTGGCTCCTCCTCCACCATGTCACCCCAGGACGTGCTCTGACGCCAGGGCTCTCGAGCTGTCAGAAAAGCAAGTGATGCAATTACACATTTACAAGAAGTGTTAGACCGATGCATCATACCTGTCCTTTTGAGATTATCAGCCTCCAGTGTTGCAAGAAAAGCATTTCTTATAATTTGATTAAATTAAGTCAATTGAGAGACACAACTTTCATGATGTCCAGAGGAAAAATGCTTGTCTATAGTAAAAAATTTGAAAGGATGACATGCAGTTAGTTATATTATTTTAAAATGTAATGAAAAAAGGTACCACATTACTTTTCCAACACCGTTTTCAACTACTTTCAAGTAAATATTGTGGAAAATAAATGTTGCTGAAAAAGTTCATTTATAGATTTACTGTACAACTTAGCAATGCAGATGTTTATTACATCATTACCGTCATAATCGGCTAGCATCTCGCTCCAGTCTAAGTTCAAGCCACAACATCCACTCCCGATACTTGCCTGTAAGAGAGCAAAATAACAAAAATGACACTAAGTTCAGAAAACACTGCACAAGCTAAGAAAATGTATGTCACTGTAATTACATTACCCATATTGTTGACTTACAGAGAAGTCGCTTTCATTGTCCGTCTCCAGTTCGTTGTTCTCCGCTTGGATCTCCCGTGTCAGCTGTTCCTCCTCAGCGATGGCACTTGCGATTGCCTCTTCGTTAGCTTTTTCCAGGCGGTCGGCCAGCTCTTCCTTCTTAGCCAAAACTTCAGCCATGGATTGAGGCTGACAACAGGCACAACAAACTCGCACTGAGCCATTGAAGTCACCACCCCAAACAGAGGCACGAAATGTGCAGTACAGCGCCAAGTTAGCCACATCAGGCTTTTGAGCACATGCCCAGGCAGCACAACTTCAATTAAGACATGTTGCAATCAATTCAGCACTTTATCTGAAATGAGGCTAGACTTGAATTTCTGAAATTCAAACATTTAATGCAATCCAATTTTAAATGTTTGGTGGAAGCCTGCATACCACAAAACTCCAAAATGCAAAAGATGTTTTAAGGAACTAAACAGAGACAAAATGAAATGATAATACAGGCACACGCCATAAACACAATCAATCACAAAAACCACACATGGGGAGGAAGCATAAGGAAATCATGCAGCATACAGCCACAAAAAAAGACCAGCGGATGGGATCGTATTCTTATTCCGTAGGATACAACATATTTCAGCAATAAGTTACGAGAGGCCATGTTCATATGTTACCAGAATCATGGCTAAAAGATGTTTTTAGCAAATCACTGCGCTCTCTCCACATATCTGTAGTTCACTTCATTTGACAAAACTTGGAATGACTTGCTTGTGTCACACAGATCAAGGGTTTTAAGTAAGATGACATTATATTATAGTGTGTTTGTGGGTGTTCATGTATGTATAAATATATATACAGTACCTGTCAAAAGTTTGGAAATATTACTATTTTTAATGTTTTTGAAAGAAGTCTCTTATGCTCATCAATCCAGCATTTATTTGATCACAAATACAGAAAAAAGGCAGTAATATTGTGAAATATTATTACAATTTTTAAAAAATGTTTTTTTTATTGAATATATTTTAAAATATAATTTATTTCTGTAATGCAAAGCTGAATTTTCAGCATCATTACTCCAGTCTCCAGTGTCACATGATCCTTCAGAAATCATTCTAATATGATGATTTATTATCAATGTTGGAAACAGTTCTGCTGCTTAATATTTTCTTGGAATGTGTGATATTTTTTCCGGATTCATTCATATGTACAGCATTTATTAAAAATAGAAATATTTCTAACAATTTAACATATTCTTGCTGAATAATCAAAAAAAGAAAGACTTGACTAACCCCAAACTTTTGAAACGGTAGTGTATATTGTTACAAAAGATTTCTATTTTAAATAAATGCTATTCTTTTTTTAACTGTTTATTTATCAAAGAATCCTGAAAAAAAGCATAACAGGTTATAAAAAAAATATTAAGCGGCACAACTGTTTCCAACATTGATAATAAATCATCATATTAGAATGATTTCTGAAGGATCATGTGACCCTGAAGACTGGAGTAATGATGCTGAAAATTCAGTTTTGCATCACAGACATATATATGGATCACTGTTAAAGAAAACATTATTTGAAATTGTAATAATATTTCACAATATTACTGTATTTTTTATCAAATAAATGCAGGATTGATGAGCAGAAGAGACTTCTTTCAAAAACATAAAAAAATAGTAATATTTCCAAACTTTTGACTGTAACTAACTAACAAACTAAACATTTATTTTAAATAATAATTATATATTTGTTTTGATTTGGCCAATTTAAAGCAATGGTTCTCAACCAGGGGGTTGCAGGATGACTTAAAAGTATTTAAATGAATGAATTATTATTAATATATACAAAAATGCTACAACAAAATTTTTTTTAAATTTAATGTAATGTAATGTAAAATGATGTTCAATTAAGATTAAAAAAAAAAAATTCAGTCAAAATGCTAATGAGAACCACTCTAAACATATTTGCAATACGTTTATGTGTTCTTAACTGTCATGTGACCAATGGTCATAATAATGGCATTGCAATGGTCATTTGCCTGGCATGTCTTCTGTGTCACAAAAGAAGATATTTTGAAGAACATTGGGGTATAAACAACATTGGACCCCATTGACTTTCATTGTACGGACAAAAAAATGCAAAATATCTTCTTTTGTGTTCTACAAAATACAATTTAAAACAACATGAAGGTCATGGCAGTTTTAATTTTTTGGTGAACTATCGCTGTAAACCCCCCATTAGGTGAATCTAGTGTTTTTGAACAGCTACCTGTAAGCAGAGGGGTTATGCTGATTTTAGGGTGGTAACAAAAGAGGGGTTTGTTAAGGGGTAATTTTTCGCTCATGCATTCCTTCCGTGTGTGCACCTGTGGGTCTTCATGACTCGTGATGACTGGTAAATTGCCAAAATATTTTGGAAAAAGTATCCTACCCACTGCCATCGGAGGGCACAACACTTGACCCCCACTTTCAGAACCTGACGAGTGAACAGTATGCCGAGTGCCAATTTCAGAATGACCGTGGGAGAAGATGGAGACACCCGGGGCTGCGCTGAGGCCAGTGTCAGACGTCATGCTAACAAGCATAATAAGAGGTGGATTTCTCTCAACAGTGCGCCTGCTGGTCTTAGATCTGGAGTCTAAACAGAGCAGGGCTTATCTGACCCACCCAGTGAGGTGGTGTCTGGACCTCGGAAGCAATGATTCCGGATTCCGACATGACTGAGATTGTGCTCTTGTCTGAGCGCTTAAACCTCATCCATCTCCATTGTTTCAGACCAGGTTTTGTACAGAGGCCAACAGCCGTTGAGTAATGGAAGCCGGTAGCTCATAGAAAATGCTGTGGGTCTAGCCTTAATTAACCCCTTGGAGGTTTCTCTTAGAAAGGGTGAGACGGGAGACAAGGGGAACGCCACAACAGGAGTTGCCATATCATTTCTACAGCCATCTTGTGTAAAAAGAAAATAGGTGCTATTCGGCATACATCTGTAGGTCAAGTAGCTAAACCAATCAATGGTCTTGAACTTGAAGAAAAGTTCAAGCAAACCATTTTGCAGCTGGCTGGTTGCTGAAGAGAAATCTGATTATTGTACTTGGATTTTGATCTGGTATCTGTACAATTTGATACCCCTTTTCCACAGACAATCTGGCAGTTGCTCCTCTTGAACTAAGAACCAATAATAATCTAAACAGAGATCTGCAGATATGCCACTCATTGGCTCCAGGAACAGCGCAATTTTCGCGTAAAAGGGACCTGTGTGGTGGCATATTTGAATGTAGCAACATTTTGGGAGGTCAAGGCTCAAAGGGAGGTCAAGGTCATTGACAGCCCATGGGTATGAAATCAGTCAAGTCACTTGACTGGTGCAGGGGACACTTGATAAGCCTAAAATAAAAACTTGAGCAACTGTCTGAACTCTCTGAAAACACTGGGCCCTCCTGTTCTCTACTCGCAGTGGATACTCGGTCACCCCCGTCATCACGCACACACATATACGCCCTACTTGCTGAGAGAAAGGAGGAGGGAGGGGGTAACCCTGCCTCGCCTGGAGGTTTTTGGGATTGACTTTGTTTAGGCGGCAGTCCTGACCCTGGCCTGTGTCTCTCAGCACTCACAGTAGAAAGTTCTGTGGGGTCCAGCATGCTCTCCAGTGTCATCACTGCCAGGGGAATGTAGACCTCTGCCTCCGCTTTTGCCGATGGTGCCGCGACCTTCCACACCGACCCCTCCGTCCCCTGGTCTACTTTGGCTTGCCCAGTACTCAGCTCCTCCAGTTTGCAAAGGTATACAGGAGGAGGGTCTGGGTCGGAAGCCAAGTCTGGGCACTGGGCCTGCGAAGGCAGAGAAGTAGGGGGTGGCACGGGGTCGGACGTGGGGGGTGGCGTTTCTTCAGAAGGGGCGCTGACACTCTGCCCTGGCTCTTCAATACTTTCTGCTGGGGGCTGCGCAATGTACACACAGATGAATACACAAATATGAATGAACACATGCATGTCACGACACTCCTTGCCACATCTGTATGGCAGACCATTTGGCAGATAAAACAAACACAACTAAAGAAACACGGCATGCTAAATAATTACACAACATCATGCATTTCACAACAAACGTGTAGCATACCAAGAACTGTACAATCAAAAACCACAAGCATGCAAACAAGTCATTTTGAGTAACTACAGTCTCAACTACATGCTGTTTTAAAACCTAGTGAGCTTGCCTACAGAGGAAGCATTTCAAGACAAGGCTTTTGTGAGGGAAAAAGTTAGGCGACTTAATTTAGCTGCTTCCCATTCCATGTTGGCCAAATTCTAAGATGGCATCAAATGTATGAAGCTTAGTGAAGAAAAAAAAAAAAAAAAAAAGGTGGATAAAATGGCACTTTTCCACTGCATGGTACGGCTCACTTTTCCACTAGGGGGTGTACAGTTTTTTAGTACCACCTCAGTTGAGGTTCCAAGTGAGCCGTACTATAAAAAAAAGCAAAACCAAGCTAAAGTAAAGTGAGCAGAGCCGAGTCGTGCCGAGCCGAGTTTTATGCCAATTCCAGTGTTGTAGCATTAGCATAGCAACATAATGAAAAACTCAAGTCTCTTATGCACTTCGCATAAAGTGGCCCTATTTTTAAGAGTTTTTGCCTGCATAGAGCGTTCCATATCAGTCTCTAATGATGTTCTATTTCAGTGAGGATGCTGCCTTCAAAGGAAGTAGATAACGTGGCAGCTCACTAGGTTTTTCAGCCACGCTATTGGCTTCGGCATATTCCCCAAATGTAATCTAGGACACTGTATTGTCAATATTTAATAAACCTCATTAAATCTGATAAACATGTACAAAATCGATGCATGTACACTTGATACGGCTCTGTCTGGACAGTGTATCTATGAACACTCTGTGACCAAACAAAAACATTCTGATGTTACAGAGTCTTCATATTTATCCCTGGGCCCTGAATAATGGATGAAGGGTGGCTTGTTGACATCAGTACCTCGATGACGGAGGTCTTTTCCATCTCTTGGGTCTGCTCCTGGGGTATGGGTTGCTCTTGCTCCTTCACCTCCTGAGATTTCTCCTGGGGTGAGGGCTGGATGTGCTGGTTCTCCTTGTCGCTGTCGTCTTTGGGGCTTACATGGGCCAGAACGGGGCTTACCTTGGCCCTTGGCCTCATGGAACGCCCACGCTGCACGGTCTCCCAGCCCTCTGCGTCTTTCTTTGCTAAGGATTGAGGACATGTATACATAACCACACAAATGATACAAATACATTTGGGTTTTTAAATAAATGACTGTACATAGAGAAGATCAGCTCACCTGGTTTTTCAACAGGGATGTTAACACTTTGACTTTGGACAGGATGGGACTGGGAAGACTTGACTCGATCGGCCCAGCTTGGTCCAGTGTGGGAGAGACGTGCCACGGCCAAAGTGGGAGGGGGACCCCTGTAAACACACACAAGCCATATAAAACCAGGGGTCTCAAATTCAAATGACCTGGTGGACACTAGCCAGGTGGTGTTCTTCATCGCCAGTGGCACAATTATATTAATTAATTTTAACTATAGAATTAAATAGTCACGCTTTCTATTGGTAGCCATCATGCCTGCAGCGTGCCACCCGCTCTAGCTGTGCATCATTGCACAGGGCATCCTCAAACATTGGGAACTAAAATGGAAACTTCAGACTGAGGGCCCTCCGTCTTGATCGATATCCATTTCCTGAGGCATCCAATTACAGTGTAATACAGACATGGATGCCCGTGCTTCAGCAGTCTTTAACCACACTTAGATCTGCACCCCCCACAGTCTCAGGCGCAGTCCTGAGGAGAACCCGGCAAAAATCGCATTAAACAAAACGCTTAGGCCGTTGCGGATCGATTCCTCCCAGCCTCTGCCAGACGGGCGTAGTCTTTCCGGTCTCGTGGTGAGGCCAAGATATGTATCATATCTGCCATTGATTTCTCCATCAGAGCATTCAGTGGCATTTTAATCAGATTATCAATTGTCTTCCTTTACACTGTCAGTTAAAAATGCAGGGAGCCTCTTGATCCTCTGGTAGGAGTTGAGAGTCGCCACAGTATGCCAACCGAGACGATGGTGTTAATTAATATATTGCCAGCAGGGATAATGGTTTGAAGCCAAATTCAAGCAGATACACCATGTCTGAAATTGCAAGTAAATCTTTTTTTCATTGAAACAAGTCAGAATTATTGCACTCCTTTTCTACTGCGCTCCATTTGATTGATGCTCGTTCATTAAAGTCTCACTCTGTGTCCTCTGCTATTTTCCATATGCATTTTGTCCATAGAAATGGGTCATTCACTACTGTAAAGCAACGCGACTGGCTGATGGTTTTCGAGCACAGTGCAGAGAAACGCGACTTATCAATGATCAAATTTGTTATCGATTATTTTCATTATTGATAATAATCAATTTTATCGATTAGTTGTTGCAGCCCTACTTTGAACCATCCCTAAAATATAGTACTGAGTAATTGGATAGCAATAATCAAATGAAAAAAATACAATAGTTGTGTGATTTTTTATCATTTCAAATTTTGTGTTACCATGGCATATGGGGAAGAACCATGTGGTCCCGTTTGGTTAGAGTGACTCTGGTAAGAATGTATAAGAGCTAAAGTTCCGGATTGGTAAAGAAAGTACTTGTGAGTACTTGAGAGAAATGCTTTTGTGTGTTCCTGATTGTGGTGAATGCGACTGGATTGGCCTACCCAAAATTAAGGGCGCGGCGAACGCCAGGTGATGGTACAATCCGGTCTGAAGAGGGGCTGGACATCACATGTCGCCCTGGTGACATCTTTCGAACTTCCCAAGCCAAAGATGTGGGTCTGCAGGAACAAGGTAAAACATTCAAAGGAAGGTACTGATTCAGAACAGAACCCAAATATCTAGCAGCTAAAAGCATATCAAAATAATTTATAAATGAACACGCAAGGAGCAGGGAATACACATAAGCTTATAAAGGATGCGCATTCTTAAATTCTTTAAGGAGTTCTGTACATATTGACACACAACTTAAAAGTTTTTATTCTATAATTAAAGTACCAGTGTTGTGGTCCCTTACTAATTGGTGCTAGAATGGTGCTATTCTGTCTGCATCGGGCAACAGTCTTCATCTGAAATGCAATTGGGCTCTGGTGTTCCTCAGGGCTCTATGCTTGGCCCGGTACTGTTTAATCTTTATATGCTCCCTTTGGGTTCTATTTTATCAAGATATGGGGTATCTTTTCATCTGTATGCTGATGACACGAAAATGTACCTGCCTTTTAAAGCGTGATGATTTCTTGAGTCTTAATGAGAGCAAGACTGAAATGATCTTGTTTGGTTCAAATGATCGCAGTACTCATTATTTTGATCTTCATATGCTGTTACCATACAGTGTTCGGAATCTGGGGGTTTTGCTTGACAGCCTTAAAATATGATAAGGAGACAAGAGCTGTGGTCAAGTTCTGTTTTTACCATCTTCGTCTTTTAGCCAAGGATAACCCCTTTTTGTCTGCTAAGAACTTTGAGACTGTTATGCATGCTTTTGTAACATCATGATTAGATTATTGTAACTCTTTATATATTGGTGCCCCTCAGATATGCATCTCACGCTTGCAATTAGTTGAAAAAGCTGCAGCACGGCTCCTCAAAGGGAAGCCTAAAAGTGAACACATTACACCGGTTTTGATCTCGCTTCATAGGTTACCGGTTAAATACAGAATTGATTTGAAAGTTTTGTTATTTGTTTATTTTGTCTTTGCGGATCCAGGCTCCACAGTACCTATCTGAACTATTACATCCGCCCTCACAGTTAAGATCAATCAGATCGGAGGACTCTGATCTACTATTTGTTCCTAGAACTAGACTTAAAAACAGGGGTGATCGTGATCTTGATTTTTATGTAGGTTTTTCCAGTTTTTTAATAATATTTTTCCATTTAATTATCTTTTATTTGCTTTAATGTTTTATGCATTTCTATTCTACTGTTTGTATTTGGCTTTTGTAAAGCACTTTGGTCAAAACCAGTTGTTTTTAAATGTGCTATATAAATCAAATTGTATTGTTTTGTATTGTATTAATTGAGATCACCTCAAATCACCGCTGGGTGTGTGTAGTACATGGTCTGAGTAGGTTATAATCATGACAGGCCGTGTGTGTGTGTGTGTGTGTGTGTGTGTGTGTGTGTGTGTGTGTGTGTGTGTGTGTGTGTGTGTGTGTGTGTGTGTGTGTGTGTGTGTGTGTGTGTGTTTGTGTGAGTGTGTGTACGAGCATGCATGTAATCACCTGTTCTGAGCATCTGTTTTTTCCAGCTTCTCCTGTAGTTGGATCCAGTCAATTAGAGCTTTGAAATCTCGGACATAGTTATCCAACATCATCAGCACCTCCTGGGGGGGTGGAGAGAGTGTGTGATGTCAGTTTTAAATGCCTCAATGAGATATGGGAGTTACTACAGAATTGCATGCAACTCTGATGTGTGCTTAAGCACAAACCAACCAACAAAAAAAGCATAGTCATTCCTAAATGGAAAGGATGTTCTCGCAAAAAACTGCTAAATCGGGTTGATCTATGAGGTAAGAGAAAGTCCACGATGGCAACAGATGTCCTAAATTAGTCAAGGCTAAGTATTTTCATTGGAACAACCCCTCAAACGTACAACTGAATGAATACAGAGCATCTCCAAATAAAGCTGTGACCCCAGAGACCTGATCTGACCATGCAAGAGGGGCAGATCGTCCTCCCACCCTGACGTCTCTTTTGTGGCATGTCTGAAAGAACAATGAGTAGGGCCCCAACCAGGACCCCCGGCAGAATCTAGTGAACTCTCCCGTAAGCGGAATCCTGGACGAGCCCCCAATTCTTGTTCACACTGAGGAGCTGGTGTAAACCTACACCCTGTTGTCTCTACTAAAGAGTGGGCATCTGAAGCTACTGGAGCACATCTCACACACCCTCCCACCCTCCAGAAACACTCCATTCAAATGCCAGGAGGGGACAAAAAGAAAAGGAAAAAGAGTGCCGCTGCTCTTTCCCGCCTCAGTGGTCTTCCACAAGAGGTGCAGCTGAAATTACCAATTAGCTTTGCAAAAGGGGGCTGGCAAATCTGATTGGGGCTGTAATCATTTCAAGTTACTGGCAAAGAGTGTGCAGCGAATGACGAAATGTTCATTGTCCATCCGATATTCGATCTGGGAGCGCCGTGGGGACTCTGGGGAATCCCTTGACTCCAACAAAGACGCTAGAGAGTGTCGCAAAGCCTTGCCACAACACAGATTAGAACAGGTCTACAACCCCAGACCTACCACAGACTCTTAAGATTACAAGAAACCTGCCTGAGATGTTGAAATCTGTCCAAAATCTTGGTGCAAGCCTGGATCGGTCTTGATTTATGTGCTTGTATAATTTACTATACATCTATTAATTTAGCAGCAGGTCATCTAGAACCTACAAATTAGCATTTCTCACAGGGTTCAATACTGGATCCGTACAGGATAAAAGTGGAGTGCACAGCAGAGTTTGAGGGCGTGTTCACACTTGTAGTTCGGTTCGCTCGGTTCGTCTGAAAAGAAGGGTCTCGGTCCGCTTCCAAATGAACTCTTATTCGGATTGAATTATATATGAACGAAACACGGACCTAAGACATGTAAACAAACCAAAAACAGGCCATTATGACCCTAAGGGCGTTTTCACACCTGAAAGTCCGCACCAAGGTCCGAACCAAAGTTCATGTTTTGATACTTTTTATATATTCGGTTAGTTTTGGTTTGGTTTCACATTGCAGCGGACTAAATAACTTTACATGACGCACTTGCGTCCACTCGTCATCATCTATGTGGGCTGCATCTGGACATTGATTGGTTTGTAAACGGACGTGCGTCTGACATCAGCGTCTTTGACAAGTTGAATGAACGGACGCATATCGTGGTTGCCACTATTGAACAGTGCGCATTACTTTACTATTTTTTTATTCGTTACGTTTAAAAGTGGACATTTCAAGCTTTATATACACATATTTCTCATGTTTGTGAGGCAAGTAGCCTGCTGAGTTTCGGTTTATTTGAGACGCGCTCAAGTTCATGTGTAAAGCATGTGATCGCTCCCGTGATTATTGTCTGCTACAGACTATTTGCTTCTTATTTATTAAATCCAGGCAATTATCTGATTAAACGTTGATTAAAATTAAGATACAATTTATACAAAACGAAATTCCCATTAAAGAAATGCTTTCTAAGCAAAATCATACAAAATTTCGTTCAAAATTATTTCTGACTTTCTGTCTACTGACATATTGCGCATATTTTCACTTTTCATAATCAATGTAGCCTAGATTGAATTTAAAAATAACGTTATAATATTTAAACATAAACAGGAACTTCCTGTAAATGGTCTGAAAGTCCGAACCATACAGAAAATGCTTTCACACTAGAAACGAACCGAACCTTTGTTCAGTTTGATCCGGACCGAGACTACCTCTTTTCGTCGGACCAAATTTCGTCTGTTTGGTCCGGACCGTGGTATGGGGGAGGTTTCACACCTGCAATTTTGATTCGGACCAAACTGAAAAGTCCGAAAATCCGGACCAAACAAGGTAGGTGTGAAAACGCCCTAAAAAGGGCCGAATGATACCTGTTTTTTCTCATCATAGTTGTGATGTTGCTCATCACAGTTCGGAACAGGCATCAGAATCGCGTCTCCTCGCAGCAGATCTTCATTTGTATGTGTGACGGAGGGATTCCTGCCGCTGTTTTGACTCCTTTACATATTTTATAAGCTCTACATGAGTTCTTAGCGCATTTATCCCAGCACAAAGCATTGTTTTGGATGTTCGGTAAGTTTTATCTCAAAATAGGCAATCCGTCAAAAGCCAACCAATCAGGTTGTGAACGTATCCCTTTGCCTTTAGGCTCTGTATCTTTAGGTTCGGTGATAAAAATGATACAAATCTGAACGCTAAGCGGACCAGGACCAAATGAACCAAGCGAACAGGACTAAAAGTGTGAACATACCCTTAGTCCTGGTCGGCTTAGCGTTCACATTGGCATTTTTAACAGCGAACCTAAAGGCATAGGGATATGTTCACAACGGTCGGCTTTTATGGCGTATATTTTGCGACGTAACTTACCGAACATCCAAAACAATGCTGCGCTCTGGACTAAATGCGCTCGTTGTATGTGCGTATCACACATATGATGGTATTTTGACCAGCTGAAAACTTGTGAAGAGCTTATAAAATGTGTAACAGAGTCAAAACAGCGGCAGAAATCCCTCCGTCTCGCACACACAAACCAAGATCTGCTGAGAGGAGCTGCTTTTTAGGGTCGCATCTTGACATCATGTCCCGTGTTTGTTTCTTTTACATGTCTTTGGTCCGTGTTGGGATCATATTTCAGTCGAACCGCACCAGAGTTTGTTGGGAAGCGAACAGAGACCCATATTTTCAGTGGTCTCGGTCCTCTTTTTGGGTGCGCCCCAGGGTTCGAATGGCACACTTATTCAATTGAACCAAACATGCCAAGTATGATCACCCTGAAACTGATCCTGCAGATTCACTCTCTCTTGCAGACACACGGTTTTCCTCACGTTTCAATTGGGATATAGTTGCAATGCATCACAATGTGTTGACGTATCGCAATGTGCATCATATCAGGAGGTAGTCGAAAATACTCAGACCTCCTTGTTCATTGAGACATGGTTTAGGTGCATAGAGATCAGGGCCAGGGGCTGCGGTATGACTGATGCTCTGGATTAAGTGGGGGAGGCAGGCGATGCTGTGAAACAGGCGTGTGTGTGAGATTGATGGGCGGTAATGGGGGAGTGGCGATCGAGGAGAAGTCCACAGTGCTTTTAGTTAATAGAGGAGTCAGGCCCAGTGAAAGATGTGTCCAACAGCAGGCCTGTTGATTAGGGCTAGTTAACAACACCAGGGCATGGCGGAGGACGACGCTGACCCATAATGCAATCGCTGAGGGAGAACAAGTGGACAGGGAACAGCTGAGTGCCATAAAAATATTTAACACATTCAGCAAGCAATTCAGCTTATTTTTAAAAGACATATTGAAGACATTTGTTAGGAGAATGCTTAAGATTTTTTTTAACTCTGGGTTATTCGAACTAATGAAAAAATTATATGAAATTACCCATCAACCACAACAAAACAATTCTGAAATATTACACCACTCGCTCTCATGCACACATTCACACAAGTGAAAGGAGAGTTGTCTCGTCCATGGGCTGATATGACATAAATCAGGCCTGGGACGAGGGAGAGGCCTGATAAGAACTAATTAGTCCTCTGGGCTGTGGGTTAAAGATGTGGGCGTTACTTGAATATGGAAATAAATCAAGCCACCAGACCAAATCAAGAGCGTCAGAGCAGCCATCACTGGCAGAGGATAAAGGATAGGAAACACAGGTGGAACGGAATGCTGGAAAACAAACTTTTTTGTTTTGCATTGAATAAGCTAATATTATTTATTGCAAATGCTGTCCTGAACACAACATGAATTTAACACGTTTTACTAGGCACGATTCACCAGTATGTTAAACTGAAAATAAGCAATTTGTTCATTTTTATCATTTTTTTCATCTCAATGTAATAATCGGAAACTAATTTTACTTTTCTGCTGATGTCATCAAGGTCATGTGGGCAGGGAAAAACAACATTAACCAAAATGTCACAGCCTAATGTCACAAATAATAAAACTGCAATGGATAAAATCAATTGCTGCTCTCGTTTATTTGTATAGAATATTCTGCTAAATGCCTTTTTCGTATTGTCTTTAAATAATTTTAATTAAAGAGACAGTTTTGGACCCCATAGACTTAGTATGGACCAAAATGTAGTTGAAACATATCTGCCTTTGTTCTGCAGAATAATGTCTTTCATGTACAGGTTAGAAATTATAGGACTTTAAAATGGCAACAAAATGGTCAATTGTAAACAAAATTTAATGTCTTTAAATTATAGGGACGGTTCACCCAGAAATGAAAATTCCAAGCAGATCTCGCCCCCCATTGACTACCATAATAAAGAAAAAAAAATGCTATGGCAGTCAATGGGGTGCGAGATCTGCTTGGAATTTTCATTTCTGGGTGAACCGTCCCTTTAAAGGTGCACTGTGTAAATTTTAGCGGCATCTAGCGGTGAGGTTGCGAATTGCAACCGTCTACGGCTCACCCCTCCCTTTCGAAGCACATAGAGAAGGCCGACGCACTCGTCTGAGACAGTAGAGAATGACTAGCGCTCTGAAGAGAAGTTTGTCCGATTAGGGCTACTGTAGAAACATGGCGACGCAAAATGGCGACTTCGGGGACCCGCGGTGCATGTAGATAGAAATGGCTCATTCTAAGGTAATAAAAATATAACGGTACATTATGGAAGGTCTTTATACACCATTGAAAACATAGTTATCTATATTAAATTGCATTTCTGTCAACAGATCCTCATAAATACTACACACTGCACCTTTAGCTTTTTTATGTGAAATTCTGATGATGACCAAAAAATTAGCCATGATCATTTTATGCATCTATGTACTACGAAGAATGTGCTGGTAAAGTACATGTGCAAGACAATAAAGTGCTGAATCATAGATTTATACATTCATAAAGGCGCGGTTATGTGGATGTGAAAGGCCCTGGACTTCAACAGCTGCAAGGGACATTTTCCTACTGTAGGCCTACAGTTTCTCGTCAGACAATCCCTTACTGTCAAATGGCAGTGAGCTAAAGATCCGGAGCAGAGCATGGACGCATACAAATACACTCAGACCAAAGGGCCAGGGAGTGTGAACAGGCCCGCCGGACATAGCAACACAGCGGCCGGAGTGTTTATGCACATTCGCGCAGGCCCGCTGTCAACAAGGTAACCACAAAGGGGGCCGGTTAGCTTCAAGCGGTTGCCCGAACCACGCTCAGCATAATTCTAGATTACACGCCAATCGATAAATCAGAGCCAGCAGTGTAGAGTGTGGACGATGGGCCCAAATACAGCCAGGCGCCATACCTGCCAGGGTAAACAGAGTGAGTGCCCCGACACGGGCTCTGCCAACCAAAGCTAACAGTTCAAAGGCATGTTTGCCGACACGGGTCCCAAGACCAGACCGGACACAAAAACACTGTTGATCAACTTGAAGTGACGAATCGCTATTGCGATCGTTGCGTGCTGAGAGGTTATTGGTCATAGTGGCAGACTGTAGTACATGTCTTGCAATCAGCTTTTTGCTTTTCCTAAAACTAAACAAAGAACCTGGGGTGGAAAAAGTGTTTTGGGACATTACCTAGACCTCGTACCCCCTCTCTCACACACACACACACACACACACACACGGAAGGAGTGGGGCGGGGGGCCCTTTGTTTACATATGTCATCCATCTCCACTCCCTCCAGAAAGGCCCTGGAGAGGTGCAGTGATAATTCTCTCACCAAACCCCTCTCTGACACAAACCAGAAAACAAAAGGAATGCGAGAAGGAGGAGGAGGAGGCAGAAGAAGAGGTTCAACACAGTGCTCCACTCCCTCTAGTGGTCAGAGAGTACAGAAGCTGCCACAGCCTCCAGCTCAAAAATGTCTCAACTCCAAAAAATAAATAAACTAGGGCTGTCAAATGATTAATCACATCCAAAATAAAAGTTTGTGTTTACATAATATGTGTGTGTGTACTTTGTATAATCATGATGTAAAGAGGCAAGAAAAAGTGTGTGAACCCCTTGCAGAATGTGAATAATTTTAACTAAATAAAAGAGATCATACAAAATGCATGTTATTTTGTATTTAGAACTGTCCTGACTAAGATATTTTACATAAAAAGGTTTACATATAGTCCACAAGACCCCGTTCAAAGGTTTATGAACCATTCATTCTCAATACTGTGTGTCATTCCCTGGAAAGGAAACACGATGCATCAGTGAATGTTTGCACCTTTTTAATAGTTTTGTTTGAGTCCCCAATTGTCCTCAGTGTGAAAAGATGGATCTCAAAATCAAACAGTCACTGATAGAAAGGGTTCAAATATGCAAAAGAGGCTGGAAAACTGAAGAATTTGCAGGACCTGGAGGATTTTTCTGAAGAACGTTGGGCAGTTTAACTGCTCAGGACAAACAAGGGACAACCGTCACAAAACACAAAAACAGCCGTGGATCATCCAGGGAACGAAACACAGTATTGAGAATCAAGGGTTCATAAACTTTTGAACAGGGTCATTTTAAAAAAAAGATTCAGCTATTTTTTTGTCTTGTGGACTATATGTAAACATTTTTATGTAAAAAATCGTATTCAGGACAGTACTAAATAAAAAATAACATGCATTTTGTATGATCTCTTTTATTTTGTTAAAATTATTCACATTTTCACAGATTCTGCAAGTGGTTCACATACTTTTTCTTGCCACTGTATATATAAATACACACACATACACATAAGTATTAAGAAATATTTGCATGTATATGTGTGTAAAATATATATATATATATATATATATATATATATATATATATATATATATATATATATATATATATATATATATATATATATATATATATATATATATATATATATATATATATATATATATAAAAAATACTATATGCAGCCCCATACGCAACAAACTGCTCGTCTGTTTGATCGGACCACGCGGGGCAGCCTTCGCCCCCCACGTGCATCCATAGATTATATTATATTATATTATATACACACACACACACACCGAAATTATATTTTAATTACAAAAACAATTATATAAATATGTAAGTGGTAAAAAATGCGTGTCATGTATAGCGAGTGTTATGCTAATCATACCCTGCACTCCACCACGCTCTGGTCGGATTCGCAGGTGACGTAGATCTCGTCCACTGCTCTCCGCAGATTGTCGAACAGGAAGGCCCAGTATCGTGCTCGGAGGTCCACCTTCCGTGGCTGTCTAGTCTTGGTGGGGCTTTTCTCAGATCCTTTGTCCAGTATCGACCCGGGTGCGATTTTGCAGTCTAGCGCCAAGTTCTGTTAAGAGCAGAAGAGATTTCAAATGGTCTACATATCTTTCTTTGACCAAATGAACCCCATTTGTTATTAAAATATCATTACTCACCCTCATGTCGTTCCAAACCTGTTAGACTTCCGTTCATCGCCAGAACACAAATTAAGATATTTCTAATGAAATCTGAGAGATTTCTGTCCCTCCACTGACAGCTATGCAAGTACCACTTTGACGCTTCAAAAAGTTCATAAAGAGATCGTAAAACGAATCCACATGTATAGAGCGGTTTAGTTAAAATTTTCTGAAGAGACTTGATTGCTTCATATGATGTACAGATTGAATTTAGGCTTTTATTCACATATAAACATTCATCAATGCACACATCAGATATGGTAAACGGAAGCTCAAGCTTTAGAACCAATGAGGTTTGTTCTTCTCACGTGTCAAGCAGGTTCGGTTGAGCTTAGGTTTATGTTAATGTTTATGTTAATCATATAAAATGATCGTGACTCTTCAGAAAATTCGCACTAAACCGCTCAATTCATATGGGTTAGTTTTACCATCTCTTTAGTGGTCAATGGAAGGACAGAGCTCTTAGATTTCATCAAAAAGATCTCCATTTGTGTTCTGAAGATGAATGAAAGTCTTACGGGTTTGAAACAACATGAGGGCGAGTAATTGATGACTCATTTTTGGGTGAACTAACCCTTTAACTTTATGGACTAACAGCTGTTTTAACCATCACTGAGGTCAAATCATGAAAAAAATGGAAATTAGAACCACACAAGCAAGAGGATGAAATGAAAGGTCTCTGTCACCCCCTAGTGTTTAACATGAGTAAAAGCTTTCCAATTCAAAGCTTCCTGCTTAAATGATCCCTTTTCTTTAAAGGGAACTCATTTAGACCCGTTTGTTTTATTTGTAAACTGGCCAAAGTGTATGCATGTTTCAGGTTATTTGTTTTTTATTAATCCAGGTTTCTTAACTAACAGATTTGTTGTGGATGCAAAAAGAGACATTTTACAATGAGAAACTGTAGTGCATCACATTTGTGTTTTTGATGACTGTAGGTTTTAATTTAAGGGATAGTTCACCAAAAAATGAAAATGACCCCATGATTTACTCACCCTCAAGCCATCCTAGGTGTATATGACATTCTTCTTTCAGACGAACACAATCGGAGTTATATTAAAACATGTCCTGTCTAATCCAAGCTTTATAATGGCAGTGAATGGCTGTTTCTGTTTTAAAGTCCATAAAAGTGCATCTATCATCCATCATAAAAGTAATCCACACGGTTCCAGGGGGGTTAATATAGGCCTATAGATGCGTTTGTGTAGGAAAAAGATCCATATTTAAAACTTAGAGATTACAGTTTGTAAAGATTTACATATAGATATTTTTAGTCTCTTGTGAATATTTAGCTAGTCTGTCGTGAACGTGCGTATGAGAGTTAGCGCAAGTTAGAGATTACGGTTTATAAAGTTTTAAATATGGATATTTTTCGTACACAAACGCATTGCTTCACTTCAGAAGAAGGCCTTTATTAACCCCCTGGAGCCGTGTGGAGCAGTTATATGATGGATAGATGCACTTTTATGGACTTCAAAACAGAAACAGCCATTAGCTCCCATTATAAAGCTTTGAAGAGCCAGGACATTTTTAATACAAGTCAGATTTTATTTGTCTGAAAGAAGAATGTCATATACACCTAGGATGGCTTGAGGGTGAGTAATTTCGAACAAATGATGCGCACCTGCTTTTTGTTCCTGTGGAGCCCGGAGTTGATTCGCTGAGCTCTTGCGCTGCTGTTAACGTGAATCTTTGCTTTAGCTGCACGTGAACAGAAGAATACAGTGGAGATAAATGTCACATTACTTTATTTGTACAAAATATTCCACCTATTAAATTCAGATGAATGACATCAAAACAATTATAAAACTTAAGACCAAGTCACACAAAGTCTGAACTTTCAGATTTAAAAATAAAACAAATGCCAGTCAAAAAATACAGTTTTTTATTCCCAAGATGATGTTATATTACTACAATGTAGCATAGTAATACTTTTTATATTTGTCTACATGCATGCTATTTAAAAAAATATATATATTGTGAATAGCACTGGCACAGAAAAACAACATGCAAAATTACGATTTTTAGGATCCCCAAGATCCATCCACCCCATTAACATTACTGCAATGTAAATACATTTAAAAACACTTGTAAATAAATAAAAATTCAGTCAAATAAAAGTAATTTATTTGATCACATTTAATTTTTTTATTTATTACTTGATAATTGTATTTTTATTAAATAAAATCATTATATTTTTTATTATTTAAACTATATTTAATTATGTATTTAATTGTTTTATTTTTGTAAGAATAATAAAATAAATATATTATAATTAAATAGATAAATAAAATTTGAAATATAATATTTACACCATATAATAAAACAATTAAATCAGAGTAGTATATGTTGTACTGAATTTATGCTTTTTAAAATTGTGATTAATGAACACTAATTAATGAAAATAATGAACACTAAAAAAAAAAACTGAAAAAGAAATTAGTTCATTTATATAACGCTAATAATAACTGATTGTCATGAAAATAATGTAACAAAAAGTCTATACAAAATCTATAAGAACATGATCAGCTTTCTGCAGTCATCTAGGATCAGCCTCCTCTAGTCAATATAATCCTCTTTATCAGGATATGAGGGGTCAACACTGATTCTCAATCAGAACTTCTAACTATTAAGTGTACCCCTGATCCAGAAACGGTCCCAGTGCTGGACGAATGCAGGCACTGGTGAATCCTGTTTGCTCCGACCGAGCACATACTGCAGTCCCAAACTAACAAAAGACTCCTGTGGTGACCTGTCAGCGCTGACAGTGAAACAGAGGATCTGGGTCAGCTTATACACACTCAGGAGGATTCCGCAAACTCTGCGACAAAGAGTGTACTGTAACTACAGGTACGAGAGGGGGATGACAGATTTGGAGCACTTGTTCATCGCCTACATTTGCTTTGCAAATGGACACGCTTTACAAAGCTGGATGCATTTTAAGTGGTTGCCTGATGGGTGTTGAGCTGAGTGGGATGTGAGACTGCTCATGACTACAAGTAAAAGCAATGAATCATATACATACACCGATCAGGCATAGCATTATGACCGGTGAAGTGAATAACACTGATTATCTCTTCATCACGGCACCTGTTAGTGGGTGGGATATATTAGGCAGCAAGTGAACATTTTGTCCTCAAAGTTGATGTGTTAGAAGCAGGAAAAATGGGCAAGTGTAAGGATTTGAGCGAGTTTGATAAGGGCAAAATTGTGATGGTTAGACGACTGGGTCAGAGCATCTCCAAAACTGCAGCTCTTGTGGGGTGTTCCTGGTCTGCAGTGGTCAGTCTCTATCAAAAGTGCTCCAAGGAAGGAACAGTGGTGAACAGGGTCATGGGCGGCCAAGGCTCATTAATGCACGTGGGGAGCGAAGGCTATTGTACAGACGAGCTACTGTGGCTCAAATTGCTCAAGAAGTTAATGCTGGTTCTGATAGAAAGGTGTCTGAATACACAGTGCATCGCAGTTTGTTGCGTATGGGGCATACTATTTTTTACTTATGATCAAATAAATGTAGCCTTGGTGAGTATAAGAGCTCTATATAAAATCTGCTAATATTATTTCTCATAAAAATTCTTAGATAGCACGGGCGCAAATCTAATCTCAACCTAGCATTTACTTGATGTATTTTTTCACCCTAGGTAGGCTACTTCAGGATCTACGCCCCATCTCCCATAAAGCATTGCAAATGCCAACATTAATTATTATATGTGTGCATGACTCGGATCTAACCCTCTTCCTCCTTGCTTTCCACTGGAACACTCCATGCGATGAGGTTTCGAGCAGCCCGGCCTTCCTCTGCCACGATCTTCCTCACCTTGTCATGGCTGTTGGACCGCTGGAAAGAGGCCTGTAGCAAGAAGAAAAACATAAGAAATTTAGAAGAAACTTATTTCAGTGAATGAATTTCCCCTGTTGTGATTTTGAGTGGCTCAATATTGAGATATTATCGCAATCTTTTCTCTTTTTTTTTGCTATATAAAAGAGCATTGGTCTATTGTTATATGTCTAACAGTTAGTTCCAATCCTCGAATCTGAGTGGATGAGAGGCTTTCCAAGACATTTTACCAGTATCAGCACTGGGACTTGTCTCTCATCTCTGCTAGACAGGCTGTCAGTCAGTGCAGCTTACATTGTTACGCCAGTAAGTGGCGGCCTTTGAGAGTCATTAAAGGAACACGCCGACTTTTTGGGACTTTAGCTTATTCACCGTATCCCCCAGAGTTAGAGAAGTCCATTCATACCATTCTCATCTCCGTGCCCAGCACGCTCCCTGTGCAAGCAGGTTGTCACGTTGGTTATGTGGACGGAAGTTAGCCTATTTTCAGACGCGGTGTAATATCATTGCGCAGCAGCACCCATGTTACAGCAGAAAAGTTCCTTGATTATTACGCAGGAATGAGAGTATAGTTCCAAGCCATACCGGCCTAGAAAATCACAACTTTTAATTTTCCGTCGGTCTTAGTACACAATGTAACTATACACATCACAACATGTAAATAGGAAAATGTTGGCGTTATTTTGTCACTTATGCTGGGTACACACCAAAAGATAATCGGGCTGATTTTGGGCCGATTTCCCCCCTTCCGACAATCCTAGCTATGTCCCGATTATCTTGATGGTTCTAAAGATTATTTTATCAGATTTTCCTATGGTGTGAAGTGTGTTAAGAGTGTCCGAACCTGCTCGGAAGAACGTCGGAGCGTCCCGATCGCGAATCGTGAATATTTACGATCAGAAATCCTGATGTGTGGGGGGAACCCCGAGGACAAACGCGCGCACACTCACGTGAAACGAAATAATTTTCAATCCGAAAGCACGCTGAGAGATGAAATAGTCATGAACTGACTATAACTCCGACTATAAAAACAATCATTTAAAGTTTATTTAATAAGGCAATTTCAAAGAGAATAATATAGCTATTTTCCAAGAGACACCAGAGGACAACAATTATAAAGAAACAGCAGTGTGATTTTTTTTTTTACCATTACTCATCTAGCTCACTCTGTAACATCAGTGTTTCCCACGCATAGACTAATTAGTGGCGGTGCGCCACAGAATCAACCGGCCGCCACAACGCTATTTAAAACACGCAGCGTATTCGTTCATTTCCTTTCCATGCTCTCTCTCTCCATCTCTCTGTCACTCATGTGTCTCTCTCTCTTTCTCTCAACCCTGCTTTTGATTTGAAACTTTATAGTCTAAGCTTTTAAACTAGAATACGAAATTCAAACAATAAATATAGCGTTTTGGCGCTAATGTGGCATAAAAGTTAAAGCCAGAGTCGTGGAAAAACAGTTCCGACATGCTCTCATCTCCCGGCGGCGTGCACGCTCATGTACGTGCTTCACGGAGCGCTCACATATACATGTATCTAGTCTGGTTGCTCAAAGTATTGCAGATCATAACTGCTTCCTTATTTTTAGGTTTTGCATTTAAATACATATTTATGATCAAACACTAGATTTCTTTAAATGTGAAATTTTAAAACGTTAACAATTTACATCCTAATATTTTTAATGATACCTATAGCATAAGCACACACAAGTGAATATTAATGATTCCAAGCAAAAATAATTTACCCAAGAAAAGTTTAAAATAGTGCTAAAAAGGCACACTTTCCTTATATGTACAGTAGGCTATATGAATTGATATTGAATCAAGATCGAAATTGATATTTGTGCCAATCACCGCCATACTTATTCTGAAGTCTCGCAAGATTTTGCGAGAATTCCTGTGTTTACAGTCGGGACTCTGGTTGAAAATCTGTTCGTGTGTGGTGTGCTGTCTTTGTCACATCATGGCACACCACACATTATAGGAGCAAAACGGTTCAATCTAGGATTATTTGTCCTCATGTGTGTGGTCTATCACATTTTGAAAATCTTATAAGATGTGTACCCAGCATTATTGAGCAGTAGGCTAGCTGGAGCCATTTACCTCCAGTCTTTGTGCTAAGCTAGGCTAGCGGTGGGTTGCATCAGACAGAGTTATGGCACGCACGAAGATGAGAATGGCATGTATGGACTTATCTAACTCTGGGGGATATGGTGATTAAGCTAATGTCCCAAAAAGTCAGCCTGTTCCTTTAAACCGTTCATTCAAAAATGCTTATTTTTACTTTGAGCACCACTTGGAAGGAGAAAAAAAGAAAAGTGCAAGCTATACTCTGGCCATTGAAGATATCCAAGTGCTTGCCCTTTTTAATGCTTGTCCCATATATAGTAGTAGTGCTTTTAGCAACTGGCAAAAATGAGCTTATTCTGTCCCAAGTTAAGGACATTTATCATTGTAATAAATACCATTAATTCACACCTTCTTACTTGTCACCATAAATTATCACCACTGGCAAATCATACAAGCACAAGAGATATAAAGATTGCTGGTTATTCAACATCATGTCAACAGTATGTATGTATGTATGTATGTATGTATGTATGTATGTATGTATGTATGTATGTATGTATGTATGTATGTATGTATGTATGTATGTATGTATGTATGTATACATTAAAAGTTTGGAAACTGACTATTTTTAACTGTACTATTTTGATTGTTTTTGAAAGAAGTCTCTTCTGCTCACCAAGGCTGCGTTTATTTGAACCAAAATACAGCAAAAACAGTACTATAGTGAAATATTTTTACAATTTAAAATAGGCTAACTTTTTTCTATTTGAATATATTTTGAAATACAATTTATTTCTGTGATTCACATGATCCTTTAGAAATCATTCTAATATGCAATATATGCAATTATATAATATATCTCAAGAAACAGTTCTGATTATTATCAATGTTGAATAACAGTTGTGCACCTTTTTTTCAGGATTATTTAATGAAAAGAAAGTTTAAAAAAAAAAGCATTGATCTGAAATATAAAGCTTTTGCAACATTATAAATGTCTATACTTGATCAATTTAATGCATTCTTGCTGAATAAATGTATTAATTTCTTTGAATTAATCATAAATTGATCTGTATTAAATTTAAATTGATCACAGGAATAAATTACATTTTAAAATATACTCAAAAAGAAAACAGTTACTTAACATTTAAGTAATATTTCACAATATTACAGCTTATTTTGTATTTTTAATAACATAAATGCAGCCTTGGTGAGCAGAAGAGACTTCTTTAAAAACAATTAAAATAGTACAGTTTCCAAACTTTTGACTGGTATAGTGTATGTATATATATATATATATATATATATATATATATATATATATATATATATACAGAACTATAGAACTATATACAATCTTAGGGCTGTTTTCTTTTAGACATTTGTGCTCTCTTCCCCACCTTTCTGAATAGATTTCAGCAGTAAAGAGAGAAAGCATTTGCAGTGATGGTTTTTCTCCATTTATAATGCTGCTTGTTCTTCCACGGACAACCGAACCGATGCTTCTACTACAACCATAACTCGTGTGATGAGGTTATGTCAAATGCACACAAGCAGCAGCGGTTGTTGCCAAGTATTCATTCCCGGGGGAACAATACAAACTAATAAACGGTTCCATTTTCATATATTTTTTTGCCTGCAATTTTTGTTCCGTAACCTTTCCCGCGACTCCTTTTTTTAAAATAATATTTAGGGAAAACCGCGACCCTGGCAACAATGCTCCTTTTAGTGCCGCTCATGTAGGCTCAGGTGCCGGTCGCGTGCAGCGCTGCAGCCACGTAAACAAAGTGTGCCCTTCGAATCCCCCCTACTGACTTTCACTTTCGGACGGGTGCCCGAATATGGAAGTGAATGAGAGTTTGCGATTTTTTTTTAATGCCTACGTGAAATTCTGCATCCATTGTACGATTTTTGTATTTATTTTTGTCCACCTCGGAAGGGCAACGTGAGTCGAGAAGGGCATATGGGCAGTTGCCCGGGCAACCTGAGCAACCCCCCTGTGCACGTCCCTGTACTTGTCCACATCCAAAATGTGAATGGGGCCACTTCAAAAATGTTATAATACAATTGATTGGTGTCATCAATTGTTGTCAACTGCTTTAAAAAAAAAAAAAAACATCACAAATTGTTCTGTTTTTAATATTTTTATATTGTAATAATTTCACTACTCTCCAAATTAATGTAGAAACAACATAAAGACAGTCTTTTTTTTAAATATTTGTTGTAATGGCATATTTTTATGAATGAAGGCCAGTATCACTGATTCTAATACTGCTACTGACGTCTCTATGAAATAGATTTTTTAAACATTACTGATAGATATTCAACATTATAGTATAATTAAAAACTATATCAATTATTAGTCTGCTGTCACTTTAAAATCATTTGTTTATAATTGTCACGTGGTTGTATAAAAGCACTTGAAGAGGAAGATAAAGGTTAAACAATATTTAATAAATCCACAGGATAAACCACAAGAGCAGAGTATACAAAATCAACTCAAACAGAACTGAGCATATATACATGTGATAATGAGCATATTAATAAGTGAACAGCTGAACATAATGAGTGTCCATGACAACAAATGATTAACTCAGGCAGAAGGTGGAGAAACACAAAAAGTCCAAACTAACAGAACCGTGACCGTAATAGGGCTATTGGCCAATTTTCTCAATTTGATTTTCAATTTACAAGCTTGCGATTCAATTAAGTTCCAATTCAATTAGATTTTGATTCTATATCCATTCATTTGGATAAACTACATCAGGTACAATACGTGGCCAATTTTCTCAAGAAAATCGAAATAATCTCTCAACTAATGCTGTAAACTATACTGGGAACCCTGTCAGTTGGTACATTATATGGTACATACAGATTTAAATGAACTCATTTGTATACAAATTAGTGTTGTCAAAACACTCTTGTAACTTTAATTGTAAGCATTAATCTGCATTTACTTTTTACAATGAAGACTGGTATTCCTTTATTTACTTTAGCATTCCTGAATGCTAGCCTGAAAAAATTAAAGCCATGTTCATTTCATGTGTTCGTTTATTCGAATCTATTTACTTGTGCTATCATTTACAATTTGCTAATTTGTTCTTATTTTATTATTGACTCTTTACTTTATTACAGTCTTTTTTTGGTAAATTTAGTTCAGTTTCAAATAAAGCCTCCCTGTGCTCTGTGTAAGCTATTGCTGCAAAATTACCCACATTATCAAATTATGAGATACAAATAAAAATATCTGCATGGCATTATATACGGAAGTTTTCCCCATGGTATCAAAAATCAATATTTTTCAAGGTATCGTATCGAAGTTAGAAAAATCCAGTATCGGGACAACACGGACACAAGGAATTTTTCACAGTAATGTTAGAATAATGACATTTTAATGACAAATGATAGTAATAATGTTTCAGCTCCAATTTGTTTTTGTTTTTTTAAATATAAACATGTAAATGGTGGCTGTCATAAAAACATTATGGATTTATTCCAACATACATCAAATATTGAAGAAAAGCTCACTCAAAAAAATTATTCAGGCCCTTCATACAGTAGATATGACATTTAAATTCTGTTCACTTTACTTAAACATATCTAATTTTGTAAACTTAATTTAATTGTGTTCAATCAATCTAATATATTTAAAACTGAAGTTTACTTAATTAAGTTGTGTTAAAACAACATTTTAGTTGTTACATTAAAGTGTTATTTTATGTGTTTTTCTGTAAAGGGAAAAATGTTAATGTTAGTGTTTAATGTTCAGTTGTGTTGGACATTTCTGGAAGTTTCTGTAATGTTTTTTAACTGTGCTTAGGCTGTGGGCACTCAGTGATCTATGTCAGGAGTGACACCTCTTTTCTTATATTTTCATTATATACATTGTGTATGATGATGAATGAAACTTATAATTGATTTTCCAATTAAATGTTTTAATTTAAGTTTGACAAGTAAAAAAAGTAATGTTATAAGTATATAAATATCATTTAAACTGTATATATATATATATATATATATACAGGGAGTGCAGAATTATTAGGCACGTTGATTTTCTGATCATATTTTTTTTCCAGGCACATTTGACCAATTCCAAACCACAGTAATCCTAATAACTACTATTGATTTAGTATTTAATAATGTATAAGTGATATATAATTGTTCATGAAGGCTGGAAATGAAAAACACCGTATATTCAGGTGTGCAGAATTATTAGGCATGTTTTCTTTTACAGATAAATTGAGCCAAAAAAGAGATTTAACTCAGACTGAAAAGTCAAAAAGTATTAAATGCCCATGAGAAGGATGCAATACTAATGCAATACTAGACATTGCAGTTAAGGCATGACCATTGGACAGTGAAATGCTCGTTGGGTCAGCAGGGTCAGACAAAAACATGTGGCGGAGAAAAGACACCTATTAACCGCAAAAGAATTAAGAATTAAGGTGAAGAATTAAGGGTGAAACCATCAGGAACCCTTTAGTCTCCAGCGCCACCATTTTCCAGAGCTGCAACCTACCTGGAGTCTCCAGAAGTGCAAGGTGTCAGGATCTCAGAGACTTCAGTTAGGTAAAGAATCCTAAAAAATGACCCCCACTAAATAAGAATCACAAGCTGAAGTGTTGTAAAATACATGAAGAAGGTTTTTTTATAGGCTTTATGGACAGATAGGTTGAGAGTGACTCTTGAAGGACCAGCACCACATCCTCTAGTACCACTGTTTGAAGAATTCATCTTCCAGAATCTGGCAGTACGTTTTGGGAGTTCATTTTAGTCCATCTCTGCAAAACGGACTTCAGGATGGACTAAAATGAACTCCCAAAACGTACTGCCAGATTCTGGAAGATGAATTCTTCAAACAGTGGTAATAGAGGATGTGGTGCTGGTCCTTCAAGAGTCACTCTCAACCTATAAAACCTATAAAGCCTATAAAAAAACCTTCTTCATGTATTTTACAACACTTCAGCTTGTGATTCTTATTTAGTGGGGGTCATTTTTTAGCATTCTTTACCTAACTGAAGTCTCTGAGATCCTGACACCTTGCACTTCTGGAGACTCCAGGTAGGTTGCAGCTCTGGAAAATGGTGGCGCTGGAGACTAAAGGGTTCCTGATGGTTTCACCCTTAATTCTTCACCTTAATTCTTAATTCTTTTGCAGTTAACAGGTGTCTTTTCTTCACCACATGTTTTTGTTAGATCCTGCTGACCCAACGAGCATTTCACTGTCCAATGGTCATGCCTTAACTGCAATGTCTAGTATTGCATTAGTATTGCATCCTTCTCATGGGCATTTAATACTTTTTGACTTTTCAGTCTGAGTTAAATCTCTTTTTTGGCTCAATTTATCTGTAAAAGAAAACATGCCTAATAATTCTGCACACCTGAATATAAGGTGTTTTTCATTTCCAGCCTTCATGAACAATTATATATCACTTATACATTATTAAATACTAAATCAATAGTAGTTATTAGGATTACTGTGGTTTGGAATTGATCAAATGTGCCTGGAAAAAAATATGATCAGAAAATCAACGTGCCTAATAATTCTGCACTCCCTGTATATATATATATATATATATATTTTTTTTTTTTTTTATTAAAGCTGTATTTCATTTTAGAGTCAAGCCTAGGCCTCATGAAAGCAATTTTTTAAATGAGATCGGTGGCATCCGGGGGACACATTGAGTATTTTTAATCACGCAATAGCACATTTTTACCACTATAGTGGATCTTGCATTTTATAAAAAAAATAAAAAAAATAGTAGCTTCATCGGAATGGTCCGAAACTTGGTGACTTTATTGGTACTTGGTATATGAACACAGGATTTGAAAAGTCTAAGTGGTCGTAAAAAAAAAAAGTCACACTCAGGACCTTCGGGTCAAAAATGACCCCCATAGGAAATTAATACGACCACTTAGACTTTTCAAATCCTGTCCCCAATTTTTTGGGGTGTTCATATACCAAGTACCAATAAAGCCACCAAGTTTGGGACCATACCGATGAAGCTACAATTTTTTTTTTTTTATTTATAAAACGCTTCGGGTCATTTTTGACCCTAAGTACCCCAGAGGGTTAAAGGAACTGTATGTAAGAAATGTATTTCAATGAATCATAAAATCATTAAGAACATTAAGAAATCATGTTAATTTCAAATATTTATATCACTGACAACAGTAGTCCGGCCAGGATATTGTCATTTAAAAGTGAAGTTGCGGACCTCAACTGATGTTGACATGTTGTGTTTTGGCCTGAAGCGCCACCCTCCACCTGTCTACCAATCACGAAGTCAGTAGTGTTTCAGCATCCGGGTTGCCAGCTCTGCTCTAGTTACCACAGCTGCAGCTACAAACGTTTTGGATAAAAAATAAAACTTTACGAAACCTAAAAGACCTCGTTATGAATCAGAAAAACTGTGTAGGACTTGTCACTTGCCATTGGAAGCTCCTTGTAGCAGCCTACGTTCCTGCAGCCTATCTTCTCGCCTATCGAGTCAGGGGGAGGGGGAGAGGGGAGACACCGCTCTACAGTAATTTGAAAGTGATTGCAGTACCAGTTTTGGCCACATTTCCTTTAATATAACTCCAATTGTATTCGTCTGAAAGAAGAATGTCATATACACTACACCTAGAATGGATAAATCATGGGGTAATTTCCATTTTTGGTTGAACTATCCCTTTAACTTGCAAATTGCAATGAACCTGGAATTTTCTTTAAAACGTAGATCTTCATCCTACGGAGCTAAACTCTACAGGACAGTGGGTCCCCAAGACCTCACCTTTAAAAAGAATGATTTGTTGACTTGCTGACTTAATTACATGTTGGACTTTAAAACCAGTGCCTTCAGCATCTCAAAATCTTGTCACTCCCAATTTAGCTACTCTGGATAGTGAGCAACACTGCACTGATACACTCTAAAAAAAACGAAAATGTTGCATATACGGTAGCTAATTATTTGGTTGTTCATTGGCCATTTCGCACTGTTATGGAAACGCAAATCTGTCCCGTCTGTCATATTCCCTCACAGAGAGGAATATTTCATAAGGCTCACTGGTTTTTACACATGCATAAACAGCATACCCCTGCCCACCCCTGTCACGTTCTCTATATGTCCTCAGGGTTAAAATACACAACTGACCTACTTAACCAATGACAACAGCGTTCATTACACAGCTTTACTCTCTAGAGGTCTGAAAATAAGGATGAAATGGACAAAAATATTGTAATGAACAAAAATGCAAGTAAACTAACTTGTTGCCTGTCAGCAGGACGTTTGGATGGTAAATATTTACTCTGGGTTTCCCAGGTTTCTGGCAGCTGACTGGCAACAGAAGGGCCAAGTCTACATTTGTCGTGCACCTCGGAGTAGGGTTGGGGGGGGGGGGGGTTGCAGCCGATTTGGCATTCGTCGGTACAAAATAACCAAGTTAGTATCTGATCTCAGGTCAGTGCTCTATGCATGCGTGAGATGAATCACCTAATCACCAGCAGGCCCCTTCACACCCGAGGTTATTAGGGTTAGACCAAAGCACTTCAACCAAGCACTTCAGAACTGCAAAACAAGGATGTCCGGCTACAAAGAACTGCTTTTTTAGGACAAATAACAATACCGAGAACTGCAAGCCACTGCAAGGATAGAGTTTCAAGCGCGTCTAAATGCAGAAGCAAATCGAGGGACACAGAAAGAATGATGGACAGAAGGTACGTACAGAGTAGAAGCAGAGTCTGTAAGCAGGTTCCTCATCCATATCCGGCCCTGACATGCTATCGAATTTGCTTATGGCAACCTGTTCACCCCCTTAACCAGCATCTCTGCTGCACGAACGGCATGACTTCGTCATTTGACAGCTGGACCAAAAATAGCCCCCTGGTTGAGCATGGCTCCTGCGGACTCGAGTGGATGCCTCTGTCAATCAGCAGGACGGACTCCTTCTTCTGGCAATCGGGACAGCCTTTCTTTAAAACGTCTCGACTGCTCAGCGACTCTGCTGCTACTGTGTTGCTGTCTTAGTTGTGGTGTGGTCCCCCTCCACAGCTTGGCAGAGTATCGCGCAGAGCTCCTCTCTCTCTGTGCAGTCATGTGCACATGGCAGGCCGCCCACTCGTCCAGCATGTGCTGGAGGCGGCAGGGCTGAGTGTGTCAGCGCGTCTGCATTAGACGCTGTAGACTCAACGTCCGATTGGAGCTCAGCGGTGCATAACTCACACCGGGGATATAGATGTAAACAGAGATGTGCCAACGAGATGTGGAACAGACACCGGCGCGAGGATGACAGCTATTTGAGGACCACACTGAAAATGTCGGTATGTAATATTCAAATTTTTCTATACTAATTAACCCTCTGGTCCTCTTCGTTTAAGGGTCACACTTGGCTTCTTGTTGGTCAAAACGGACCGAAGCCTTAAAATGTCACCCCCCCCCCAATTCAAAATAAAAAAATTTGAAGGTAGATTAGTGCCATCTGGTGGGAGTAAAAAAAGAAAAAAACGGATGTAATGGCCTGCTTTGACCACTAGATTCCTATATAACTATATAAAGTGGCTTATAAATTATCTAGTGTTTTTAGACATAAATGCTTATATTAAGTTGTGGATTTGGATTTATACTTAGACATTCTCAAAGACTACTTTTTGTCAAGGTTTAGATTGTTTGTTTCATGTTGATTTGAAGTGTCAGTTTTTGCATTAAATGCATTACATTCAAATCGGAGCAGAGAGGAGACCATTTTGAACATATAACATAAAAATTGAATAACAATGTAACAAAAATGAACAGGTGTGTTTTATCATAGCATAATAGATCTTATTTTAACCTCTTATTTGAGAATTTTGGTTCAATTTTACCACATTGATACAGCCACTCCGGTTCATTTATATGGGTATTATATTGTGGTTTGTGTGTGTGTCTCTGAGTGTGTTTACATGAGTGTGTGCATCTGTTTTGAAAGCTTGATGTTTTAGAGTCGAACCTCTTCCTTGCTGTTTGTTTTTTTACTGCATTCTGGCTGTATTATTCATTTTGTTTCACACATTTGCAAACATGTGCTCTGTGTTATAGTCACACTAGTTCATATGTGTGTGTGTGTGTGTGTGTGTGTGTGTGGGGGGGGGGGGGGGGGGGGGGGGTTGTGTCTATTTTGCACTTGATATTTTAGAGTCACCCCTACATTGCTGTGCACTTTTTTTCTGGATCATGACTGATTTGTGGTTTGTATCACCAAAAGATTCCCTGTGTTTTTGTATTTTTGCGTATTTCCCATTAATTTCCTATGTCGGTCAATTTTGACCGCGAAGGAGACAAGCATGACTATTTTTTTTCTGACCCTTTAACATAACCGAATCATCTCCATGATTTTTTTTGTGTGTTCACATAGCTAATGCGACAAAAGTCACCAAGTGTCATCCCATTCTGATGAAGCCAAAAAAAAAAAAATTCAAAACGTAAAATGTTTTGGTCATTTTTGACCGAAGAGGACCAGAGGGTTAAATAAATGATTTAAATAGGTATTAGACAGAAGTGGGTAAATAGGGTAAAATATGGATAAATGCTCCATGGGGAAAAAGGCGCCAAAGCATCCACTTTTGAAATTTTGAATAAATAAACTGCTCTGCCTTTGATCTGGAAATGAAATTAGTAACTGGAAGAACACAGTTACTTTATAACTAACTTGCTCAGGTAATCTGCTCTCAAACATTAAACAAACGCTGAATTTTGCATGGTTTTTACACTGCAGAAATATGTACAGTCAAACCAAAATTGATTCAGACACCTTCAAACATTTCTCACATTATCACAGTTTGTTCACTATAGTTTATAAAATGGTAATAAAATGACAAGAACTCAGAGTTGGAGCCGGAGATTTGAGAGCATGAAAATCTGAAAACGACACCCTTGCGTTTTCGTGTGTACAGCCAATCAGTATATTTTGTGAAACGGTGATGTCATCACCCCACGTCCCACACCGGTAAAGACTAGAAGGGATACAACTACGGGCACTGGGCATGCGCACATCAATATTGCATCATTAATTGACCGTTCGCAAAGACCCGCCCCGTTTAGTTACTGTTGCTATGTCCGACGACAACCCATGGCGCTCTCACACCACACACACGTTCTCACGTAGAGAAAATACATAGCGGAGCAAAGAGGACACTGACAACACGCCGATAGACAGGACAGAGCAAGTTACTTTTGATATGAAACAAAGTCTAAACTTTGAAATTGTCATTTTTTTTAAGAAATGTAAACAATAAATAGCGTTTTGTGTCTCTTTAATGTGTCGTGATCGCTGTAGCGCCGCAGTTAAAGCTGCTCGTGAACCGATTCTCTCTTCCTTGTAGTTCATTGATAAGCATGAAATAAACACGAATGAACACTAAAAGAAATGTTGTTTCAACTGCGGAAAGACATCAGTACACACCGTTTTTCCAAGTTCAAGTCCACCAACGTTAATCTACTAACTCTCCTGACTGCTTTGTCGGACAAACCGGCAGATTCGGCGATGTGATTGGTCAGATCACCTGTCAATCAAACTTGCGGCGAAGGGTGGATTACTGTATTTGCATTATTGTGAGGGTAGGTTTAGGGTTGGGTGTAGGCGTTAATGAAACACAATCTGGTAAGTAGCAAATGTATTTATTGTTATTTTATCGTGAGATTTTGCCTCACTTCCTAGCATTGCTGTATCCCTTCTAGCCACAACACTTCTTCTCCATATTTAGTGCATTTCTGTAGCAGAATTACAGCGCCACATACTGGTCTGGCATGTATACTACATCGTTTTGAGTCGGTTTCAGTGCTCTCGTGTGTACGCAGATATTTATTGACACGAGGGGAAAAAAAGATTGGATAGGGAAAGCTCTGGCTTCGTGTGGATAATACCAATTTAATACCAATAATACCAATTTAGGTCAACCAATTACCAAGCAATGCATAAATTTTGTTCAGTCTGTGGAGTAAAAGGTGGCATTAGCAATTAAAGAAAAAAAACACTGGTCAGGTCAAAATGTCTGAATAATTTTGGTCCCAAATGTTTATCAATTTTACTGGTGGTCCACTGTATGAAGAATGTTTGGGTATATGTCACAGTTTACTTTATTTTGCTATCCTCACTTACATGAGCTATAGTGTCCTGCACACACTAGAAAAAAATTATATCTAGTGTCTGAATAATTTTTGGTTTGCCTGTGTGTTTCAATATACATACTTTTATGTTAAAAAAAGAACATGGTGATGTAATAAAATAGAAAATACACTGAACAAAATTATAAACGCAACACTTTTGTTTTTGCCCCCATTTTTCATGAGCTGAACTCAAAGATCTAAGACTTTTTCTATGTACACAAAAGGCCCATTTCTCTCAAATATTGTTCACAAATCTGTCTAAATCTGTGTTAGTGAGCACTTCTCCTTTGCCGAGATAATCCATCCACCTCACAGGTGTGAGGCAAATGGTGGTCACACCAGACACTGACTGGTTTTTGGACCCCCCATAATTGTCTGATTTTGTTCAGTCTAGTTATGTAAACATTAACTAAAACCTTTTCCAGTCCTGGAACACTCAATTATGAAATTCCATAGCTTCTTATAATTGGTATTCTACATGTCTGAAAGGACAAATATCAAATTCATGTCAACTACCACTCGTCCATCGTCCACACGTCCATCTCTATCTGAATAAGCGAAAACAGACAAACCGGTTCCACAGAAAATATTTACTCTCTACATTTACCCTCTATATTTACATTTTGTAAAAACAAAATTATGAATTAATGAATTCAACAAACTGCTGCCTGAGCTCAAGAGCGGTCTCAGTCTTATGATCACGTCTTTATTTGTTATTCAACTTTATAATAAGCAAAATAAAATACCATCCGATGGTCATAAATCACAAAATAAACAAGTCGAGCAGGTCTACAGCCCGAAGGGTGTTCCTGGAGCCTCTGTGCTCTCTTTGTTTTCACACAAGGAAACCATTTAAACTCAAAGCAATATTTCATGTCTTTGTGTTTATTTATTTCACAAGTAGCTGTGCAATTTAAATAAGTCAGTCGGTCATTATCGCAAAAAAAAAAAAAAAAACCTTCAGGGTGTTGCAGAACTAGTCAACTTCACTGTGTGCAACATGTGTAATGTTGCATTATCTCAATGCATGTTAATGTTATGTTGCGCTGTATTACTGTAATGTTATGTTGCCATGTTACCATTATGTACTGTTAAGTTGTGTGGTGTTACTGTTATGTTATGTAAATGGCATTTTTTTACTGTTATGTACAGTTATGTTCTCTCATGTTAACGTCATGTACTGTTATGGTAATGTTATTTTGCGATATGTTAAATGTTATGTGTTAGGTCATGTTATGTTGAGTTGTATTGCTGTTACTCTATTAAAGGAACGCTCCACTTTTTTAAAAAATAGGCTCATTTTCCAACTCTCCTAGAGTTAAACAGTTGAGTTTTACCGTTTTTAAATCCATTCAGCCGATCTCTGGGTCTGGCGGTAGCACTTTTAGCATAGCTTAGCATAGATCATTGAATCTGATTAGACCGTTAGCATCTCACTCAAAAAAATGACCAAAGAGTTTCCATATTTTTCCTATTTAAAACTTGACTTTTCTGTAGTTACATCGTGTACTAAGACCGACAGAAAATGAAAAGTTACGATTTTCTAGGCCGATATGGCTAGGAACTATACTCTCATTCCGGCGTAATAATCAAGGAACTTTGAGCCGTACCATGTGTGCAGCGGCGCAATGATATTACACAGCGACATGACAACCTGCTCTCACAGGGAGCGTGTTGGGGACTATTTTCAGGCGCTGCATAATATCATTGCATAGGAAAAATATCTAAACTCTTTGGTCATATTTTGAGTGAGATGCTAACGGTCTAATCGGATTCAATGATCTATGCTAAGCTATGCTAAAAGTGCTACCGCCAGACCCGGAGATCGGCTGAATGGATTCGAAAACAGTGTTTAACTCTAGGGGAGTTGGAAAATTAGCCTATTTTCAAAAAAAGTGGAGTGTTCCTGTAATGTTATGCACTGCTATGTTTGTTATGTAAATGTTATGTTGCATTGTATTGCTATTATGTACAGTTGTGTCATCATGTTATTGTCATGTACTGTTATGGTAATGTTATTTTACTTTGTGTTATTGTTATGTCATGCTATGTTGAGTTGTATTACTGTATGTAATTTAGTGTTGTTATGTTATATACAGTGTTCATGTGATGAGTTATATTACTGTAATGTTATGCAGTCATGTTAATGTTATGTACCGTTTTGTTGCGTTGTACTGGTATTACCGTTATGCACTGCTATGTTGTCATAATATCGTAGTGTTAATGTTATGTTGCACTGTATTACTGTTATGCACCGTTTTGCGGTCATGTTAATGTTACAGTATGTACTGTTATGTTGTGTTGTTACTAATATACTGTTATGTCATATAAATGCTATGCTGCATTACTGTTATGTTGTCATGTAAATGTTATATTGCATTGCATTACTGTTATGTAGTCATGACATGTCATTGTCATGTTAATATAATGTTGTGTTGAATTACTGTTATGTTGTGTAAATGTGTTGCATTGTGTTATTGAAATGTAGTCATGTTATTGTCATGTTAATATGGTATGTTGTACTGTGCTACTGTTATGTCATGTAAATGTTGTGTTGCATTACTGTTATGAAGCCATGACATATTATCGTTTTAATGTTATGTTGTGTTATGTCATATAACTGTTATGTTGCATTACATTACTGTTAAGTTGTTGTGCCATGTTATTGTCATATTGATATAAATGTCATGTTGCATTATTACTGTTATGTTGCCATGTAAATAGTGTTGCATGACTGTTATGCAGTCATGTTGCATTATGACAGTAATGCAACATAACATGTATATGGCATGGCATAAAAGTTGCATTGTGTTGTGTGTGTTACTGGGCTGCCTTTCTGTTGTGTATCTGGGAAACAGAGATCCATAATGTATCTTAAAACAGCCAAGTGAAGAATAACTACACAAATGAAGCTCCACGAGTACGTTACATCGCCCATACACATGATGACTACCACCTTCCCAGACAGCATTTTCTTACAAAAAATACCATAATACACAGTCTTTAACAGACTACTAAAGATATGATGAGTTTTCAGAATGACAGCATCATCAAAACTTTACTACAGTTTTGTATTGTAGCAACTATGGTATTTTGAAAGGAGAGCATTGTTACCATAGTAACTCAGTAAGGGCAAGGCTCTAACACCATCACTGACAGCTGCCAACCTATACAGCAGCTTTGGGCTTCACAGGCGCGTTCACAGCGTCCAGAATGCTTCCCAAAAATGCTGTCTAAGTAGGCAGGTCAGTGTGTTTTGAGGCAGCCGTTGCTTGTTACCTTTAGGGCGATGTTGATGGGCGTATTCCTGGCTTTCCCTCCTCCATGAGATGATCCAGAGCTGTTACTGGCCGATCTGTCTCTGCCGTCTCCGCTCTGACCCGATCTCGGGCCGAACCGGTGCTGCTGACCCGCGCCGCGACGGCGCCCATCGTGCCGGCCGTCCTTCGACATGAGCCCGGTGTCAAACGAGCGACTTTCAGCGGACGACAACTTCGCAACCAGAGGGCGAGAAATTAAACAGGCCTCCTCTTCTTTTACACTGAAAACTCACGGATCATGTAGAGCACAAGAGATAATGTAACGCCGCCAGCTGGACTGGAGGACTGGACTGAGACAACGTTCAACATGGACCCGTCAAAACAGAAACACCATGGTTACAAGCTATTGTTGTTGTCAGTTATTAGAATAAGTAGTTGCTTATATCATACAATAAATAATACATGATTGATATTATTCTTCCAATATCGTCCAACATAATATCAAAGATATATTGACAAAAAAATTACATAAAACGCTAAAATTAGACACTTTTACTAAAAGGCTGATGAAATATTTAGTGCATGATGTGCAATGTAAGTCAAAGTATCATAATATAACAGGGTGGCGAGAGTAGATTGCATATTAACTATATATTTAAAAATAATCCAAATAGACTTCTAATAATATACTATGGTAATGATTTTAGCACTGTGTGCACATGGGGGGAAATTATTTATTTTGATTTAAAATTGAAATAGGCAAAATGTGAATTTTAGGCCCAAAGCAGAATGTAGTTTAATATAAAATGTATATTTGGTATGCTATATAATTACCATATTAGAAATAAACACACACAACTATAAATTAATTAATTATACCATTATTTAACAAATTATTGTACTTATTTCGATTTTGTAAGATTAAATTATATATATATATATATATATATATATATATATATATATATATATATATTTTTTTTTTTTCTGAAGGATCATGTGACTGAAGACTGGCCTAATGATGCTAAATATTCCGTTTTGCATGATGCATCACATCAATAAATTGTATTTTTAAGTATATTAAAATATAAAACCATTATTTTACATTGTAATAATATTTCACAATATTAGTTTTTTCTGTATTTTTGATCAAATAAATTCAGCCTTGGTGAGCCTAAGGACTTCTTTCAAAAACTTTGACTGGTACTATATATGTACATACACACTATATATTATCATAAAAATACACACAAATTTTTTTTTTCTCCATTTCTAGAAAAAGATACAATTCTATTTGTAGATTATGATTTTAATTTCCCATCAAAAGTTGTATCAAAGTGTTTTTTTTTATTACATAAAACTTATATCTAAACTATATCTAAAAAAAAATTCTCTTCACATTCCACCTTTACATTTTTTTTTTTTTTAATGACCGAAACGCTTGAACAGCTAATGTGCAAAAACAGCAAATTTAATATTTCAGTCTTCCAGCATGCTGTTTTCAGTGACTAACCGCTGATGTTATTTTTAATAGTCAGCTTCATTAAACCAAAGTCCAGGACCCAAAACTTCCAGGAAAAACACATACATATGAAATGATACATAATCTGAAAAGATTTAAAGAATGTTTTCTTGTTGCTCCAAGTGTGCTGAAAAAGCTACCGAAATACATTCATTGAATTTACACCTATCTTTAACAAAGGCCTTATCCTTCACAGACATTTGCAACCAGACACACAACCATCCCATCCAAAGAGTCTCATCCATTGCAATTACAAAAGAAGTTATTTGAGTGATCCATTGACAGAAAGTAAATACTTCCAAAACAGAAGCTGCCATTTTGTGAGGAAAATATTTACCTAAATTGACAAGAGCTGCCAGATTGTATTACCAAATTTCCCCAAAACTTGAAACATTGCTATTAAACTCCAAATTTGATTTTAAAAAAAGCATGAGTTGTAACTATGATGAGCTTAACTGACAAAAAAAAAAAAAAAAATAGGCCACGTGTGATACTTTCATCCAAACGACAAAGAAAAACCAATTCCAATTGTGCTGGTACATAAAAATCATGTATTAATGTCCATGGAAATAAAAACCATTGGGGTAACACTGAATGAAACGGAAGGTCTACCCTTCAGAGGTAGGTAGAGCTGTACATGATCATTCCTAAAACAGTTTTCAAAGCAGGATTGCGGGGAAAAAAAAAAAACAGGGAATATTGCAGTGATTTAAGCTAGTTCATGTGCTGGTGCTACAATTACCGGACATTTCTGAAAGAGACAAAGCATTATTTTTTTTTTCCACAGAAAAGCAATTTAAAGCACATACAGTATTTTACATTTCATCTATACTGGTATATAAAAACAAACTAAGAACAAAAGTTAAATTCCTCAAATTAGGACTGACGTGGATAAATGGTAGTAAGCGGTCAGTAACTGGAAACCACAAGACGAGATTTACAAATGAGCAAAGATGCTTTTCCATGTGACCGGATTACACTTCACCAGAAAGCTAGAGCGAAACGGAGAGGCCATTAAATATACATCAAATCTAGAGTAAAAAAATTAATAAAAAGCCAGCTTGTCTATGAAAAAACACCTTGAACTAAAAAGGAATGCGTAATGAATTAAAACCAAAGGGCAAGTTGTGTTTTACAAACTTGACAGGAAAAAATATATATGTACAAATGTTATATATACATATACACACATAGCTGAATGTATATTTTCATGTTCTATATATTTATATTCAACCGCTCATTCTCGTTGAAGTTAGCCAGTGGCCTGGAAGGGCAGAGGGTCCCTTTGAGCACCAAAAGGAGTGACGCGAGTCCACTTCCGCACAGCGCTTTACGTTAAAGTCCGAATCCACTCCAGAGCAGAGACGGACGACCGATCAGAAATCATCTTCGGCTCCATAAATGTGTGTGTGTATAGAAAACATATGCATACATCAAGTCATTTGTTTTAAAACATTAGTCCAGAGCCCAATACCCCCCCTCCCTCCCTCCCTCCCACCCGCCCCACATAAAAGAACACCCATGTAGGCAAGTCTGTAGTTGAAATCCTTATGGCAAAGAGTTTGTGGCAAATTTTCCTTTCCCCGCTGCTTAAAAACAGTCTAGTTGGCAAGAAATGTTCGTTTTCTTTGACATTCAGTCTGGGGGTAGAAGGTCATGCAGGCGAAATCTCTCTCTTATGTGTGGCCGAACATCCTCGTTCTGAATAAAAACACACACGCGTCAGCAAAAACACAGGTATACGCCACACCTTAGATATGAGTGTACAATTATTCCGAAGTTAAAGTGCGTGACACCTGAACCCAAAAGATACAGAAATTGACCTGACGCAGATAATTATGGTATTACAGATGACAGCCAGTTTATCAATATTTACATCTGATGTTTAAAAATAATTGAAATCAATCAGTCTTCACACCAAAATATTATAATGCATCATATAAAAAGTACATTTACATTTTTTTTTAAAACACTTAAAACCAACCACATAATGAAGGTATGTGAATTATTACAGAATTATTCTGTAAATTGGCTTAGAAAAACTGTACGGATAATCAATCATAAAGTCAAATACAACAAAGTTTGCGAGAAAAATAATGAAAAGAGCATAGTTTTAAAATATTAATAAGAAATTTCCTCAGAATTAAATTGCAAAGAAATCTTAAAATACACTTATATTAAATATTAAAAACAACAATAATTAAAACCCATCACTTCATGAAGGTACAGGATTACAGATATTATATATGATATTAAATATGGATAGCAATACTTGTAAATACTGGCAAAGAAAAAAAAAAGCTAAATTAAAAAGCCCTGGTATTATCAAAAATAAAACCCAACATTGCATTATTAAAGCGTGTCATCATGAGAGTTAAAATAATAATAATAATTTTATCAATGTTATAATTTTACCATTATTCATAATTCAATTGCAATGAAATCTTATTTAAAATTAAAATGCATGTAATATTTATACAAAACAAAAATAGAACCTAAAAAAACCTAATTTAGTTTTTTTTTAAATTTAAGTCTTTACACATTAAACTAAGAAGAAAGTATTTTAATACCTAAAAAAAACCACATACTTCATCATTAAAAGCAGCACACAAAAGACAAGACGCACATACCAGTTCTACCAGCTTCTCCAAAAACGGCACCAGCTTTAGGAGCTCATTGTCATTCTTGTCCACAAACCAACTCTCAATGGGGATCCCATTGGAAAGCTGCAACGAGAGAAGCACATCCTGAGCTTTACATACTAATAACTCCGCACAGAGCACATCAATGAAGGTGAAACTCAAGGCGGCTTCACCAACCTGGTAGGCAAAAGCCTGAGGAGAGTTGTCGATGATAACCGTCTTGGAGAGATCCCTCCCGAGGATGTTAAGGTCTTTGATGTAGTTGCCTTGGACGCATACGCAGTGCTCGCGGAACAATCTGTGCCTGAGATACCAGACGAAAGACATTGAGCTTAATACTCACTCTAAACATCTTACAGCTGGAGAACGCAGACATTTGTTCCCATCACAGCTGCAATTTAATGCAATTAAACTTCACCTTTTATATTTATTTTGAGACAGCAGCTACTTGAGACGAAATCCAATAATAATTTAAAGCAACTGACCTAACCAACTGTTTTTTAGCATCCAGGATGTTCAGCAGCTTGTCGGCATACACCTTCTTGGAAGCAGTGAAGAGAATAATCTGCAGATAATTCAAGTTTGTCATTAATGCCCGTCTTGGGTGAAAACGGTAGACCACATCAATGACAGGATATTCATCAGGGCTCGAGAAAAAAGCATGACAGGACTGAACACGCAAGTGAAACACCAAAGACTAGGAATGCCCCGAATATTCAGCTACCGAAAATTCAATTTTTGTTTTTGGGCTGAAATGGTTTTGAAGGGCTGAAATCAGTGACTTAAACAGTGAAGTTTAATTAACGTTTCTCCGGTGGCTTTGGCATTTAGGAAACAAAATGAAAATCAATCAAATCAAAATAATAATGTTTGATAAAGGTTTGCAAGTCTTGCACCCAGCCGCATCAGAACTCTTGCATTGTGTAGGCACTGATACCATAAACCAGGTAATTGACGATGTCAGGGTATGTGAGGTGGTAGCGTCTATTCTGAGTTGCAGGTCGTACGTTTCGATGTTGATGTCAAGCAGTTTGGCGGAGTTATTTAGTCTCTTTCGCTTCCTCCTCCATTTTTTCCCAAGAAACTGCACAAGTAACCATGACAACGGATAGCATATCCTGCCAATATGGCGGCGCCTTCCCGAAATGCAACGCGGAGTGAACATTGTGACATCACACTCTCATTCTCAAACTGTAAATGCTCACCCAAAAATGTATTCTGCATTTACTCAGTCATGTTGTTTTTGTGCGTCACGCAATCATTTGAACGTCCGTGTTTACTACAGTATGTGCGTCGTTGTAAATCTGTTCATCATATAAAGCCAGTGTGTTTCTTCAGATTAGATTAGACCACTCACTTGATTAGTTATTTTTACGATGACATTTTTAGAGGAATGGACTTTAAATGGAGAGACCGAAATCTCTTAGGTTTTATAAAAATATGTTCATTTGTGTTTTGAAGTTAAATGACATGACAATTTACATTTTGGGTGAATTATACCTTATAAACACACTAAGCTGTAGGGTTGGGTATCGAACTCGGTACTTGGTAGTACCGACACAATTCGGTCGGTGCCCTTGAAAGTATCGATTCACATTAAATCAATCGGTACCAAATTTCGGCCCCAGAAGACGCATCTGGTGATATAGACTAGTGTCTGTGCATATTAAACAGCAAAAAGACTATTTAAAAGGAACACGCTGACTTTTTCAGGCACAATGGGGGGTTGTGTTAGACCTCCCGAAACTACTAGTATTGCAGAGCGGGAGTGTTACGGATACATGCCGGTAAATTTGGTAAATAAATATAAACAACATTTATTTATACATCACACAACTATTTAAAACAAAAGAGGTTGGCTTTGCTTGAGTTGTTTTGCCGGATTTTGTGGCTTTTAAGAAGAAAAACAAACTAATTTTAGCCTGTTTAGGTTTGTCACCTTTCTCCATTCCTGTTCGACATTTTTACCGCTAAAGTTACTGGCAAAATGTCAATAACACTTCTATAAATCATTTAATAATTTAAAAAATGAGCTCGATAATTTTTCCGGGCGCGATAATTTCCAGCGTCTGTTTTTATATCCATTTTTGCCAAGCGTTACATTATATCAGTGTTTCTCAAACTTTTTCTGCCATTCCCCACTTTGGAGGTAGTGAAGGGTTCCGAGCCCCACCTGTCCCCAATCGCCCCAACAAAGTTTTTCCAAACTATTGGTATCGGCATTTATGATGGCGATAAATGAATATTTGACAAAATTATAAAAACGGACGAAACACCGCTCAACCACATTATGAGTGTTGGCGTTTCATAGTTTTTATACATTTTATTTATCAGAACTTTAATATATTTTTATGTTGCTCTGTTCTGTTGTGACCATAATGCAGTTTAAAAATAAACTTGTTTGTTTTATCACATTATTTTAGAGAGGCTGAGGGATCATGAATAACTAGGCCTAATGTAAATCTATATGCGTTTCTGATAGATATAGAGATATATATATCTCTATAAATAAATCTATATCTCTATATCTCTATATCTCTATATCTCTATATCTCTATATCTCTATATCTCTATATCTCTATATCTCTATATCTCTATATCTCTATATCTCTATATCTCTATATCTCTATATCTCTATATCTCTATATCTCTATATCTCTATATCTCTATATCTCTATATCTCTATATCTCTATATCTCTATATCTCTATATCTCTATATCTCTATCAGCCGATATATCGGACGAACTTGACAAACTTGTTTATCATGTCATCAAATCTAATAATCCAATTCTCAAATATGTGTAAGTGAGTGTGTTTTGCCATTTAAAAACCTTCATAAATGATCTTGATTTTGATCTATAATGTGAGATGGGCGCCTATGTTTGTTTGCGTCGCAGTTCAGAGTCCTGTCAGTCGGATTCGCATGAATTTATCAGTTTCTCCCGAAATACATGCAAGTAAGTGACCGGTGAACTGGGAGAAGAATAGAGTAAACTTTTTAGTTACTTACACTATGTGTATCTGATATGAATAAAACGTCGGCAAATTATTTTTGAACGGATTGTTATTGCTACTTCTAGTGACACCAGTGTTTAGGCCTATTTTACAAACTCTAAATGTATTGTTTTACTAGTAGGCCTACTTATGTGTATTTAAATGTTTGAAACCTAAAATAAACATTATGTGGTTGAAAACAATGCATGATATGTCAAGTCACCTTCATTTATTTAGCGCTTTTTACAACACTGATTGCTTCAAAGCTTTATAGTACTAATCGGAAATAGGCTACATTTTGCGTTAGAAGAAAAGCTAAAGTAGGTTTTTTTATTATTATTATCAAGCACTGAGGCCCTGGCCCGGCCTGTGTCCGACAGCTTATCAAAATTTTCAGCCCGCGTCCGACTGAAGTGTTTTTTTCCCTATTTTTTATCCTCCCTATTAGGCCTACACATTGTTGCAGCCATTAATGTCAAAGTAGTTATATTTTGTTTCTTTATTAAGTTAATTTAGAAAAATGTTTGATGCATTTTTTTGTTTAAATTAAAGTTTTTTGTTTTTAAGTAACAGCGGCCAGCAGCCGACAGTGAGTTAACCACATGTTTGATCAATTTAGCCTCTCAAATACACTGGACTTGTTCTATATCTATGGATTTTATTATAAGCAAGAGACATTTCAAGCATCACAATGTTAATTAAAACGTTTAGCCTAAAAAGGCATTTTTTTACAAGCTGAGGCAGGCTGCTGACAACGACGCTCACAAACAAAACGGGCTGATCGAGAAAAAAAAAACATGCTGTTTGTCTTACCTCTCTACAAAATGAATATAAATCCAATCTTCAATTCCCGGCCTGAGCTATATGCACACTTAACGGAGTTCACGTCAATGAAAGCAACTGATGAGCTGCATTATATCAGCTCATTTCAAGATCGAAGATCGCAATATGAGACCTACCTGAGCACTGGTAACAGCATTTAGTCACATTCGTTTTAATGAAGATGATGGTGTTTTTGAGCATCTAAAACGTAGCCTATTTTCAGTTTCACTTGCTTCTAAGCGCGACAAGACACAAGAGAATGTGCTGTATGTCAATGTCCTGTCTGTGTGTGTGTGTGTGTGTCAGTGTAGCTGCGTCTCATGTCAGCTAATCGAGGGACACTGACACACACACACGACGCGTAGACAGACTCGCGTCAGTCTCCTGCTCACATCGAGTTCTCTTTTGCTCTTGAACAAACAATAACAACACCACAGAGAATTTTGAGTATTCTCATATTAGGAGTCTAGTTGAATATCGTTTTAAATTAACTTAAAGAGTTGTGAGGAAATGACATGCGCGGGACAGCGCGTCATGTTAGTCAGCGGCCGTTCTTAAAGTGACAGGAGCACTGATGATGCCTGTCATTAATGTTCATCAAAGAACTAAAGCGAACAAAAAATTGTCGCTTTAATGATGAATAATCTATTTCATTTATGCAGTTAAGAAAGGTGCTTGATAACTATTACATTTCTGTATATGTCTAACAGGGAAGACACAGGTAAAAATAACATTTATTATAATGGGGTTATGTAAAGATTCTTTAAAGTTTTCCCAGCTGTTTATTCAAGTGCATTTTTTTGTTAACAGGCAGAGTCCATTGCTTTATTTGTTTTGTTCATTTATTGTGGATATTTAAAATGCTTTCCGTTTTCAGTGTTAAATAGTCTTTAGAAATAAACGTTTATTGATCTTTGAAAAGGTGTACCTGCATTATTATGCCATTATCATTATTTTAGATGAAAATGGTCTCAGAACGACAATATTATTGTTTATCGCAATAATTTCTTGGCAAATTTATCGTCCAGGAAAATGTGTTATCGTGACAGGCCTATAAATGACTTAAAGTTTCTGCACAGTTATTGATGTATCCCTAAAGCACCAAAAAAAGGTACCGGTACCAGGTTAAAATGTGAACGGTACCCAACCCTAGTAAGCTAAGCCTTGGACAAAAACTCAAATATATCACGAATCATAGTTTACATCAATGATACATATTGTTGCATTTTTATATTGCCATGATGTATCGTTACACCCCAACTGTTTAATGAGATTTTGCACGTGTGCTTCACAACAACCTCAACATTTTTTAATGTTTATTCAAAGATTAAATAAATCAACTGCATTATGGTACTGGAAAAAAACTAAATGACAACGACTCACCTCATAAATCTGAGACATGCGTTCCAGGAATTCTCTAAAGAATGGTCGTAACCGGACGTACACCTTTAGGAATAAAAAAAGCAAAATCAAACAGAGCTACATGCAAAGCTTGTGAAATCTTCATTGTTTGAGATGCTTGTCCTGTACCTGGTAAATGACGTCTTGGAAAAGCACAGGAAATGTCAAAGCTGCATCTTCCAATTCATTGAGGCTGCAGTGGACCAACGTCTCATCCTGGAATAAAACCACAGCGACGGATTAATCCTTGCATCAAAAAGAGCTTGCATCAAACTACTAAGATCAGAGATGAATGCCAGATCTTACCAGATCCAGGACGAGGGAGAACTCGGGCGTGCTCCTGGTTTTCAGAGGGAGCGCAGGCTTACGGGTGAGCTGCTCTTCAGTCAAGGGGGGCACGTGTTTGATAAAGAAATAGCTGGAAGACAGAGGCAAGTTAGCACACAAGCATGTCTATATTGAGGTTAGTCCGATTTCGAGCATGTTGAAATTGGACTCACGGGTCAAACACTTCCCAGTCCTCTTCATAAGTCCCCTCTGGAGGAGGTGATGGCGGGACATCCGGGTAATTGCTGTTGGATCCTACAACTAACCAAGAGAGAATACGTGAGGATGGACACCTTCAGGCAGCGGTACAGCTGGAAAACATGCCAGACACTCACCAGTTAGCGGAGGCATATCAGCCTCTGTGATGATCTCGCCTTCCTCTACCGTTGTGTCTACGTGAGGCAGCTGTCTAGGGTTTAGTGCAGGGTCAAAGGTCAGGTCTCGGCCGTCTGTGGTAGTGCTGGTCGGGGTTTCCTCGAGCTGCTCCATTTCGAGCTGCTTCACGATCTCCTCAGCTTCCACTGCCTGGCCCGGGGAATCAGAGCCCGTCGTAGCTGGAGGATGAGGAAGACTCAGTTTAACAGGAATGAAAATTTAACTGGTATACGGTACATTTTTCAGTTTGCAGCAGGTTTTCGACAGCAGTGAAGAGTCTCAATTCTGCACAACTGTTTTACTTCAGAAATGCTGCACTTTGAATTTTAGTTCTACATTATGACAAGAAAAGGCCTTCATGCTTCTTTGGACATTTGAATGGGACCTCTCTGATGGTCTGCATCTGGTTTGTGGACATCTTCATGTTCCTAAAACAATAGCTGCTTTTCCTCTGTCGAGCCAAACTGTTCATGTTGCTTAACCGATCTGTGCCAATCCAGCTCAGCCGGTACGGATATGGTTTCATTTTCCACTGTGGGGCTGATAATAGAGCTCTCAGAGTTTGCAGACGGTATGAGATGCAAATAGTGACTGCGTTATTGAGGATGATCAGATATTTCTATTATTAACTTGTGTTTACTTCGCTCAAATAGCCAGCTACAGAGAAACTGGTAGCCAGGCAACAGTTAAGTGACCAATCCCGGGTGGCGACGTCACTACACACATTCTACCAGCACGGTTCGGCATGGTTAGCAACCGTGCTGAGAACTCCAGGCCAAGTAATCGTGCCGTGCTGTGGAAGACTTGATTCTGATCGCGCTGTCCAGCGGTATGTTATTCCTCAATAACAACCGGTAAAAACTGATAACACAGGCTCATCCGGGTAACTGAAGTAGGCTCTTTGCGCTTGCTAGGAATGTTTTCTCCGTGGAAATTGTGTTTGGTGAGCTTATAAAATATTACAACTCAAATCAATATTTTGTGTACAATTTTTTAATTATGTCATCCAGATATCACTCTTTTTTCATATAAACGCAGCAGCTGCCATTTTACGACGATTGTTTTTAGACGACACTGTAATTATAAAGATAAACAGGTATGATTTTAAAATGGTTTAATCTCAAACTAACATCTCTTATGTGGTGAAATACTTTGTAATAAGTGGAATGACTGTCCTGTCTCCCTTAAATGTCCGTCTAGTTTGAACTTGCCACTTCCTAACAGCTGCTTTCTTCGCAGAAGCTTTGCATTTAAAGAGCTAATAAAATATTTCAACGTGTCAATATTTCAAGTCTAATTATTTACTTATGTGGCAAGTAGCCGTGCAATAAGCAGAATAAACTCCTTCAGTGTGATGCAAGACACCTCTGCTTCCTGATCACTCTGTCGGGGTTTATTCTGCGATGATAACCGGCTGGATGTAAATCATCCCTTACATAACCGCATGCACAGCAATGCACAATAATGTTGTTTATGATAAACGTTATGTATTGCAGTTGTCGTCCGCTGCTTTACAAGCTTAAGGCTCTTTAAAGTGGATTATTTTAATACGTGTATTTAAAAAGAATATATATTTTTAAAGAGCCTGTCTCAAGATGTCGTCGAGTTATTGCAACTTACACATTTTTAGAGCATTTATTTCAGGAATTCAGTTAACAAGGTTAACAAACAATCTTTTTTTTTTATAAAAATAAATATGCTCAACATCGATTTTATGTTTCATGCTACACATTTCTGTATATCAAAAGGACTGAAAAGGTGACTAACTTTGTGCCATTTTGGCACATACATTTATCAGCTGACAAGTGCGATCACAGGCTCTTACCGTTTTTGTTGGCGGGTGAGAAGAAGCTAAAAACAGGAGAGAAGATGGTTCCCAGGAGGGTGGTGCGGGGCGGACTGCTCGGAGTTTCTGTCTGCACCTCCAGCTTCCCATTGGGCTTCACCGGTATACTCTGACCTGTCATGGTATCTGAGCAGAAGAAAACGAGAAACATTCAACACCAATAGAAAGCTGACAGCCTGCATAACCGTTCACAACGAAGGTCGTTTACATACAGAACTCTTAAAAGAAGAGTAGCCTGTTTATCTGTGAGTGTCAGCACTCCTACCTCCATTGACAGGGCCTTTCCTGCGGGCTCTGGGGTTTGCTCTGCTGGGCAGGTTCCCACCGGTCGGAGTGGATGTGATCAGATTACTGTCCGAATCACAGTCTACACGGCTTCTCTTAGCAGGAGTGCATGTCTCCACCTGACATTAAGAAATGCAGCTGAAATCAAAGCGCACTTGTGTCGCAGACTCCACAAAATCATCTCAAATCACAAGTTCAAACCCTAACCTTGACAGCATTGCCCCTGATGAACCGTTTGATGGTGGAGAAAATGCCCGTGTCTCGCTTCTGCATCTTGCCGTCTTCGGAGGGCAAAGTGTGTTCCACCTCGGAGTGCTTCCTCTTTGTCTTGGCAGTCCGGGCGGACGGGGTGGCGCTCCGCTGCTGAGATGCTTTACGCACTCTCAGCCTCATTGTCCCAAAAGTCACATGTAAGACTGGAAAAGACAAAACCAGTTCATCTCCTATGAAAAAGGTGCAGAGCAGCACCACGCATATTTGCATACATTTCAATACGGCTACATTCATAACACTGAACGCGAGATATTCAGCTGTTGGGAAATTCCATTCCGGAGATCAGTCATGGCAACTCAAGGAAAACAATCACATCTCTTCCCTGCTGCCGTTGACAAGAAAGGTCTCCACAGCACCCAACTGCCTGTCTTTAAGAGTGCCACAAAAAGAGGGGAAATCATCACCCAATCAATGGCACAAACTATTGAAGACTTAACTGTCTGGATGCAAACACCGGTGCCGCGATGGGCAAGTTATTTTTTTTATAGTAAAAAAATTTAGTTCAGTTAGAGAACAGACCCTACAATTAAAAAGCTGAATGTGACTAAATACAGTGTGAGCCGAACGAGAGTCATCAGCAACACAAACCAGCAGCAGGAGTCAGATTTCCTTCATCTTGAGAGCAAGGAGCTGACTAACAAGATGATGTAAGATTTGGTTTCAAAGCGAAATGTAAAGGCGCCTATTTAAGCGAGTTTGTCATCGTACTGTTTTGTTGTTGTGTTGTTTCTCAATAAGAATAATAGGCTAATGAACCCACCATTCAAGCAACCCGCCCCCGAATTGGCGCTAATTCTAAACCCAGGGCTCCAGACTAACTTTTTTCACTAGGAGCACAGTGGCCCCCAACTGAAAATGTTAGGGGCACAACCAGAAATTTTTAGGGGCGCACACCGTAAATCAACATGCTAACCAAATCTACTAATTTCCACTGTATTACTAATAGGGACGGGTATCGTTAAGGTTTTAATGGTATTACTACTCTTACCGATACTGCTTACCGATCCGGTACTTTAACGGTATTGTTACCGGTTCTTTTTATTATACTTTTTTTTTTATATATATAAAAAAAAAAACATAATTAAGAACATAAATAACATGGCTTTATAATCTGAAAAGTAAAATATCTATAGCAAAAGAAACCGCAAAGTTTGAACAAAAATATAAAACATCTATTTGTAAATGGACCAGTGTGCAGGCATTCAGAAGGTCTGCTATAGGGCTGCAACGACGCGTCGACGACGTCGACTACGAAAATACGTCGACGTGCGTGAAATGCGTCGACGCGTCGGCGGCACATTATTTACGTTCTAGAATGAAACAGAAGATCTAGAATAATGGCAGCTTCTGCTCCCGGGCATAGTGAAAATGATCATTTATCATATAAAGCCAGACCGCGACATTCAAAAGTGTGGGAGTACTTTAAACAGAAGCCGAATAAAACTGTGCTTTGTTCGCTCTGTAACGCCGGTTTCACACTGCGCGCGGTGGCAGAGCAGAAGCTGTGCGCGTGGAGAGCGGGAGCTTTCACACTGCAGTCAGTGTTGCCAAGTCCGCTTTTTTCCGCGGAATTGGGATACTTCTACACTGTTGCCGCGGGCTGTGGCTTATGTCCGCGGGTTGAAGCAAAAAAACACACATATTTAACCCCCCGAACGCGATGTTTACCAGAGAACCTCCCCGAAACGCGATTGGGCTTGTTTTGGGCTAGTTTTGAGTAACGAATGGGTGGGTTTTGTTGTGTAAACCTGGCAACCCTGCTGCCAGTGTTCTCTCGCGCAGCTGAACCGTGGCGCGTGTATTGCAACAGACGGGTCACATTTTCCTGGGTTCTTCTCCGACCCCAGTACGTCTCGTGCTTTTATTTATTATGGGCTGCATATATCTGCTGTTAATGCGACCTGGTTCCGCTCTGTTCCAAACACATATGCATAATAACTTGTTGTATATAGGTAGTTTACATGATTAAAGTAACATTAAAGTTAAGATATGCCTCTAGCTTTAATAATTTAAATGTGTCTTTGAAGTTTGGGCAAAAACTTCTGGCAGCTTTAGTCGTTGTTTATGCACATGTATCGTCAAAATAGACGACTAGTTATACATTAACACTATGCTGAAAGCTCCTGTATGTGAACCTTTTGCAGATAAATACAAGTTCATTTTCTTTACTATTGACACAAATCAATAAGTAAATCATACTAAACTACTATAGTAAACAACTTTTCCTAATTAGGCCTACTCTGTATACATTTTATGATGAATAGTGTCATTATATATTATGTTTAAAAAGCTTCTTTTGTTCTTTTTGTTTTACCTCATACCATCTTTTTATAATTCTTGGAAGCCAAAATCGAAAATAAAATTAGATTAATATCACAGCACATCCCTAAAGTTTAAGCAGACTAAACTTTTGTGTAGTTCTCTTGGCCATCGTCACTCATTAAAGCTGACTGACGTGTTGTGTTCGCTGGAGCTCCACGTGACAGTGCTCGCTCGCTTTCTCTCTCTTCTGGATTGCGAATAGCAAAAATGCATCACGGACAAATGGTTTAATATTCTCTCAAATAGAAACGGCTGGCAAAGATAGAATTTGCCAGACATAACGTCTATCAATTATAATTAGTAAGTGTATTTTCTTCATTTCTCCAGTACCGACAGCAGGCAAATCTACTGGTCGCACATGTGCGACTGGATGTAAAATTCAATCGCACACTCAAATTTTAGTCGCAAAATGCGACTCTGGAGCCCTGAAACCAAAAGTAAATTGCGCATTTTCAATGCCCGAGCGGCCGTTTAGCGGTTTAAAAGCCCTCGCCAGTGATACCGGTATTACTGGTGTTGTCACACGTCGATTAACCAGTGGGAAAATTTCCTCATGGTCACATCCCTACTTCACTTTCGGACCCGAGTCCGAGCACATAATCATGTTCTCCAAGTTTCGTGGCGTCGCTTGCGTAGGCAACCAGCGATCATTTAAACATAGATAAAAAAAATTACAATTTTGCATTGAATTCAATTTGATTATTAATTATTAGATTTTTAAAATATTAAATGACTTCATTCAAAGGAAATAAGAATTCAGGAAAGGACAATTAATTATGCGATGTGTATTTGTCTAGGTCAGGTAGGGATGCACCGTAGGGCTGTCAATTTATGATTTGAATTAAAAATAATCATTGAATAAAATAAAAACACATTCTAATGCAAAATGCGGTGCATTTGAATTTTATCAGTGGCGAACGAGATGCAATGATGATGTGAGAGTCGTTGTTGCGCTTTAATGTTTTTCTTAAGACTATCCAGTTGAATCAACATGTTCATTCAAATCATTGCAGAAATAGAGAAGCTCAGTGCGAAGACTATCTTGGTTACATCAAAACCATGAACAAGCCGTTCACACAGAACACATTTTCTGCGCTGCTTTTCCATTGTTTTCTATGTAAACATGCGCTAGACGGACATTTTTGATTGTTGCACTCCCGTCTCGCAACAGAGAGCCGCATGTTTAGAAAGCCATGTAAAGTTTAAAGAAGTTCAAATTTGAAAACACAATGTCTCGACTCTCGAGACGACATGTTGGGGACTTTTTTTCCATTCCACTTCAACTCTTGGTTTTATATGCAAAAATAACTATGATTGGCACTTTGGCTCTTTTTATTAAACTACACATAAACACATGATGCTGTTTCATTCATAATTTCTTATGCAATTTACAAAATTAAATTTGATTTATAAACGTTATGCACTTTTTTTTTTAATAAGGTTTTAATGCATTAATATTTTCCTCATTGCATTTTTCCCCTTACTGAAATTATGCCTTTTAAATTGTAATACAATTCAAATATTAGTAATATTTAAGTAAAAAAAAAAAATCCTATCGGTGCATCCCTACTAAAGATGGTCAACAGTAAACTTAAGCACTTTACTACAGCGTTAATTAAATAATCCATTATTTATCAGCTTTAATGTATAGGCTTATTATACACGAGCCTCTGGGAGTTGGTGAGGGAACCACAGGGTTTTGTGAGTTGATAATAGTTTTTGTAGATTTATTTTAAAGTAGAATTGTAATTTACAACAGTAGGCTAACATATGTGTCTTCATTTTTGTAAATTAAGTTAAAACAATATAAAATTAATAAAAAAATACAAGTTAAGTCCACTTTAAAGTCCAGCTACAAAGTAAAAAATAAAATACTTCAGGGAAAAAATAAATTAATTATTTTATCTATTTACTTCCATGTCATGTGACCAATAACCGACATCAGAAAACCATGAATTTATATTCACTTAAAATCTCAGGGGGTAAATATTTAACATGGGTTCGAGGTTTGTCAGGGTTTGACTGACAAAAATTGGGAACCCCAGGTTTAGATGTATGTGTCATAACAGTCCAAAAGCTAGCTCGAATACATCCAGGATTCATAATAAAATATTTTCTATATTTTAAATATTTAGAACGAGCTATTAAACCACAGCATCTTAAATATTTAATCAGATTGAAAAACAGCAGAGTGTGCTGGTGGGAATTGACTGTTATAATGTGTGTGTGTGTGTGTGTGTGTGTGTGTGTGTGTGTGTGTGTGTGTGTGTGTGTGTGTGTGTGTATTGGAGAAGAATAGACATAGTACAGCAGCAATCGAACAGGAATCAACTATATTCTAATGTCATAATGATGTGAATTAAATGTAGAAATGGAAGAATCGGGTTTTTTTTTTTATGATTTTGTGTGTTATAAAACCATTGGTATGTGCCGTGGAAACAAACTAGTGAAAGTGTCGAGCTGCGCTCCTCCAGTGCGCCTGAAGTGGGCGGGGGCGAATCATGTCTCCTTCTTTGCTTGTTGAATCTAAACAAATGTAGCTTGCCATTAGCCCGCCGATTATTTCTAGCACATTTCCGTGATGTAAAACGTTTAACATTTATGAACCAACACAATACGCGACAAAAATCATCATCTACTTGATTGTCAGTTCGCACAGCTCGCGCTTTCAAGCTGCATTATTAAGCAAAAAATGGTCGCGCGCAAGTTAGCAAGCCAATCGGTTAGTGGTTTTGACATCAAAACAAAACAAAAATCGCCAACAACAGTCGCCCGAAAAACAATACCACAGACGAGCTACCCGCGTAATTTTCTTCGTCCTAACAACACGTTTTATTTTGATGGGGATATTTGAGCACGAGGGTGTTTTAACGTCAGCGGCTAACGCTAACAGATGACTTGTTGGCTGTCTCGCGACACCCGCGCTCTGCGTCTCGTAGCTCGCTCTCCAGCGCACGAGCCTTTTTGAGCTGTAAACACGCACGGAAAAATATACGTTTTTATTGATCCTATGACGTTTTAAAAAAAAAATTAGTACATGTATAAATGCCGTATAAAACATTATCGCTGCACCGTCTTCATCTGCATGAAGAACATATTCTCACATAAGGAGGGGGCGAGTCGTGAAGACGCGAGATTTCAAAGCACTGCGACCGTGGCGTAGGGTTAAATATTTATTTTTGCCTGTATGTGATCAAAATATGTTCGGTTTAAACACTTACATGCCAGGGGTCGCGAAGACACGATCCGGAGATGGTTGTGGATCTGGCCACGGCGGCTGAAGCTGCCCGCGCGAGTGTCTATCGGTCACTTCTCTGGCGGAGTGCGAGTCACAGAACGGCAGATAGATTTGATACAGCTGCTCGGGACGCCATTTCCCGCCTCCTCTCAGAGGGATTCTTGCGAAGAACCCGGATGATGCTGTGGACTGCCGCGCATGCGCATATATACTGGAGGATGGCGGCGGTAAGAAGGATTGTCAAACTTGCAGGATAGGGGAATGAATATTGAGTCTCTTTTTTGTCATGATCACTTTTGAGATTAATTGATCTATCTATTTGTCTGTCTGTCTATATATCTATCCATCTATTCATCTGTCTGTATATCTATCTATCTGTCTGTTTATCTATCTATCCATCTGTCTGTATATCTATCTATCATCTATCTGTCTGTCTATCTATCCATCTGTCTGTCTGTGTGTCTATCTGTCTGTCTGACTGTCTATCTATCCATCTGTCTGTCTATCTTTCTGTCTGTGTGTCTGACTATCTGTCTGTCTGTCTATCTATCCATCTGTCTGTATATCTATATATCTATCATCCATCTATTTGTCTGTCTGTCTATCTATTTATCTATCATCCATCTATTTGTCTGTCTGTCTATCTATCCATCTGTCTGTATATCTGTCTGTCTGTGTGTCTATCTATCTGTCTGTCTATCTATCCATCTGTCTGTATACATATCTGTCTGTCTATCTACCCATCTATTTGTCTGTCTGTATATCTGTCTGTCTGTGTGTCTATCTGTCTGTCTGTCTATCTATCCATCTATTTGTCTGTCTGTATATCTGTCTGTCTGTATATCCATCTGTCTGTATATCCATCTATCTGTCTGTCTGTCTATCTATCCATCTGTCTGTCTGTATATCTATCTATCCATCCATCTGTTTGTCTGTCTGTCTATCCACCTGTCTGTCTATCCATCCATCTATTTGTCTGTCTGTATATCTGTCTGTCTGTATATCCATCTGTCTGTATATCCATCTATCTGTCTGTCTGTCTATCTATCCATCTGTCTGTCTGTATATCTATCTATCCATCCATCTGTTTGTCTGTCTGTCTATCCACCTGTCTGTCTATCTATCCATTTGTCTGTCTGTCTATCTATCCGTCTATTTGTTTGTGTATCTATCTATCTGTATATCTATCTATCATCTATCTGTCTGTCTGTCTGACTATCTGTATGTCTGTCTGTCTGTATATCTATCTATCATCTATCTGTCTATCTATCTGTTAGTCTATCCATCCATCTATTTGTCTGTCTATCTATCTATCTACAACCCCAAATCAGAAAAAGTTGGGACAGTATGGAAAACGCAAAAAAAAACTTTTTTTGAAATGTGTTGCAGGTCTGAATGACAGGAAAGGATGCATATTTACAAATGACATGAAGTTGACCAGACAAAACATTAAATATTTTGTGTTCATATTGTCTGCAATGAAATACAAGTCAAAGTAAATTTAGAAATCACTTCTTTTTTTCTTTTTTTTGCGTTTTCCATACTGTCCCAACTTTTTCTGATTTGGGGTTCTATCTATCTATCTATCTATCTATCTATCTATCTATCTATCTATCTATCTATCTATCTATCTATCTATCTGTCTGTCTATCTGTCTGTCTGTCTGTCTGTCTGTCTGTCTGTCTGTCTGTCTGTCCGTCCGTCCGTCCGTCCGTCCGTCCGTCCGTCCGTCCGTCCGTCCGTCCGTCCGTCTATCTCAACATTTAAAGAGTCAAAATACAGACTTCATAAAGAACCTGTTCTTTATTTTCATATTTTCATCAAATGTATTGCCTTCTGAATGATATGAAAAGGTTATTCATGGACAACTCAAAAGTATAATGTTATTTTTTTTAAATCACAAGGACATGGATTATGCCATATACACATTTTTTTTAGCACTGTAATTAGAATTTATACAAAGCTAGCAACCTATAATTTAAAGCAGACATCTCTGGATATTCACTTGTGCAAGTTAAGCACCAACAAAGAGAAATGTGTTAATAACGGGAAACATTTTTACTCTGTTCCCTTTAAAGGTGTATTCTATTTCATTCCCAAATGCATGATGGTCCGGTATGGTCCTGGGCCTCCCCAAATTCCCCTTTATTTTAGGAAGGAAAAACAAAAAAAGGAAGAGAAAAAACATGTCAGGCTTGTAATCAAAAGGTTAAGTTGAGATCAGTACGTGATCAGCACTTACTTGAGAAGTCCATGCCAATACAAATGTGGCATGACATCAGCTTTCATGTGGTACATGATCCTGCTCTCTTTACTCTGGTCCACAGGGAACGTCTCCAGCGGCTGCCCGTCATAATCAAATTCTGCCAAGATGACTGTGTTGTAGCTTGTAACCAGAGGGCACGAGGTGTAGCCATCATACTACAACATGCACACAACAATTAGCATTTAATATGAATAATTAGTAAGCAATAAGTATAGCTATCCATAATGTAATTAATTTATCAATGTATGCACTATTTATGTATATGTGCTTGCTACTTTTGTGTGTAGTTGTATAAGAAAAATTGATATTTTTGGAACAGCATACCACCATACTACGTTTACTATTTCTGTAATAGGCATGCATAATATAGTCAGATTTGAATTGTGTGGTATAAAGCCAGAATTGTGTGTATAAAGTCAGAATTGTGTGTATAAAGTCAGAATTGTGTGACAGTCCGATTTGAACTGTGTATAAAGTCAGAATTGTGTGGTATAAAGCCAGAATTGTGTGTATAAAGTCAGAATTGTGTGTATAAAGTCAGAACTGTGTATAAAGTCAGAATTGTGTGTATAAAGTCAGAATTGTGTGGTATAAAGCCAGAATTGTGTGTATAAAGTCAGAATTGTGTGGTATAAAGCCAGAATTGTGTGTATAAAGTCAGAATTGTGTGTATAAAGTCAGAACTGTGTATAAAGTCAGAATTGTGTGACAGTCCGATTTGAACTGTGTATAAAGTCAGAATTGTGTGTATAAAGCCAGAATTGTGTGTATAAAGTCAGAATTGTGTGTATAAAGTCAGAATTGTGTGTATAAAGTCAGAATTGTGTGATATAAAGTCAGAATTGTGTGATAGTCAGATTTGAATTGTGTGATATAAAATCAGAATTGTGTGTATAAAGTCAGAATTGTGTGTTAGTCAGATTTGAACTGTGTGTATAAAGTCAGAATTGTGTGATAGTCCGATTTGAACTGTGTGTATAAAGTCAGAATTGTGTGTATAAAGTCAGAATTGTGTGTATAAAGTCAGAATTGTGTGATATAAAGTCAGAATTGTGTGATAGTCAGATTTGAATTGTGTGATATAAAATCAGAATTGTGTGTATAAAGTCAGAATTATGTGTATAAAGCCAGAATTGTGTGTATAAAGTCAGAATTGTGTGTATAAAGCCAGAATTGTGTGTATAAAGTCAGAATTGTGTGTATAAAGCCAGAATTGTGTGTATAAAGTCAGAATTGTGTGTATAAAGTCAGAATTGTGTGTATAAAGCCAGAATTGTGTGTATAAAGCCAGAATTGTGTGTATAAAGCCAGAATTGTGTGTATAAAGTCAGAATTGTGTGTATAAAGCCAGAATTGTGTGTATAAAGTCAGAATAAAGAAGGGGGGGAAAGTAAAAAATAGCCTTTTTGACAATGACTTGTGTTTATAAATAGCCCCTTTCTTTTCTTTTTTTGTTCTGTTGTTGTTTTCTGTTTAGTTATTAACTTTTGTATTTTGACTACATTTGTAATTACATGTATGTTTATACTCTCTTTCCCCTACGAGAGTTTTGTATTTGTATTTAAAAAATATAGGCATGCATAATGTGCATAGTATGCATATTTTCAGTATGCAAAGAATGCAACTACATGACTACAACATTAGCCAATCTGTTCAGTATACAACACACTCTCTGCATACAAAGTTGTGTACTGTCTTGAGTAGGGACTACATTTGAATTTACTTGGCGACTGTTAAAAAAGTACAGTCTATATAGTATGAATATGGGTAGTATGAATGTAATCTGGACGTACTACATCTGCCATGTTGTCATGGTCAAGTGACCTACCAGCATAAGTTGCATCACTTCACTTTCATTCATAAATCCCCTCCAGTGGCCTCATGGGATAGTAAAGTGTCAATCGTATGCAGTATCTTGGCTGAAGTAGGGTTTTTCGAATACTATGGCGTACTTGTATTGTAGGAAAGTATTTGATTTCGGATGCAGCAACTGAGTACTTTGTGTGGAATAACTCTATCCCACAATGCAATGCACTGGACTTAATGTTCCATGTTACGCATTATATCCACCAGCTGGAGTGCCCTTGATTTCCACCAGAGGGCACTCCTTCTGTCTTGGTTATCTCATCATGGACTACATTTCCCACAACCCATTGTGCTCATTATGCCAACTTGTTGCAGGTATGACCCCACAACCAGCAGTTAGCATCCCACTGGTTCCCTCAAGAAAAACCCAATAGAATTTTCCCATAGGCTTTTGGATTATCGCAAAAAACAAGCTCTGTGATCAACAACAGTTTTTGATACTTGCACGTTTTGTTCATCAAGATAATTATCACAAATGAATACAACTTTTATTCAATTTAAAGCCTGAATGCAGTCGCCAGAAGTAAAAAGCTAAAGGTAGGCTATAAACGGACTACACCACGGTTGCTCGACTTCAACATCACCATCACTCATCAACTCTTTCAGTTTTTATCTCAAAACATTTTCCCAAAACGTTTGAGTTAGAATAGTTTATAAGAGCATAATGAGGCAGTGAAAGCGGACTGAGTTTACCTGTTCACGTGACGACGTTTAATCTCTGAGCTCCGCCATAACTTCCGGCAAGTAAGGTCAAATTTGATCGTGGTCATAGATGTATACGTAGATGCCTCATTAGCGACTGCACGGATCAGTAGAATGAGGCATCTAATATCAATATATCTATGACCACGATCAAATTTGACCTTACTTGCCGGAAGTTATGGCGGAACTCAGAGACGATCGCGTTTCTCCAGTTAAGAGGTAAAATAATAGCATAAATACTGCACGGTTTCTCACAGAAACGGATCGTTTCGCTAGATAAGACCCTTATTCATCGTCTGGTATCGTTTAAAGCCCTTTGAAGCTGCACTGAAACTGTCATTTGGAGCCCAAAACCCACTGAAGTTAAACCCCTGGACTGTTTTCATCCAAAACCTTAATTTCTTTTCAACTGCAGAAAGAAAGACATGGACATCTTGGATGACATGGGGGTGAGTAAATTATCAGCAAAAGTTTCTTTAAAAGTGAACTAATCCTTTAAGCTTTTGCTCACCACAGACCTTATTTCAGCCATTTAAACAAAATCCCATTCAAAAAACCATTGACTTCCGGACGAGGGAACCGAAAGTGCTAAAATGCTAACTCGCTTCCATGTTTTGGCCTACAAAGTGATGTCACACCTGCACTACTCTAACCCCAGTTAACTCAGTCATTCATTGCGAAGTCTTGTTTGTTGTCACACTGCAATTCTGAGCACTATCTTGGTTCCCTTGTTGGCATTAGTGATGGGAGAAACAAAGCTTCGAATCAATTGTTTCGCAAAATGATTCTCTGTTTCGAAGTGTTTGAAACGCCACACGCTGGTGACCCCTGCTGGTCATAAAATTGGAAATGCAACAAAAGCTCAGGCCAAACATGCATCATAACACTGTTAACAAACCAATTGCAAATGTTTTATTGAAAGTAAAATCTATCAAATGCAATTAACTAATCATCTAATAAGATTATATATCAAGTATATGTGTAATATGTGTTCTTTTATCAATTTTCAGGGTTGTTTAGTTGTTTAGTTTGTTCCATGAATGGCTCAGCTAAACAATTTTTCGCCACTAGAGGTCGCTCATTCAAAACAAAGGCGTAGCTTGATGAACCCTTGATTTCGCAGAGCTTTTATTATGCCACAGTCGCTTCTTCCCCTCATGAGTATGTGGGGTAACGCAGCGATGTTTTATCATATTAGATACATTTGAGTGTGTTGAAAGTTACATTATAATGCTTCTCTGTGTGTTCGCTCGGCGGCTACTATGAGACACTTGTTGCACACTGCAGTAAGCTAGCTCGATATTAGGCATGGTAAAACATGGTACTCACGGTAAACAAGATTTAAACAATAAGACCGTGTTGAGCTATATAACAATGATTAGTTTTCTGTCGATTAATGTATCCAAACAGTTGCTCACCTGTTTAATAAAACACATAATATATTAAAGCGTCTTTGGTGTTTCCATGGTTTCTACAAAATTAAATTGAGGGTAATGCGTGTATGATATCATTGATAGGCGACACACGGTCCATGTCCTGGTTAAATTGCTTATTTCTCTGGATGTAAACATTCTTGGATAATGTAAGTACACAAGTCAAGAAAAATATATAACATTATTCTAGTGGTTTTTGGATATTTTAACCCTTTAACTGTCACCCCCCTTTTTGAGAATACACATGGAAATGCACTATCCAAACTTAAAGGGCTGTAATTCAAGAATGCTTTGGAATATAGGACCAAAGTTTGGTCTCGTTTTAAAGACGACACTCTGCAGATTATTGCTGATGTGAAAGCAAAATATGAAATAGTTATGGAAGTTTAAATTTACTGTAAATGAAAAATACTGTACTAAATATTTTTTATCTCATATAAAATATATATTTTACAAAAAAGAATTTACTCGAAAATTACTATAAAATCAAAGCCATATGTCTAACCAAGTTGTGTTCCAAATTTGAAGTTGATATCACAAAAATGAGTTTGTTGAGGTGCTGTACCAAACACAGCCACCGGGTGTCATTCACATTCCATTGATTGTTTTTTTGATGCATTTTCCTGTAAATTCTGTCCAAATATCACTTCCATCACAAAACAGTCCCCAAATATGGACCCTTGAGACTCAGACCTTTCCGACAATATGCGTTTTGTCAAGATTAGAAAAGATTTTGATTATAAAGTAGTTAAAATAATTGTTGTAATATGAAACATGACTCCGCCCACTAGGGGAGGAGCCCGCTAGAATAATTTAGAGTAACGTTTCCATGGTAACACAATGTCCGATTTCAAAACGGTTTTCACAGGATGAGTTTTGAGTTTGTAAGCTTTCAAATGATCCCTAATTTATGATAATTACTAAAATATATGATACGAAAAAAACGCGATCAAAAAAAGAGCGCCGGGCATCCCATCTGTGGGACAGTGACAGTTAAGGGGTTAATCCAACATGTAGTGCCTTTAACTACTATTAATTTTAATTATACTAATGTCAAAATAAAATGTGTACAAATGTATAAAACTGATCAGAGATCAGGTAAAAACCATAGAGACTTGTTCAATGGTTCGCATCTGGGGGGCGATCTCAGTGAATCTGCATGATTCATTGGTTCACAGAGGTCGCCCCCAGCGGTGAACCATTGAAGTTTCGAAACGTTTCCAAACAGTTATGACGAAGCGAAGCCTTGTTTACTGAAATCACATGACTTTGGCAGTTTGATACATGCTCCAAACCACTGATTCATTAAGGTTTTGAAGCTTCATGAAGCAGTGTTTCAAAAGCGCCCATCACTAGTTTGTATTGTTTGCTTTGGTTTTGACCCACTGTCTGTTACATGGATTATGATTTTGGAAGCTGCGTTTGGATCATCAACCAAAGTCTAGGAGCTACTTATGACAATTTTATTTTTTTAAAATCTCAACTTTTTTATTTAGATTTTTATATTTAAATGTTTCATTAGAATTAGATGTAGCACGCTGAATTATTTTAAATCTTTTTATTTTTGTGCTTTCCCCCGTTATTTTATTTTCGGATGGTAGAGGACAGAAAGTAGGGATTAAAGAGCAATAGAATGTTGTTCTGGTGGCCCAAAAATAGTTTTAGCATTTTAGCACTTCTGGTTCCATCGTCCCAAAGTAAATGGGCTTTTGGTTAAATGCCTGAAATAAGGTATGTGGTGAACACAAGCTCAATATATTTTCATGTTTTATTCAACAATATAAATGTCATCAGTAATACCCTCCATCTTCTTGTAAAAGGCGGTTGCTACTAAGTGGCTAAATGTGACTATAGAGGTTGTCTGGGACAGTAAACGTCATCAGCCGAACAGGGAAACTCATCTACTCACTAGTCAGCCTCGTTGTGTTTATAATCTCACTTTAGCAACTATTATAACTCAAGCATTTAGGAGAAAATGTTTTTAAACAAAGACTGAATGAGCTGAAAGCTTAGTGACGGTGACATTGAAGTCATGCAACAAAAATACATCATCACTGCACCACTATATTAGGACTGGATCCATGTCAGACTCAGAGCCTGTATGAAGTATGGTTATGTCATTGTTTATTTTAACACTGCGCCCCCTGGTGGTGCACATTTGGGGAACACAGGAAATAGAGTTGGGGGAGCAAAAGTATAGCGCTTCTACAGTGGCAAATCACATTAATGTTTATCCTCAAACATACTTACTTTCTTATCCGGTATCTGTTTCTTCAGAATTCTGCTGATAGTTCGGTCGAGTACTGCAGACTGTGCAGCTGCAGAAAAATAAAATTACATTTCAGTGAAACCAGCGTTAATTACATAAATCGGCTCTAAACGAATGGAAAATCACCTCACAAGTAGCTACTAATTAATGGGGGAAAACGAGAAAAACAGGTTCTAGAATCTGTCTGATGAGTACTGATAATTAACAAGAAAAGCATGGACTTATCTCCAACTTTTCCCAGAGAACACCACATTACACATCAACAAATATGTGTAACCAGAAATATATTTAAAGAAGAGTTTTTTTTCGGTGTTTTACCTACTGCTGCCGCCGTTTTGGACGTGGGTAGATTGGTGCAGTCTCCGATACCAAATACATTGGCATACGTCTTATGCTGAAGGTTGTACTTATTTATATCCAGCCAGCCGCTCGCATCGTCCAATGAGGAGCCTTTCAGCGCTGCAGGTGGTCCCATCGGAGGGGTAACGTGGATCATCTCGTACTATGACCAAGATGAAGGGTACATGACACACTCAATATACACTCACCTAAAGGATTATTAGGAACACCATACTAATACTGTGTTTGACCCCCTTTCGCCTTCAGAACTGCCTTAATTCTACGTGGCATTGATTCAACAAGGTGCTGAAAGCATTCTTTAGAAATGTTGGCTCATATTGATAGGATAGCATCTTGCAGTTGATGGAGATTTGTGGGATGCACATCCAGGGCACGAAGCTCCCGTTCCACCACATCCCAAAGATGCTCTATTGGGTTGAGATCTGGTGACTGTGGGGGCCATTTTAGTACAGTGAACTCATTGTCATGTTCAAGAAACTAATTTGAAATGATTCGAGCTTTGTGACATGGTGCATTATCCTGCTGGAAGTAGCCATCAGAGGATGGGTACATGGTGGTCATAAAGGGATGGACATGGTCAGAAACAATGCTCAGGTAGGCCGTGGCATTTAAACGATGCCCAATTGGCACTAAGGGGCCTAAAGTGTGCCAAGAAAACATCCCCCACACCATTACACCACCACCACCAGCCTGCACAGTGGTAACAAGGCATGATGGATCCATGTTCTCATTCTGTTTACGCCAAATTCTGACTCTACAACAGAACTCAAGACTCATCAGACCAGGCAACATTTTTCCGGTCTTCAACTGTCCAATTTTGGTGAGCTTGTGCAAATTGTAGCCTCTTTTTCTTATTTGTAGTGGAGATGAGTGGTACCCGGTGGGGTCTTCTGCTGTTGTAGCCCATTCGCCTCAAGGTTGTGTGTGTTGTGGCTTCACAAATGCTTTGCTGCATACCTCGGTTGTAACGAGTGGTTATTTCAGTCAAAGTTGCTCTTCTATCAGCTTGAATCAGTCGGCCCATTCTCCTCTGACCTCTAGCATCAACAAGGCATTTTCGCCCACAGGACTGCCGCATACTGGATGTTTTTCCCTTTTCACACCATTCTTTGTAAACCCTAGAAATGGTTGTGTGTGAAAATCCCAGTAACTGAGCAGATTGTGAAATACTCAGACCGGCCTGTCTGGCACCAACAACCATGCCATGCTCATAATTGCTTAAATCACCTTTCTTTCCCATTCTGACATTCAGTTTGGAGTTCAGGAGATTGTCTTGACCAGGACCACACCCCTAAATGCATTGAAACAACTGCCATGTGATTGGTTGATTAGATAATTGCATTAATGAGAAATTTAACAGGTGTTCCTAATAATCCTTTAGGTGAGTGTACCTCTACCAGAACTGAAGATGTTTTAAATTTAACAATGGCTACCTCGAAAACCTCTGTCTCCCCAGGTTTGTCCAGATTCTCAAAAACAGCTTCCTGTTTGTCTGCCCTGACCTCGATGAGGTTTTGCCTGAGGTTTACATTAAGGTCCCGTTTCTTCACAATCTCCCACAAGGCATCTGCATATTTCTTGACCCCAAACAGCACTGGTAAGGAGGTGTTGAAAATAATGTTGGCCTTGGACCTTTTTCCTGTCTAAAAAAACATAAGATTAAAAACATCAGTTCTTTGAGTAATATTGGTCATTTGGACAATGATAGTATTAAATGTTAACGTATGGTACTGAATGATATTAATTTACTATGGTATTTACATGACTCTCCAGCTACTTCGAATAATAAAAAACATGGTATTGCCATGATACATGCCCCAAAACATGGTATTACCCTTGTTTGTGTCCACAAAACATGATATTACAATGGTACATGTCCGAAATACTTGGGTTTTACTTGGCCCAAAAACATGTTATTATCCTTATTCATGTCCACATAACATGGAATTGCCATGATACATGTAAAAAATACATGGTATTACCATGATATTTGGTCCAAAACAAGGTATTACCCTTGTTCATGTCCACAGAACATGTTGTTACTATATCATATATGCCCAAAAACCCATATTATCCTTGTGCATATCCTTATTTGTGTCCACAGAACATGGTATTGCCATAATACATGTACTAAAATACACGGGTTTACCCTGATATGCCCCCAAAAACATGGTATTACCCTTGTTTGTGACCACAAAACATGGTATTACCATGTTACCTGTCCAAAATATTTGTGTTACCTGTTGTTACTATATCATATATGCCCAAAAACTTGATATTATCCTTGTGCATATCCACTAAACATGGCGGTACCATGGTACATGTAAAACACAGTGTTAACATGATATGCCCCCCAAAAACATGGTATTACCCTCGTTTGTGTCCACAAAACGTATTAAATCCAATGTCCAAAATACTTGTTACTATATGATATATGCCCAAAAACGTCTTCTTATCCTTATTTGTGTCCACAGAACATGCTATTGCCATAATACATGAACTAAAATACACGGTTTTACCCTGATATGCCCCCAAAAACATGGTATTACCCTTGTTTGTGACCACAAAACATGGTATTACCATGATGGTACATGTCCAAAAAACTTGGGTGTTACCTGTTGTTACTTTATCATATATGCCCAAAAACTTGATATTATCCTTGTGCATGCCCACTAAACATGGTATTGCCATGATACATGTACCAAAATACATGGTGTTACCATGATACATGTCCAAAAATATTGTAATAGCATAATATTTCTGTAGGTGTATTAATAAAAGGTGATGATTAATGTACAATGGGATTTACAACACAATGCGTAGATGAAGAGTTAAACCTTTCTCAGGAAGGAATCCGAGAGATACATGATTTTCTGAGGAGCTCCTGCACATTTGACGGGAGTGTTTGGGAAGGTGAACAAAGCATTGCCCTCCTTAAAGTTTCTCAAGGCATGCCACGTCTTTTCCACTGTTTCCACAGAGTAGTTTGAGCCGATTTTGGGATGTTCAAACCCTTCTGGCAGGCCCTTGATCTGTAATAAGCAGAAGGAATTCAAATGGATTGATGCTTTGAGAAAATACTATCTAACGTACCACTTTAAATTGTTAACCCAGGTTCGTTTTTAGCCCTGAGTTTAGTAATCCAGAGTTATTTTATTCCATGTGACGACAGGTACAGTTTCATTTTAATTTACATATATCAGGTATGACTTAAAAAATCCAAAGGTTGAAATTGTACTTGAACTTAGATATCAAGCCTGACAGACAAATGTAATTAACATGACATAAAGATTAGAAACTTCCTCTGGACTGATGTGGCAGTGACACCACACCCAAACTATGTTAATAATAAAACTACTCTCAATCAAAATAAGCACTACAGTAAAGGTTACACATCAAGAAAACTAGCAATTCAGTCTATATGAATGACATTCATAACATACCTTTTCATAGTGCAGCTCAAGCCCAAGAGCTACAATCAAATAATCATAGGAAATCTGAGAGGGAAAAAACATTAATTACATATAATTAGTAAAACATACTAAAGCTAGGTTTAGTTTGATTTAAGTGCGCATTCTAAATCATCTTGCAATTTAACACTGGTAATATAACATCCCTTTTGGTTTTGCAACATGTTTATGTTCTACTCCGATTATTTTATAATGACACCTTCACGGTTCAATAAAAGTGCAATGTAAACTTATGCAGGATCACAATGACGCCACAAAAATCCCCAGCTTTCAGAGCTAGCCCTTGTCAAACAGACACTTTTATATACTAATCATATGCGGAAAAGCACTGCTTTTTCACAACACTGTGAGACACGTTCATTGCATAACTATCAACTCAAATATTATTCCATACCTTTTTCCCAGAGTCTGTGCGAACAGTGTTGTTCTCAGGGTCAAATTCTGCCACTTTGGACTTGACCCAAGTCACACCTGATGGTATCACACTCTCTGTTGATCGTTCAGAGGAAGCAACCGTTTTAGCCCCTGCTCCAACTAACGTCCATATAGGCTGATAGTAATGCTTCTGGAGTCAAAAATGCACGAAATGTCATGCTGAGTATTGAGGAAACAGCACAAAGTTTATCATTTGTTTTAAAATAACAAGCCTTTGAAGTTCAAAAGTTTGGGGTCGGTAAGATTTTTGTATGTTTTTGAAAGTCTCTTATGCATATATTTGATTAACCGTACAGTAAAAACAGTTATATTGGGAAATATTATAACAATTTGAAATAAACCATTTATTCCTGTGATCAAAGCTGAATTTCCAGCATCATTACTCCAGTCTTCAGTGTAACATGATCCTTCAGAAATCATTCTAATATGATGATTTGGTGATCAAGAAACATTTATTAGAGGTTCAAGTGCATATTGCTGAAACCCTATTGTAATTGTTAGTATCCCCGAAGACCAACATTCACCCCTAAAAGTGATCGGGCAGACCAAACCGTAAGTTGTAGAGACTTAACACTTTGAGTTAACACAATTCTTAACACAAAAGTGTGTACGGTAATGGTTTATAACTCCTAAACCATTTGTCGCAGACTCAAGTGTTTTATATCGTTGACATGTCTCTGATTTGATCGTCACTCAGGCAAAATTTTCAGGTATTTTTGCTAGTAGGTTTAGTTTAGTAGGTTTACTACTCCTAGGTTTCGCCTGACCTGAAAAAAACCAGTGCAGAAAGATTCTCTGTTGTATAAATATTAATAATTATCGAAAAAAAAACAATTCAATTCACGGTCGCTAAGGGACGCAAAAATGTTTTGAGTTGAGCAGGGCCACTTTTACTAAAATGGCTTTACAGCTACACTATGTAACTTTTCCGTCCACTAGAGGTCGCCTGTTCAAAACAAAGGCGTAGTTTAATGACGCCACGTTTGAGCACAGAATCTTGGGACATGTGGTCTTCACTTCACAGCCTGTGGAAAAGAGTCAGGATAGGACTCGGGCAGAAATCATGTTCATGGATGCGATTATTAACATTACTGTAGTATGAAGCAGAGCAGGACCGAGTGTTGTGGAGCTGAGCAAAGCCGCAGGAGCGATTGAAGAGCGGGACTGTTATTATGGCATAGTCGCCGGCTTTTATTATGACACGGTCGCCGGCACCACTTCCTCTTTTCCAGTCATGAGTATGAGGTAACGCAACTCTGTTTATCGTATGAGATATATCTGAATGTGTTGAAAAGGAAGTTATGACGTTCACTCGGCAGCTGCTATGACACTTGTTCACACTACAGTGAGAGTAAAGCGTTTCTGCTAAATAAAACCGGAAACCGAGGGGAACGCAGATATGACGCAATCGACAGGCGACTCCCTAGAAACGCATAGCTCACACGTCCCGGTTCCTTGGTTAAAATAGCAATTTCTCACGATTTACAAATAGTTGGAAACATTTGGGATATTCTAAGTACTCAACTGAACAAAATATATAACACTGGCCTAGTGGTTTTTGGATATTTTACTGCAAAAATCTTACATAGTTCACCTTTAACTTTTAAATAGAATGAGATACTTTCACTAAATTCAGTATTCACATGAAAAAAAATCACAGCGATTGACCACTTGGTGGCACTATAAAATGAAAAAACACAAAAAGGGCTATAGCTACGTAACAGTCAGACAGATTGACTTGAAAACAGGCATGTGGTGTCTTTATCCAAAGTGCCGCGATTGTCTACGAGGCCATTCGCATACCTCGAACAACACGTCCACCATCGGCCAATGAAGTTCGAGCAGCTGTAAGACAAGGTTAACAGGCCGATCGAAACAAAACTCTCTGGGACTGTTTGACTCACAGCCCTAGAAAGAGAACACTGCAGAACACAAGATCCAGGGGGCGGATCTAGATCCAACTCCTCCCACTTTATATACTTTGCTATATTACTGCAACAATGGAGCCGCAAACTTTACATAGTCTTCTTTTGTTTAGTTGATCCTGGTAAGCGCTCATTGTCACAGTTGTAAACACGACGGCTTTCTTCCAGAAGGTTGTGTCACAGCATTTGTTTCCAGGTGGACCGTTAAAGATCACGACACCCGTCAACAACCGAACAACCAGATGACGACTTCAAAAAAGTGTTTCCAGTTAAGTGTCGTGACGTGACGTCTGAGGCTACACCTACCCCAACCCTAAACCTACCACAACTCCACCCCCTGGATCTGGATCCGACCCCGCCCCCTGGATCTCGTGTTCTGCAGTGAAGAGCTACTGGCCCTAGAGGCGTGTCAAAAATCATCCACCTTCGTGTTTTTCACATGCGTAAAGTGTTGTTTATCACACAATTTTTCGCACACGCACACGACATTCACACCATCCTCATTCTGAGCAATTTTGCCTCTAGAATCACCGCTGTCAATCGAACTGTTCATTAAATATTGGAGATTATTTCAAAAACCTTCTTTTCGCGAACTAGTCCTAGGTTTTTGGCTCAACCTCGATAACTGTTAAAACTTTAAAACTACTATATTTCCTTAGTAAATTGCCTGTATTGGCTGTAAATGGACTTTTTCATCTATGATCTAATCTAAGTGGCTACATGCTTGCTAAATAAGACATAATACCTATTTACAAATGTGCTTAAAGGCCTTAAAGAGCTTAAACCCTGGTAATTGCTGCTCGCAGCTATATTTATTATTATTATCAATGTTATATTTTGTGGAAATGTTATATTTTTTCAGGACTCTTTGAATAGAAAGCTCGAAAGAACAGCATTATTTTGAAATAGACATCTATATTGTAATATTATAAAATTATGTTCAATTTAATGTGTCCTTGCTGAATAAAAGTATTAATTTCTTTAAAAACAACAAAAAAGTCCTGTAGACCCCAAAGCTTTTGAACCGTAGTGTACATGTTCATACAGGGAACATGCACTAATAGGAACTTGTTAAACCTGAATCCCAGTATGTGACGTACATGACGCCTCAAGAACAACCAGACACACGGTGGTCTCTTAAAGCGGCAGTTCAACTAAAAATGCTCTGCTGCATTATACCTCACTAGGCTCCACGATGGCCACGTTTTCCGCGCCAACCTTTCTTTTCAGGCGTGCGGCCATCGCTATGCCACCGCTCCCTCCACCGAGCACGAGAACTTTGTAGTGGTCTTTAGCGGCCAGCGCAGAGCCGGTGTGAATCTGTGAGTTAATGACCGAGACGACTCTGCAGTATTGCCTGGACAACAGCAGCATCTGTGGGTGTAGAACGCCTGCCATGCTGAGCACTTTTGTAAGAAAGCCAGAGGAGGGGAATATGCAAACAAGTTACAGCCAAAAACTATCTTTGCAATGACCACAGTGCATAATAAAGAATGGATATAGATACATTTACGTTGTATATGCAGAAATACAGAATAAAACAGTAATATAGTGAAATATTATTAGAAATTAAAAGAATAGTTTTCTATTTGAATATATTTTAAAATGTAATTTATTTCTGTGATTAAAGCTGAATTTTCAGCATCATTACTACACTCTTCAGTGTCACATGATCCTTCAGAAATCATTCTGATATGATGATTATTATCAATGTTGGAAACAGTTCTGCCGCTTAATATTTTTTATAACCTGTGACACTTTTTCAGGATTCTTTGATGAATAGAAAGTTAAAAAGAACAGAATTTATATGAAAAAAAGAAAGAAATATAACTTTACTATCACAATTTCAAACAATAAAAATCTTTATATCACTTTTTATCAATTTAACACATCCTTTTTGAATAAAAGTATTAATGTCTTTTTTTTTTTTTTTTTTTTTTTACAACTTAAGGTGTTGTGGTTATGAGTGGCAGACCAGACTTTGCCTTGACTTTGGCTTTTGGCTTTAACCACAGTTAGACAACTAATTTGGTCAACCACAATTAACCAAAACAAAACCCCACAGATGAACAAATTACAGCGTAATATATTTAAATATATTAAATAAAAAATAAAAATAGTAATCAGGAAGAAAATTTTTTATATATATATATATTTTGATCCAATTTTGATGTAGTTTTGGTCCAATATCTTGTTCACACAAAATAATAGTTCCCAGTGAAAATATTCATTATAGCCAGCACATAAATCCAGAGCCCCATTCAAAAATTAGTTGCCATGACGTATTAATTCATAGCCTTGTTTTATTCATTTGTTCCCTTGTTTGAATTTAGTTAAATTGTAGCCATGTTATCGAGGCTCTGTACATAACACTTTAAAAGCATTAAAACTAGCAAGGTTGTGCTATAACGGGTTCTCAAAACTTCCCTTTTTGTAGTTTATGTTCCCAGACTATTGTGTAACTACTAGTCTTCTTGAAATAGCCTACAATTGCTACTGTAATTCAATCTTTAAAAATGTAAAGAATGAAAATAGGCTACATTTAGAGATTGTGCAAGCATCTACTCGCCTTGTTATTGTCAAAGCTGTCCTTTGTGTGTAGAACGAGAGAGAGAGTTCTCACGTCTGTGTGAAGTCACATAATAAAAAAACATATTTGCTATCATTCCTGCCCAACAGATCTGACAGTTAAACTAAAGCTGAGTCATGATACCTGGCATTTTATGTGGATGTGGCTCAAAAACTATTAAGCTGCCTACCTAGACAACATTTTGGGCATCATTGCAACTTGCAGTCTACCTAGACAGCATTTTGGGCATCATTGCAACTTGCAGTCTACCTAGACAGCAGTTTTTATGTCTCAAAACCTGCCTTCCAGGGCATTTTGGACATCATCATTGTTTCTAAATATTTAGTGGACAGCCTATCTTGACAGTATATTTTGCAGACATATAGAGTACAGTAGGCTATATAAAAACATTACATTAGCCTATCACTGACAATACAGAGCCTTTTTGTTTTAAATTCCCATCAATAACATTTAAGAATGAAAATGCAAGATATATATGCTGATTACATCAATTGGACGTCTGCAGTTATTATTTTTACACTTCAAGTCACCTGTATAGCCTACATGCGTAGTCAAATTGCTAACAGAGAGCTGTTTGTGTACAAGTCAGGACACAACAATGCAAATAATTCCTATACACGGTAAACTAGTAAATCCTTATTTACACATATCAAACATTGAACCCGGGTGAAATAAGCTCTTACCAGAGACAAGGCGATGTGTCAGTGGCAGACCTGTAGCTCGTGTAACTGTCAATAATACACATACAGTATCGCTGCGGTTTGTTTTCCTGGTTCAGCTCAGTTTGACGCGTGGACTTTATTATTCGACAGTCAGTAACGTTGCGTGGTGATGTAATCTGTGCCTGCCGTAAATCTGCATTCAGGATCAATATTATTTTATAGCGCTCAATCTATGACCGGTTTAAGGTACTGGTAGTACTGTATGAACTTTCTACGCACGTAGCAAACGAAAGTTAATGTCATGATGTAGTCGACCAGTGGGGGACGCCACTGTATTTCCATCAAAACTGCTGCATTATTATCATCAAACGTTAACTGTTACCTCATTATTACTGACTGAATTACAGCAATATGTCAGTGTCATTGTTTTGTCTCGAGATGCACATTAATGGTTTTCTAAGGCATGTTTATAAAAGCTACTCAAATGTCCTTGAACTGAGGCCTAGTCTAAATCTTAATCCCTGAATGTGAAACCAGGCCAATTTGTCTATACAAGTTCTATTTTTACACAGATAACCAAAACAAGTTTTAAAAAGACCCTGATTAATGCATCACACCTAATGTAGGTTGGTATTATGGTATTAAAGGGATAGTTTACCCAAAAATGAAAATTACCCCATGATTTAGGCTACTCACCCTCAACAAGCCATCCTAGGTGTCGGCCTATATTTTTCTTTCAGACGAATACAATCAGAGTTACATTAAAAAATGTCCCCTGGCTCTTCCAAGCTTTATAATGGCACAGTGAATGGGAGCCCAAAATTTGAAGCTCAAAAGCATAAAAGTCTTAAAAGTGCTTCACACGGCTCCAGGGGGTTAATAAAGGCCTTCTGAAGTGAATCGATGGTTTTGTGTAAGAAAAATATCCATATTTAAAACTTTAGAAAGTAAAATATCTAGCTTCCGTCAGACCGCCTTCCGTATTCAACTTTAATGTGTTAATAGCAATTTAACGTATCATCTTCATGAGAACCAGAAAAAAAGGTGTTGTGAAATTAGAATATATATATATATATATTTTTAATCCTATGTTATATGCTGTATCCTCTGCTCTGTAGAGGACACCAGAACATTAAAAGTTGAAATTAAAAGACATGAATAGACAAACAATGGGGATTTTTTTTCATTCACCAATCAATTGTTATGCTTCAAGTTTTTTTTATTCAAACTTAGCATAAAGATGATTGTCAATGGGGAAATCACTGGCGTTTCTGACGTCACAAAGCATCTTGTAACCAATCACATCAACGTGCGGGCAGGCTTTAGCATATCATTAACTATCATCTGAAGCCTCAAGAGAAGCCAGGTTATATTTTTCTGTTATGAAAAATTGGGTAGATTTAACAATACAGCGGGCGAATTAGGCCTATATGATGTATTTATGATGTATAATTAATGTTATGATTAACTATATGCCTTTCTCCACCGACATTTTAAATTGTTCAAACAGGCCCAGTTCTACGGGGGTGCTTAAGCACTGTAATGCAACTTGAGTGGGTATGTTGACAAATAAATCATTTATTTATAGTTATGTACATGTTATTACTGTCTACACACTGTTGTTTGGGGTTTGGTTTACAGTCATTTTAAGGTAAAAAGTGTGCAAACATTGTGATAACACACAAACAATATGTTATCCTTATTCATAACTGCATGTATGAAGAGATCGTGATTCGAATATTGCGCCATTAACTGAAATAACCGTTATATTGGAAGAAGACCGAAATGTTTTGGCTGCTTGTTTAAAAAAAAAATAATAATAATAAAAAATAAATATATATATATTGGTAGTATTATCATTAAACAATCAGCTTAATTGTTTCGGTCTTCAATATATATATATATTGACGGCTTGTTTACGTTTTGATCAAAAGCTGTAACCTTCCGCAAAACGATCTATGCGTGCGCGCGCGCGCGCTCGTGTGTGGTTGAGAGAGCGAGAGCGCGAGAGAGCAGGAGGGAGATTTTGAGGACCTGTCTTGTGTTTTCCGTGCCTAATTTCTTATAGCCCTGTCTCCGTAGCAGAGCCATAAATGAATGGATGGAGCATGTTTCCGGTAAGCGCTGCATGTTGTACATTGTGTGTTGTGAATAATAGATCCTGATAGAGTGCTGTTGTTGAATGAGGTGTACTTCACCAACCGCAGTTATGCGCGTTACAGCATATATGACTGTCTGACGGGCACGCGTGTCATTCAGGGAGATAATACTGGCTTATTATTGCATTCTGTAGCAGATTTTATATATACAATGTCCATTTATTGCAATATCGGTCTGATTTTACATCATTGTGCCACTTAAGGTTGACTAATTGACTATAGGCTTTCCATTATTGAGCTGTAAGGTACAACTGAGGTTACAGATGAGATATTTTACCTTGGGTCTGGTTAATTCATCTATTTGGACATTGAATAATGGTAATAGATAGTGTATTAAATCTACTGTAAAATCACTACCATAAATTAAACAGTACAAATATTTTAAAATATAATAAAATATATTTTATATATATTACATAAATTATATACTAGATATAAATATAAAATAGAAAGCATATTTATGCTTAATATGTGGGTGATGCAATAATTAAAATAATTACTATTATTAGCTATGATTAAATATATATATATATATATATATATATATATATATATATATATATATATATATATATATATATATATATATATATATATATAGTTTAATATGATTGTAATGTGTAACTATAATAATAATATATTATTATTATTTAAAATATATGTATTATATATACTTATATAGTATACTACGTTTAAAGAGCATTTTATATTATTTCAAATATATCTTGTAATATGCTTATAATGTGTAATAATTATATAATAATTAATTAATAATTGTTATTATTAATTAAAATATAATTATTGCATATATATACTCAATTAATTAACAAATAATTTAGGTAAAATTATTATTTTACCATATTTGGATCCATATTTCTTAGCCTATATAATTTTAATTCCATAATTTCTAATTCTATACTCTATACTTTCATTCCCTTGCGGATTTATTGATAGGTATAGAGGATATGATTGTCAGTATATGAGAGTCTACAGTCACTTTTATATTGGACTGTAGTCAGTATGTCCTGCTTACAAACTTTCAGTGTTGATTTCAGTGGGAAAATGTGATCAAACATGGCATATTTTGGAAGTCTTTCTTATTACAGTTCAGGTCTTGGAGCTTTTATCGCTGCGCTGATGATATATACAGTATCAGGTGTGTTAAAAAGGGAGACATGCAGTGCTGGGGTATTCCATGCTACGTTTATTTTCACACCGAAACAGGGAAGCCTTTCACATCGACGTTCAGTATAATGTCCCACCTATAGAAGCCTTTTCTATAAATCGTTGTCATGCAAAGCCACCATATGGCAGGACACTGCAGCCTTGCAGCTCTTCTCAGGATCACCTGTGTTTACTGCATGCGAGCTTCAGCATCCCTGCAGTGTTCCCGGTGGACGGCGTGTGTTCCCAGAGACCTGACGGGTTTCCTGGCTGCAGCTCCTTTGGGTTCTCATTAGGACGATGTGCGGGAAGACAAGCTGTGTGCTTCAGACATTAAAAAAAGCTAGAACTGTGTGTTACTTTAAAAGACAATTACACTCTGGTGTGTGTGTGACTTATCAACTGCAATCCAAGTAAACAAGCCTTTATGAATTACAATATGGCTTTACAGGAAAGTGTTTTGTTTGTAGATGTCACTGTTTATCTGCCTCTCTGTATAAAATCACTATTAATAATATGATCTTATCTGATTGTGTGTGATGGGGTAAATGACTCACACTGGCTTCATGTTTTTCAGTGAAACCCTTAGGACCCGTCGGAGATGGCCTGATGTTATGGCAGTTTGGAAGAAGGACGTTCACATTGGTTAGTACAGCTGGACAAGCAATCTTGCATATTTAAAAGCACATACACTGCCGGTCAAAAGTTTTGGAGTCTCTTCTGCTCACCAAGGCTGCATTTCTTTAATTAAAAATACAAAAAACAGTAATATTGTGAAATATTATTCAAATGTAAAATAACTGTTTTCTATTGTAATATATTTTAAAATGTCATTTATGCAAAGCTGAGCATCATTTCTCCAGTCTTCAGTGTCACATGATCCTTCAGAAATCATTCTGATATGATGATTTGCTGCTCAAGAAACATTTATGATTATTATCAATGTTGCAAACAGTTGTGTAAAACATTTTTTTAGGATTCTTTGATGAATAGAACAGCATTTATTTGAAATAAAATATTTTGTAACATTATAAATGTCTTCACTGTCACTTTTGATAAATGTAACGCATACATTTATTAATTTCTTTAAGTTCTTTCCCAAAAAAATTAATAAACAATTTTACTGACCCAAAAACTTTTGAACGGTAGTACAATGTTGCAAAAGCTTTCTATTTCAGATAAATATGGTTATTTTAAACTTTCTATTCATCAAAGAATCCTAAAAAAAACGGTTGATAATAATCACAAATGTTTCTTGAGCAGCAAATCGTCATATCAGAATGATTTGTGAAGGATCATGTGACACTGAAGACTGTAGTAATGATGCTGAAAATTCAGCTTCAATCACAGGAATAAATTATATTTTAAAATATATTACAATAAAAAAACAGTTATTTTATATTTTAATAATATTTCACAATATGACTTTTTTGTTGTTGTTGTATTTTTAATAAAATAAATGCAGCCTTGGTGAGCATTAGAGACTTTAAAAATCTTACTGATCAAAAACTTTTTGAAACGGCAGTGTATACTGGCATTCATGTTAAGAAATGTTGTATGTATTCAAGTCATTCCAGGACTTTTTTGGAAAATAGGCTCATTTTCCAGCTCCCCTAGAGTTAAACAGTTGAGTTTTACTGTTTTTGAATCCATTCAGCCGATCTCCGGGTCTGGCAGTAGCACTCTTAGCATAGCTTAGCATAGATCATTGAATCTGATTAGACCGTTAGCATCTCACTCAAAAAAAATGACAGAAGAGTTTCGATATTTTTCATATTTAAAACTTGACTCTTCTGTAGTTACATCGTTTACTAAGACCGACGGAAAATCAAAAGTTGCGATTTTCTACGCCGATATGGCTAGGTCTTTGGTCATTTTTGAGCGTGATGCTTACGGTCTAATCAGATTCATTGATCTATGCTAAGCTATGCTAAAAGTTCTACTGTCAGACCCGGAGATTGGCTGAATGGATTCAAAAACGGTAAAACTCAACTCTAGGCGAGTTGGAAAATTAGCTTATTTTTTAAAAAAGTGGTGTGTTCCTTTAAAGGGATACTTCACCCAAAAATTAAAATGATTCCATAATTCACCCATCATAAAAAAATCGTCATATTAATATACACGTGACCCTGGACCACAAAACCAGTCATAAAGGTCTTTTTTTTTTTAAATTGAGAGTTATGCATAAATAAGCTTTTGGTTTGTATGATTTGTTATGATCTATGAAAATCTGGAATCTGAGGGTGCAAAAAAATCGAAATATTGAGAAAATCGCCTTTAAAGTTGTCCAAATGAAGTCCATAGCAATGCATATTTCTACTAATAAGAAATTTTGATATATTTACGGTAGAAAATTTTCAAAATATCTTCATGGAACATGATCTTTACATAATATCCTAATGATTTTTGTCATAAAAGAAAACTCGATCATTTTGATCCATACAATGTATTGTTGGCTATTGCCACAAATATACCCGTGCGACTTATGACTGTTTTTGTGGTCAAAGGCCACATATATTAATAACCTTAACACCTTTTCCCTTTGTGTGTGTGTGTATATATATATATATATATATAGTCTATTTTCGTCATTCAAAAGGGAAACCGAAACTAGCACTGTAATAAAGCAGCCCTCGCTCACCATTTTGAATGTCAATCACACTGATCACTTTCTTCATTCCATCGGCTCATGTTATTATGAAAATATTCGTACATTTGAATGCTCAGGTAAGATGACATAAAATTATAACAGCATACACTGACTCAATGGCTAAGCTGAACAGCCAATCAGAGTTCTCTCTCACACTGACAGCCCAACATGCTGAATCGGCCCAAAAAACCTCAACGGCGTCCGACTAGAGCCAACGGTGCAGAATACCAAAAATACTAGGCCGACCGATGCTCAAAAACGGCTAACGTCACGAAATTAGAGGTCTAATACGAGAATTTTTAAAGAACAATGTCAGAGCATTCGTGCATACGGTCGTTGGCGGAAACGAGCGATTATAGTATATAAAGTTTTAAATATGGATATTTTTCTTACAAAAACCCATTGCTTCACTTCAGAAGGCCTTTATTAACCCCCCGGAGCCATGTGGAGCACTTTTATGATGGAAGGATGCACTTTTTGGAGCTTCAAAAGCCAGAATACTATTTAACTGTGTTTGTCTGAAAGAAGAAAGTCATATACACCTAAGATGGCTTTTGGGATCATTTTCATTGTTGGGTGAACTATTTCTTTAAAACCATAATTGTCCAGTGAATATTAATTTATTTTTATGTGTTGTTCCTGTCGAGAACTGATTCAGTTTATTGATGATACAGTAGCTTATCAGTTTTATCCGTTATATACTTATATATTTTACATTTTATATTTCTTTTGAAGTAACTGTTGAGGAATTATTAAAGGGGTGGTAAAACACATTCTTTTGAAGGCTTGGCTGTGTTTGTGGGGTGCACTGTAACATGTGTTCATGCTTCGTTTTAAAAAAAATTGCCTTATTTTTCATATATTTGACCTTTATTCTACACTGCTCTGTCCCTCCTTGTAAAACGGTCTGATGCTTTCCGGGTTGTATGAAGCCAGTCCCTCAAAAATACGCAGTGGGCTCAGATTGGTTAGCTGGCCCAGTGTGTTGTGATTCGCTAACCGCCTAGTGCACGTTTGTCGGAAACGTCACGCCCCTTACCTTTACCGGAGGCTGTGCTTTGGTCAGTATTAGAAACAACGGCGTCAATAAAACCATATGAGCCCGAATCAGACCCAGAACATTTGAGTGAAGATGATCGAGCAGAACCTGTTCAGTCCTCGAGAGTAAAGACTGCGGATCTGTAATCGCTACTGAATGGCACTTTAACTTTTGTATTTTTAGAACGATTATAGCCAAATATCTGTCGCAAGAACTAACCCAAAACGAACACTAAGCACTGGCTTTAACTAGTAAGTTAGCCAAATCACACACAGAACCATGTTTAGCGTGCCTGTAGATAAACAATACATAAAAGCTCTAATCAAAGAATCATTTACACTAATGCCAGGTTCGCTGTTGAGATTTTAACGTTAGTGTTTGTAACGTTAGGTGTTCGTCGGATAACGTTAAGTATGAATGAGCGTTTAACAGACTGGTTTGCAGAACAGCGTTGTCATCTGTTTACTTCCTTGCTACAACCTATTACAGGAAAACACATCGATGAAAAATAAATCAGACTTACAGGTTGTGGCCCGTAAACAGCTTCTGTTTGTAAATCCAGCTTTCAGGACAAGCCGTTGTGCATATCCTGTATTGAACTCGCGAAGTTTGTGGAAGTTTGTGTTGTCCTCCGTGAAATGTGCAGCGCGCGCGTCATGCATCCACGCACCGGCAGTGTTTTTTTCACGCAGCAAATCCGGCATTGAAATCGCGAAGACGGTGGATGTTTTCCTCCGTGAGATGTGCTGCAGGAAGCCCCGCGCGTGCCTGTTCCCCGCTGTCTCATACACACGTGCATATAACATGCTGTATGTTAAACACTCTGCAACGCACCCCCGTCCCAAGGAAGGCTGAACAGAGCAAGTGCCCCAGACCTGCAATCCGGATGAAAATAACAGCGTTTCCTCGGCATCGCGGCAACAACACTCCAGCCTACTAACCACAACAGCGCCGCGATACAAAATGGCCTCACCCCCCCTTATTTAATATTCTCGGAGGAGGGGTTTATGTAAATATTGAGCCTGATGATGTCACCAACCCTGGAGGAAAGTGTGTAGTCGCCTACTGGCCGTTTGCTGTAGTTCTTAGAAACTGATTTCTTTAAAAGCAAATATCTCCCTTTGCTTTAAACTTTGAACGTTGTAACTTTGCAGATGTTGTTTATGCTCAAGCAGCAACATTACACGCTAGCTAAAGTTAGAATAGTGAAATCGTGGTTTACCACCCCTTTAAAAGAAGCATAACACATTTTGACATTATTTTTAATACAATTAAGTAAATTACCATAATGCAAAAAAACTCATGATCTCATTATCACTTTTTTTTACAGTTTCTTTTAATTACAGTATTACAGGGAATCTAATGAGAATCATTATTGAGAACAATGGAAATTCCCAAAAAACTGAAATGTAAAATGTATTAGACTAATGAGATTTTGGGCTTAATTGTCACAAAAAATATAGTAATTTTAATATACACGTGACCCTGGACCACAAAACCAGTCATAAGGGTCCGTTTTAAAAAATTGAGATTTATACACAAATAAGCTTTCCATTGATGTATGGTTTGTTAGGATTGGACAATATTTGGCCGCGATGCAACTATTTGAAAATCTAGAATCTGAGGGTGCAAAAAAATCTAAATATTGAGAAAATCGCCTTTAAAGTTAAATATTACATTTTGATATATTTACAGTAGGAAATGTACAAAATATCTTCATGGAACATGATCTTTACATAATATGTTTGGCATTAAGGAAAAATTGATCATTTTGACCCATACAATGACGTATTGTTGGCTATTTCCACAAATATACTTATGTGTGACTTATGACTGGTTTTGTGTCTCATATAGTAATAATCTTAACACCTTTTCCCTGTGTGTGTGTGTGTGTGTGTGTGTGTGTGTGTGTGTGTGTGTGTGTGTGTGTGTGTGTGTGTGTGTGTGTGTGTGTGTGTGTGTGTGTGTGTGTGTGTGTGTGTGTGTGTGTCTGTGTGTGTGTGTGTGTGAGATATATATATAATTTTTTATTTGTTTTATTTGATGCTTTCTCTTGGGCAGTTACTTCTCTTTATCCGTACTACTTTAACAGTTACTTCTCTTTAGGTTACCAGCAGGGGCGGTTCTAGACCCTTTTTAGGGGGGCTTCCGAAAACCAATCAAATCAGAGTAGGCTGGCTTTATGTTCACAGAATCTGCTGAGGCTAAACGTGAATTTTAGCAGCACGACTCAACGTCAAGTGAGAGAAATGTAAGCTAAGACTCTGCTTCTTTAAGTCAGAAAGGTTAAACAAAAGACAAAAATATTCAGGCAAATGAATACTTTTGTCTAATTTCGCCAATTTGAATTGAAAATAGGCCAATGTGATTCATAATGTAATTAAGAAATATTAACAAAACCGTTTTCTTCAGATTAGGCATAAGATTAGGCCTAATAATGAATGTGTACATATTGTAAATTAATATTATTCCATTTGTAGCCTTCAGTAAATAAATAAAAAAGCTCAGCTTTTTTTTTTGGGCATAAGATAAGTAATGAATGTATTTATTTTGTGAATTAATTTAATAAACTTAACTTTAATAAACAATAAATTAACGTGTCTAAGAAAAGTATTCATAAAACATATAAATATCAGTATGTTAATATGTAAACCATATTTACTTTCTTCTCTGACGAAAATGGAAAAACTATATCAGTTAAAGCTCAGCGTTAGAAGGGGAAGAGACTGGGCAAGATAAAAACAGAGAAAAGAGAGAGATGTGGAGATAAGAAAGACAAATAATCTACTGCCCAATGACATGGTTTTCAAGCTACTGTTATCTAATTTGTTGGCCTTCAGAACATCTTAAAATGCACATATGTAGATCAGAGAAATAAACATTTTCTCGGGGGAGCTTTATAAGTATTACTTTATAAGTATTACTAAACAGCCATCCTATGGATATGCATGTTAGTAAGCTACTAGTTAATAGCGCAATTTGGACCCTAAAATACCTGGTTACCAGTAACCTAAATTGAGACCTAGTCACATGATCAACCGTAGACGCCACGAACAACCAGATAATTACAGTGTTTTGCAGATCAAAATTCTGTGGAACAAAAGAACTGTTCTCTTAGTCAATTCTTAATTTCTGCATTTAATATGTTTATTGTTAGCCACATAATTCAACTATGCCATGTCTGCTCTTCTTAGGTCTTGTTGCCTAGAAACCTTGATGACACCCCCTTGTGTGATTGTTGCTGCTGCTCTTGGTTTCACTTGCACACAAACAAATCAAACTCGTTTTAGTCGTCAGAAATAGTTAATTAGTGCTTTAAAAAGAAGGGACAAAGCGTCCTCTTCCTGTGACATCACTCACTGCTCCTTTATTCTCTCATGTGCTGGTCCACAGAGATAAAGTAGACGCTTTGCTGCTATAGGGATGCTGACGTGACGGCCACTACGTGTTTATGTGCGACTGTGTGTGTGATTACGGGTAGGAAAAGGTAAACGGATCTGCCAATGACGCAAGGTTTTGCCTTGACCTTCTAAAAAACCACAGATCGTTTCTTGCCCTTGGGCGGCAGAGGCAGTTCAGTTTTTCTATCTTTTTAAAAACATGATCTGTCTGTCTGGATGGAGATCACTTACACGCTAGTACTCATAACTGCGGGGACATGAGCGTCAGACCTGCAGGTATTTTACTTCTGATTTTCACTTTTGTGTCGAGCTTAGCTGTTGTAATACGCCAATGTTGAAAGTGGAAGGTTGGGAAGCCAGTGTTGTAAGAATGTTGCATGAGTTTTCATCAGTGTGTGAGTGATGAACTACACAAACAGGAAGAATACACACGCCTCCATGTATTAGTCACTGAGGTCAGTTAAACATTTTCTGCATGCTTGGTGTAGTGCAACACACTCGTACTGTAATTTCCATAATTGTTGAATGTTTGTCAAGAAGCCCTTATGCAAATTCATGAGGGCGAAACTTCATCCTCAACTTTTACAAATAAATTATAACCAACATTTCTGTGACTTTAGCCTGTTAGCGTCAGAAAAATAAATTTTGTAGCAGATGTACATGTTGGGGGGGGGGGGGGGGGGTCTAATGCTATTTCAGGCATTCTGACTCTGTTAAAGAGTTAGATACTCATGCTAAACATGGCCACAATTTCAAAAAACGAGTTGGACGTATGACAAAGACTCCTTCAGGATGCTAATACGTTTCGGAACGTTTTTTTCATGTATAGAGACAGAGCGTATTTAGGCCACGCCCACACTGGGGGGGGGGGGCAATCCAACGCTCTCCATTGACTTTGCATTGCGTGAAGCCGCCTCCTTGTCATTTTGGACTTATAACAAAAAACAGAACAATGCTGATATGTGACAAAGTGTACAGCAAACAAGATAAAAAACACAGAAATAAGTTTTTTATAAGCTGTCGACCCAAAAAACCGAGAGTTTAAGGAGACAAAAGTGGATACAGGCAGTAATACATGATACTTCAGCTGCAAGAATGGGTACATTTTGGGATCCTGACACTCAGTATGCCTCAGTATACCTATATGTGCAGTAAATATGTTGTCACTGTTAAGTCAAATATCCAAATGTCAGTTTTATATGTCATATTTCCTGTCTCTGATTATGTTCCCCTGCAGTGTGTGTACTTCTCAGTGTAATATAACGTGTCGCGCTCTGTCTCAATGGCCTGTATCCACTTTTTTGTCCTTAAACGCTCGTTTTTTGGGTCAATAGCTTATAAAAACTACTGGGTTTTTGGTTGTGGGTGTTGTTTAGCTTGTTTGCTGTACACTTTGTCACATATCCGCTTTTAGACATTGTGCAGTTTTTTGTTATAAGTCCGAAATGACAAGGATGCCGCTTCACGCAATGCAAAGTCAATGGAGAGCGTTCGGTTGTCGTCGTCCCCCGGTGGGCGTGGCCTTCAGATTATGACGCATGTCGCTCTGTCTCTATGGCCCTGTATGATGTCATAAAGGGCGGGAATCCTTGTATGGCCACTTCTCCCAGATGAGCACGTGCGCACATCAACCAGAGCGAGCGCAAGAGCACGTCCATCAAAGAGCTTCGTTCGGGTTATGGAAGCCGTCGGCAGCGCTGTCATTTTGTTTTTAGACCACAAAATCAACAATGTCACTAAAGAAGTGTGTTTCTGGTTGTGAGGGAAAGATAACTATGTTCAGCTTCCCAAATAACCCAGCGTTAAAGCTACACTGTGTAACTTTTTTAGTTTATTCTTAGCTAAAAACACTTAGTTCTTTCACAAATATATGTGCTCATTAATGTATATTTACTTCTTTCAAGTAATAAAGTATTCTCGTAAATTTATAATATGCCATTGAAAATACATACGGGTGAGGGGTTCAAATGCAGGTCGCCATGTTGCCCCTCCATTTTGAAAGTACATAAGCCAAAGAGGGACATACCTGTGAATTCAAGCTTCGCGTTTTAACACTTGATGGCATTGTGTCGAATGTGGACGAGGTTGAACTGGAAGCCATGTTAATCTTGGACTAAATCGGCCACCGTAGGAGTTAAAACGAAATCGGAATTGAGAGGAACAGAAACTAATATTCTCTGGATGGTCATATACCTTTTCACCACTAGATGGGGGAAAATATCACACAGTGTAGCTTTAAGGAAACAGTGGATGCAGTTTGTTTTTCCGGAGCAGCAACGGAGTTCTGCAAGTGTGTTTGTTTGTTCCCGGTCATGAGTCGAAACCGCAGGCGGTGAATGAAACTGTATCAAATGTCTGTGTTTTGTTGGCAATCGGTGAGTAAGTGCATAAAATGGGAACAACATGAACGTTTAGTGAATCGGAAGTTATCCAGGGATAATGCCATGGTGTAGTGTGTGTGTGTGTGTGTGTGTGTGCCAGGATTTTTCATATTTTTGATCATTTCCACTGAAATAGGAAGACAGAGCTGGACATATGTAATAGCTCCTCCCCCTTTTAAAAATAGCCAATAGAATTCAGTTTATATCACAGCTCGGCCAGAGCCGTTGAGCTTGTTAAAGCCGCAGTTTTCTCCTCCTAATCTCCTCCATATCGCTTTAAAATACAGCAGAATTCAAATGTGTCCGATATGTTTCCTGGTCTGTGTCGACTATCGTGTCTCTGGACCAGAGCAGATGTGAAATTCGCCCCAATGGAAAGCATATTTACACTGTCTGAATCGTTCCCTGTCCCCTATCTAGTGCACTATGTGCCATTCACCATGTAGAAAATAGCAAATGTGTGAATAAGGGATCGATTTTAGCCACAGCTTAATAATGTAGGGGGTGTGATGCTTCAGATTCTAGAGAGCGCTTGATTGGACAGAAAATCTGATGTCAGAGTGATGTCATCAGAACCATTGATCCTGTAAGATTGTAAGATTTGAACACTTATGTCTCTTAAATGTGAATGTTGTCATTGTTTTGGAGCACACTAGCTTATAGATAACAGTAAGACATATTCATACTAAAAGCCAAAAAACTTCCATTTTGATTTCATTGGGACTTTAACTCAAGAACCTGAACCAATGAAGAACTTTTCGTTTTTAGAGTTTAAGGAAGTTGTATGTGACTTTTTGCCATATGTGTCATTTGTGCGCTGGTGCAAATGAGCTGGTGCATCTCTGGGTGTGGAATCTGTTCAATTATTAATGATGATGGTGGTTGTAGCACCTGAGCTAAATGAGGAAACACTTCTCATGTTTCACAAAGCTGTAGCAGGCAATGAACCAATTCATTATGCAGAAATTACTTACCAGGCTATTCTGGTAAAGGGTTGAGTGTTATTTTTTCCAACAAAAAAATGCAGAAGTGATTTTCTTGAAGTTGTGTACAACGAGTCTGCTAAATCCTGTGGTCTGGTAAAAAAAAAACCGAAACTATTTTTTTCCCACGTAAAAAATGTTTTGCTATACTCTCATATACTATGTTTCCAAGGTGTTTTGAGTTGTTTATAGCTTGTTGCTATGCAGTTTCCAAGGTGTTCTTGCTGTTTCCTTAATGCTCCACCCAAAGATTGTAAGATATTTAGGTCTCTAGTGTTTCGGGTCCCGTCTTCAATGTAATAGGAATAGTCCACCAGGCAAAAATGGTCTGTTTGATCACGGAAGTCTTGGGAACAGTTCCTGTTCAGCACGTATGGCTGGGAGTTCAGTACTTGAGGAAGTCTGGAGTGACCGCAGTGCAGTTCATCTCGGGCCATGATATAATGTGACCCTCAGCAAAATATAAACTGGACTCCAGCCCAGATCCCCAAATTTCGATCGATTGAGATTATGTTTCACGTCATCATGATGTTACAGTAACACAAAGAACATTGTACAGTAAATCCGCCTGCGGTAGAACAGTAGGTCCAACATCTTCAGCCACAGACCATAAACATATGAGATCTGCTAGTTAGATGATATTTATACACTGTAAAATCTAATACTTAAAAAAAGCATGCAAACCGATTGCCTTAAAAAAAACAAGTGAAGTGAAATAGGAATAGTATGTTGTGCTAACAAATGCTTAGTTAGTATAGTTCACTTACAGAAGAGTTCTAGTAGCTAAAAAAGAACTGTAGAGAGTACTTGATCGTTTACTTTAGATTTACTCTTGACTTAGTATAGCTACCATTGTTGTTACCATTGTTGTGTTGTGCATGCTGAATTTTGAAATCTGTGTGTGACTCAAGCATGGTCAACTGGAAGATATTGTTACAAATACAGAGGGATTATATATCAACCCAAATTGGTTTCACAGGGGTTTATGATGTAAGTGTTAGCAATAAAATTGTAAACGATCATTATATGAAAAAGGGAAATATTACAGGTTCATTTTAAAAGGTGGCCTAAATCAAAATAGCTAGGTCAACTTTTAAAAGCAACCTATTTATTACTTCTCTTCCTTTGAAACCAAATAACTGATTTCTTGTTGCATCGCTGCCTCAATAGAAAGAGAGTTAAAATAATATGAATGTTCCAAGTGCTCAACCAAAGTGAACACTGATCACCATGATGGTGTTTGTTTTTTGCTTGACAAAATGGCACTCAAACAATCAATTAATCTTAACTTGGGTTTTCTGAGTAAACAATGACTAGTATGTGAATAGTACAGATTACTAGATTTTACTATTAAATTAAGACATTAAGTTAACTAAAAAGTGTTAGTTAGAATCCCTGTTGGATTTTACAGTGACAGGGGTATCTGCAGCTTGGAGTAATGGGCGTGCCGAACAGTTTCCTATATTACAATAGCTTGTTAAAATACATGTATTTCCTTTGCGGTTATATCTTGCAGCTTTAGTAATTGCAATAAATGTTTTAGTGGATAGAGCTTTAGTGGATAGAGTCTGTTTGCTAAATTGGTTAATGTCATTATCTATTTTTTGTTTATTTATTTCTCTATTAGGCAAAACATTGTTTCATTTAACATGAATGTATTAATTAACTGTGAGCAATACATTTGATACAGTATTTATTAATCTTTGTTAGTAAAAAAAAAAAAAAATACAGCTGTACATGTTCAGAGTAAATGATTTTAATGTGTATTTGTAAATGTTGAAATTAACGTTAACAAAGAATAATAATTTTTTATCATTAATTTTGGTGGTTGATAAACTTAGACCTAAGCTCGCGGTGAGGACGTCAGTAATCCGCGCCATGCAGAGGTTCTGAAGATACTTTTGAAAGTTTTTTTTTTTTTTTTAATGTTCTTAATATCATTAACGTTGTTTTTACGTTAAAAGAATGGAATTTGGTCTTATAGGATTAAGTTTGATGTATTGCCTTTTAATCTACAGGCCAATAGCGATAAAGGGTATAAAAAAAGAACACGCAGCTTTCGCGACCAATGAGAAATCGTGTGGCACGCCCATACCGTTCAGTACGCCCATTACTCCAAGCTGCAGTTACCCATACTTGATAAATAGAGGCAAATACTATTTGCACCTCAGTGTTGTTGTGCATTAAACCAGGGGTTTTCAATCTTTTAGATGCCACGGACCCCCAAATATGATCATCCCTGTGTGAGGTATTTTATATACACTCATGAAAGTAAAATTTATACACAAAAAAATGATATTATAAATATAAAATTTGTTTCAGTTACATTATTATTTTTGTTATACTCAGTGTAGTAATGTATTGTTATGTATTATTTATTTCTTGCTTATTTGTTTAATTTTAATCTAATTTGTATTTATTTATATTAATCATTAAAAAAAGTATTTTAATCTAATTTCATTGATTTAATAGATTATTAACTACCTAATATTAAAAATAAATATATATCTTATTTATTTAGATCGAATTTATTGCTTTACCCTTTTTTTCAATGAGCTTTGGCCGCCCATGACCCTGTCGCCGGTTCACCACTGTTCCTTCCTTGGGCCACTTTTGATAGATACTGACCACTGCAGACCGGGAACACCCCACAAGAGCTGCAGTTTTGGAGATGCTCTTACAATTTGGCCCTTGTCAAACTCGCTCAAATCCTTACGCTTGACCATTTTTCCTGATTCTCATCAACTCTGAGGACAAAATGTTCACTTGCTGCCTAATATATCCCACCCACGAACAGGTGCCGTGATGAAGAGATAATCAGTGTTAGTCACATAATTGTATGCCTAATCGGTGTACGTCACAACAGGGAAAAAGAGTCTATCGCAACTTCATGCTGACTTTAATGATATTTCTCCACAGTGTTGTTCATTATGTCTAAAACAGTTTTAATTAGCAAAAAATTAAAGAGCAACTTCGGAGCAATAAAATATTCTTCTGGGTCTTCCAAAGGCAAGAACTGTGCGTGTCCCTAACTCCTCAGTGCAGAGCTAGTAAATGATTAGGAGTAGTTTTATGCTAATAAGCATAAACCCTGCAGGCGATGAAATTCCACAGGCGGGACTGAGAAAAAACACGTCTCAATCTCGCGCACTCACAGACAAGTGTAGGTCTGCCGCATTCCATGAACTGGCTGCCCAACAGAAAGCAGACACCTCACTCTTGTTAATGACTCAGTAATTTGATTTGCACTGAGGTTAGGGTTTGATCTAATGCTTGAACGTTTGTTTGTGCCGCTCAAAGAATGACATTGCAAGCAGGCAATGGCGCTGCGATGGCTATGGATGTTAGCACCATGGAGAGGAGGTTGGAACCCACGCTCGAAATCACCTGGACAAGGTAGAGCTTCAAGGACTTGTGGGACTGGGAGGGGCAAGATGATAAACATGGCTGAAGAGCTGGATCACTTCTATGGAAACTTCTTGAATCAATGATTGGTTCTCACTTACACTCTTTCTTTTTTTACTGAGTGATATTTCACTGATGATGTCATAGCCATCGCTCTTGAGACAACGCTGTTAGTGGCTTTGGAAAATATCGAGCCCATTTATGGCTCCTCTCTCACTTCCAGTAAGTAAGTAAGAGGAGATTGAGGAGTATCTTTTTAGTGGACAAACTGGACACTGATCCAGACTGACATGGAGATACACGTTGGTTTTGGGTGTTAGTGCATGTTGTTTTGAAAGTTCACGTCTGTTGTGGCTTTCTATGGAAACGTACTTGATGGTGCCTCAGGTGTTTCTTTCCAATAATTTACTAAACCAAACTTCTGTTCAACTCTAGAGGAGGAACGACATGTTCGAGCCAACGACCGGGAGTACAATGAGAGGTTCAATTATGCTGTAAGTCTATAAATGTATTTTATTGGTAACACTTGACAATGAGGTCCCATTAGTTTACGCATTAATGTGCAACACATTTGCCACGGTATTTATTAATCTTTCTTAATGTTAGTTAATAAAAATACAATTATTCATTGTTAGTAGGGATGCACCTAAATATATTTCTGGGCTGAAGCAGAAAATGCTTTTTAAAAATTATGTATTTCTTATTTTAAATTAGCTTACTTTTGTATAATTGTATTAATATTAGACTTTTTTTTATGAAATTCGATCATTTTAATCATATATATATATATATATATATATATGGGGGGTGAGGTCTAACTGTAGTGTATTCAGGTACAGACATGTAATAATTATGCCTAAATGTAAAATAACACTATAGTGTTCACTGTATAGATTAAATATAGATTAATCTATTTTAAAGCTGTGTTTTATTGTTTGATTAGCATTCATGACTTATACATCAGCAGATATTTTAGGCTGCTGTCAATTGAAGACCAAATGCACGGATCCAATATAATGATACACATCCAATTTCTTTCTTAACTGTTTACATTCATTTAAGACATAACCGTATGTGTTTACGAGAATACTTGCAGAGACTTGCAGTTTTGTAAAACATTTTTTTTCAGGATTATTTGATGAATAGAACGTTCAAAAGAACAGCATTTATTTGAAATAGAATCTTTTGTAACATTATAAATGTCTTTACTGTCACTTTTGATCAATTTAATGCATCCTTGCTTAATAAATGTATTAATTTCTTTAAGTTCGTTCACAAAAAAAGAAGAAAAAAAATTTTACTGACCCAAAACTTTTGAACGTTAGTACAATGTTGCAAAAGCTTTCTATTTCAGATAAATACTGTTCTTTTAAACTTTCTATTCATCAAAGAATAAAAAAAAAAAAAACTAATAATCAGAAATGCATCAAATCATATTAGAATGTAATGATTACATATTACAAGTAATGATGCTGAAAATGCAGCTTTGATCACAGGAATAAATTACATTTTATAATATATTCAAATAGAAAACAAATAATATTTCATAATATTACTGTTTGGTATTTTTAATCAAATAAATGCAGCCTTGGTGAGCATTAGAGACTTCTTCTAAAAACATTAAAAAAAAACTTTTGAACTGCAGTGTAAGTGGTTTACTACTTCTATTCACTAGAGAATATTGTAAAAATATTAAGCAGTGTTTAAAACAATCAATGTTGAAAACGGTGGTGATCAGCAAATCAGCACATGATTTCTAAAGGATCGTGTGACACTGAAGCCTGGAGTAGTGATGCTGAAAATTCAGCTTTAATCACAGGAATAAATTGCATTTTAAAATATATTACAATAGAAAACAGTTATTTTAAATTGTAATACTATTTCACAATATTACTGTTTTTTAATGTATTTTTGATCAATTAAATGATGAGCCTTGGCGAGCAGAAGAGACTTCAAATGTTCAAAATGCTCAAAAACATTACAAAATCTTACCACCCCGAAACTTTAAAGCACTTCGGTCAACTTATGTTGTTTTAAAATGTGCTTTTAAAAGAAACTTTTCTTGTATTGTAATTGTCAGTTAGAATTAAACTTCAAGGTTAGAATAATTTCCTTTTCTATGATTCTTTCCCAGGACAATCGCATCAAGACGGCAAAATACAACGTTTTCACCTTCCTGCCCATTAACTTGTTCGAGCAGTTTCAACGTTTTGCGAACGCATACTTCCTTGTTCTGCTGATACTGCAGGTTTGCAGGCCTTTTAAGATGACTTGTGAAATGACTGACGATAAATCTGCGGGCCTTATTTATAAAATGGTTTGATTTTGAATGTCATGGATTTGGTTCTACATTACTCAAAGAAATGGCCACTGAAAAAGTTGTTCCAAACCTGTATGACTTTCTTTCTTCTGTACAACACAAAAGAAAATATTTTGAAAAATGACTTTTTTGCCATAAAATGAAAGTCAGTTTGGCCCATTGTTGGTTTGGGCTTTCACTGTATGGACAAAAACTGTCCAAAATATCATCTTTTGTGTTCTGCAGAAGAAAGCAAGCCTTTCAGGTTTGGAACGACCTGAGGGTGAATAAATAATGACAGATTTTTCATTTTGGGGTGAACTATCTCTTCAATGTAACCCAACACTAATCCTCTGCTGTGTGTTCTAGTTAATTCCAGAAATCTCCTCTCTTTCGTGGTTCACCACCATTGTGCCTTTGGTGTTGGTGCTTACTATCACAGCTGTCAAAGATGCTACGGATGACTATGTGAGAATCTATTCTTGTCTAATCTAATCTTTTTATCATTACAGCTGTGAATACCGCATTCACAACAGCAGGCCACTGTTTATGTGCTGCCTGAAATAAACTAAACTGATGTTTAATGTCATTGATCTGTTTTGGATTTTTAGTTCCGCCATAAAAGTGATCAACAAGTCAACACCCGGCAGTCTCAGGTACTCATCAAAGGAAAGTAAGTGCATTTATGCCACATATCAACATTTTCTGCAGCATATCTTACTGTTGAGATACAGTTATTGAACTGTAAATGCTTTAAGAGATGCTTAGGAAATGAATAACGATTTGTTGCCGAACAAACACAATGAAATATCTCTCTTTCAGACTGCAAAATGAAAAATGGATGAATGTAAGAGTGGGTGATATCATCAAACTTGAGAACAATCAGTTTGTTGCTGTAAGTTTGAATCTTTTGCTAATACTCTACAGCCAAACAGGCTAACTTTAATATGGGACATATAATAAATATAGCAGATGTGGCAATTACATCATGTGCATTGTACTAATCATGATCCATAGAGTCGAACAACATCAGACATATTATTTTATGCCAATCGGTTCAAGGCTTATGAGCAGGTTTAACCTTTATTTATAAACTAATTGGCAAAAATTATTCTGATACTGATTGAATCTATGGTCAAGATCCAGACTCGCTTCCAGGTCAAATTCATTTTTTTTTTTTTTTCCTGTTGGAATGAAATCATTAATTATAATTATAAAAACTGGTCTGAAGATCATCTGTTTTGTTTTTGTTTTAAAAAGTTGGATGTTAACGAAAAACATAATTTAGCAATTCTGGCTGATGCAATAAGTCCATAATTGCTTTCATGTTATGACCTATAGCTGAAAAATGGCCAATATTAAAATGTATACTATTTATATTATTTTGTCTATATAAATAAAATAAAGCACAATGTATAAAAATAAAACACTAACAACTAAAATAATAATTAATTAAATAAAAATAAATCACTTATATATATGTAATTCCCCCCTAAAATCTAAAATATTGTCACAGGCAGAAATTGTGTTTTTGTGAGAGTGTTAATTTTTTAATTTACAGAAATTTGTAGTGTCCATAGATTAAAATAACTTAACTAATTGTGATAAAATTGGAATATTTCAATTGTAGAATTCCAAAAGTTGGGTGTGAATTAAAATAAAAAACATTGATTCTCTGTGGTTTTAGCTTATTAAATGTGTTTGTTTTGTTTAATTTGAAAAATGTAAAGGGTTAGGTCACCCAAAAATGAAAATAATGTCATTTATTACTCAACTTCATGCCGTTCTACACCTGTAAGACCTCCGTTCATCTTCGGAACACAAATCAAGATATTTGTGTTGAAATCCGATGGCTCAGTGAGGCCTGCATAGCCAGCAATGACATTTCCTCTCTCAAGATCCATTAATGTACTAAACACAGATTTAAATCAGTTCATGTGAGTACAGTGGTTCAATATTAATATTATAAAGTGACGAGAATATTTTTGGTGCGCCAAAACCCCCCAAAATATTGACTTATATAGTGATGGCCGATTTCAAAACTCTGCTTCATGAAGCTTGGGAGTGTTATGAATCACGCGTTGAATCATGTTTCGGATTGTGTGCCAAACTGCTGAAATCCCGCTCTGAACCGCTGATTCGACACACTGATTCATAACGCTCCGAAGCATCATGAAGCAGTGTTATCACTATATAAGTTGATATTTTGGGGGGTTTTGGAGGTCGTACGGGTGTGGAACGGCATGAGAGTGAGTAATAAAAGACATTATTTTCATTTTTGGGTGAACTAACCCTTTAAGTAATCTTAACTCTTTCCCTGCCAGCGTTTTTTTTTTAAAGTTGCCAGCCCCTGCCAGCATTTTTTGTCATTTTCACAAAAATTTCATGGCCCCCATATATCTTGTTGTATGAATATCTGAACATGTAATATAGCAAAAGAAAGATCAGCCTCACTTCTTTTTTATTTTAAACCTGTTTTATTCTAGCATTCTTTTTTTATCAACACTTGAAAATGGGTACGTTTCATAAAAAAAGCAACATTTTGAACAAAAAGCTGAGAAAACGCATTTTTGTCAAAGACTAAATCAAAACACAGATGGAGTAGATCGAGTCCATCAACACCCCTAATGCTTGCACAGTCCTATAACTCGTCCTGGGTCAACATTTCATTCAGTAACAATAGGCAGTTTTGATTTATATGCTGTTTAATGTTGGAGATCGCGTTATTTTACATATGCATCTTCTTACACATGCTATCGCTTGTTTCTGCATCTTCTTCACATGTGTTTTGATCAGGAGATTCAGTACTCTTGCAGAAGATGTGTAATAGCACCCCCTACCGTATAACAGTGAAAACACGGAAAGCCGGACATTTCAAAGCGTGGAAGCGTTGTCTCATAAATGACGGAAATATCCGTCAATGGTAGTGAAAGAGTTAAGGACCCCTTAGAAGTTTATTGAATCCCCCAGTTAAAAGTTCAAAAGTTATTTGCAGAAATGTAGTTGGAAGTTTGTACCGTTGTTGGCGCCACAGGGTTGCAGATGCAGATCTCAAAATTGCCATCAGGAATGTTTAGACCTTCACAAACACTGCACCAAATTTCACAATTTCTTTACCATATGGTTCTATTGGCTGCCATAGACAGCCAGCCAGAAGCGTAATAAAAAAATAAAAAAGTCTTGGCACCTAAATACAACAACTAAACCGTCAAATTGACAGAAAAAGATTTTGACGATCCCATTATGACCTGCATTATCTGCGGACTTTAGTAGATGATAGCACTGTAGTGTAAAGAGTGGAGTGGACTAATCCAGCACATGATTTATGAGTTTCGCACGGCTTCTGTCTACAGGCTGACCTTCTCCTCCTCTCCAGCAGTGAGCCCTATGGACTGTGCTATATCGAGACTGCAGAGCTAGATGGGTGAGATGTTTTCTGTGAAATGCGTGCTAATATTGCGTGCTTCACTTCCCTTTGGGCGTGTTCAACATCCAAAACAAGCATCTCAAATTCGATTTTTTTTGTGACTGTACAGCAGTGAGAGCATGACACGAACATGAGCTTCTTTCATTCTATCGACTCTTCCCAACAGAGAAACCAACCTGAAGGTGCGCCAAGCCTTGACTGTAACCTCAGACCTCGGGGACGATGCTATGAAGCTTGCAGACTTTAATGGTAAAGCTTTTATTCAAACACACGATTAGTGCACCATCAACAGAAATGAACTTGAGTCAACACGAGTAAACATAAACACTTATTGCATGTGTCACATTGATTAGATTGATCTCTGTGGCTTTCTCTCGCGGGACCGTGGGTATGCTCACGCATTTCTTTCGAAGCTGTCAAGGAGCGCCTGTAATGAGATTTGTAGTGTTTTCACTTGGATTTAATTTAAGTTAATCTACAGTGTAGCCACTGCATTGGTGAAATTGGAAAAAAAAAAAAAATTCAGTGATTGCTTTAGCACTATTGCCAATGCTTCTAACTAGGATTAGGGATTTGAACACACTCATTCCATATTGTTTGTAATACAAAGATGAATCATAGTTCAAATGATATGGCTTTTATGCTGTGCCTTTAATTTAGTGATTGTACAAACAACAAAAATCCCTTATCTAAAGAAGAGAAAGGAGGGCCAGTAAGGAATCACCTACAGGGCTCCAGACTAACATCTGAGAGCAGTGGCACCAGCACCTGATTTGGTGGAGCTGGAGGAAAATTAAAGTTAATTTAATAATAAAATTACTATTGTTTTGCATTGTTTTGTTAAGTGTAGTTACTAATAAAACTACATGTTTGTTTATTGGAAATTTAACAGTAAAGCACTGAGCTTGAATTGATATGCAGATAAAATTAACTTTTATTAGCAACAGTGATGTGCAAAAAATCGAAATATTTCTAAATGTCAATATTCTACTCTTATTAAATGTACTATTGTTCTTCTATAGTATCACAATCACACTGAACTGAGACAGCTTCAGTGATAATAAAAAAAGCTCTCTTAACTTGTTTTCTATGCATTTCAGTCACAATTTGAAGAAAACTATTTGTTTGAGACTTTGACTTCCTTTTTCCATATATTAGGAAAGGGGAGTGGAAATGTCAAAGTGCTCCTCAAATAGTGGTAATTTCATGTCTTTTTTAAAATAAAAGTGCTTGTTTGCCACAAAGCTTTTCATTTTACAAATCATCACAAAAAAACACAAAAAAACCATTGGATAATATTTAGAGCTTTGGGGCCAGATTTACTACAACTGTCACGGTATGGTTGCAGCAAGAATGCGTTCAAGCAGGATCTAGTTGCAGCAGTAAAACTTTGATAAACAACTCTAATTAACAAACACACAGGAGAGAGATCAACATGCAGAAATAGAACCACCACTTTAAAACAGAAGTAAGAACGGAACATTAACTAATCTGAACAGGGAGCATTTGAAGCATAATCTGGAAAGATTCTGCGATTGATATGTCTGACTCCATCATCAGTACCCCATCAGTACTGAACTAGGGACCCGATTGAGATGAACTCTAGGAAGACAGGAAAAACACATGCACTGAGGACACAAAACTAAACCAACACGTAAGGAATAATTGACGACGGGCCGTTCAATTATTAGAATGATAATGCACACCCGAGGTGGTGATGCGGTCACGACGCGAAGCATCAAGTTTTTTAGGGGAAAGAAGTGGAATGTTATGCAATGGCCAAGTCAATCACCTGACCTGAATACGATTGAACATGCATTTCACTTGCTGAAGACAAGACTGAAGGGAAAATGCCCCAAGAACAAGCAGGAACTGAAGACTGTTGCAGTAGCGGCCTGGCAGAGCATCACCAGGGATGAAACCCATCGTCTGGTGATGTCTATGCGTTCCAGACTTCAGGCTGTAATTGACTGCAAAGGATTTGCAACCAAGTATTAAAAAGTGAAAGTTTGATTTATGATTGTTAATCTGTCCCATTACTTTTGGTCCCTTAAAAAGTGGGAGGCACATATACAAACTGTTGTAATTCCTACACCGTTCACCTGATTTGGATGTAAATACCCTCAAATTAAAGCTAAAAGTCTGCAGTTAAAGCACATCTTGGTCGTTTCATTTCAAATCCATTGTGGTGGTGTATAGAGCCAAAAAGATTAGAATTGTGTCGATGTCCCAATATATATGGACCTGACTGTATATATATATATATATTTTTTTTTTTTTTTTTTAAGAAGTCTATTATGTTCATCAAGCCTGCATTTATTTGATCACGAATACAGAAAAAAACCTTTAATATTATGAGATATTATTATATTTTACATAATGGTTTTCTATTTTTAATATATTTTAAAATATATAATTTATTTCTATTACTCCAGTTTTCAGTGTCACATGATCCTTCAGAAATAATATTAATATGATGATTTATTATATAGAAAATATAAATATTTTGTAACAATAAACACTACCGTCCATAAGTTTGGGGTCAAAAAAATTAATACTTTTATTCAGCTAGGATGTGTTTAATTGATAAAAAGTGACATTAAAGATTTATACTGTTAGAAAAGATTTCTATTTTGAATAAATCCTGTTCTTTTTTACTTTTTATTCATCAATGAATCCTGAAAAAAGTATCACAGGTTGCAAAAAATATTAAGCTTTTTCCAACATTGAAGAATAATCATATTATAATGATTTGTGAAGGATCATGTGAGCCTGGAGTAATGATGCTGAAAATTCAATAATAAATGACATTTTAAAATATATTACATTAGAAAACCATTATTTTAAATTGTAATAATATTTCACAATATTACATGTTTTTCTGTATTTTTGATCAAATGAGACTTCTTTCAAAAACATAAAAAATAGTGTTTCAAACTTTTGACCGATATATATTTATACAGTATATTCAAAATTGTATGTTAGATTCGATTAATCACGATTAATCACGATTAATCGAGCTGACAGCACTAATTGCTGTTGTTGTTTTTTTATATTTCTAAAATCTAGAAGACTTGCTATGTTACGTGATTCTTTTTGGTGAATCAACGGTGTTAGATAATCTGCAGTGTCATTATCTTATAGGTGAGATTGTCAAATGATAAGTTTGACAAATGACGACTCAAGAAGTCAAAGCTATTGATAAACCAAAAATAACCAAACAGTACTTGCTTCTGAATTAACCCCAGCTTCATCTTAATGTTACATGTTGTCTTTGAACGTGTCTCCCAGGGGAAGTCATCTGCGAGCCTCCCAACAACAAACTGGACAAGTTCACAGGGACTCTATACTGGAAAGATAACAAGTACCCACTGGACAACGAGAAACTGCTCCTGAGAGGCTGTGTGCTCCGGAACACCGAGTGGTGCTTCGGCTTGGTTATCTTCGCTGGTGCGTTTCCCTTCACTAGTCCTCCTGTAATTGTCCTGGCCGAATGGCATTTTCACAGACGATTGATTAGCTATCTTGAGTAGATGTTCCTCAGGGACATATTGACTGCCTAGTTCTTATGCCTCATCTTGTAATTAATGTTATTATCTATGCTTAGCTCCTAACGCACACCATGATCTGTCCTGAGATGAACTCTGAGTCTGAGTTCTGAGTCTTCTGGGTTTTCTCCTTCTCCGTCAGGACTCCAAACCAAGCTCATGCAAAACTGTGGGGGGACGAAGTTCAAAAGGACAAGCATCGACAAACTGATGAACACCTTAGTGCTGTGGGTGAGTGTGTGCAGCATGCTGGGACTGATCGACATGTGGCATCTCACTTACTCACGCCGCCAGCCTTTCAAAAGGGCAGTTCATTTTGTTATTGTCAAACGCTTTGCATGTGTTAAAGTGAGAGTTTCTTAGAAAATTCTGTCAATTACTCACTCTCATGCCATTCCAAATCCATAAGACATATTTCCTGGTTTTCCAGATCTTTGGGTTTCTCATCTGTATGGGGATCATCCTGGCCATCGGAAACACCATTTGGGAGCAGAGTGTAGGCAGCAACTTTTGGGCGTATCTTCAGTGGAAGCAACTCACGATCAATGCAGTCTTCTCTGGCTTCCTCACCTTCTGGTCCTACGTTATCATCCTTAACACTGTTGTACCCATCTCACTTTATGTTAGGTAGGTCCGATCATGCAATGTGGTGGCAAACTGGTTTCGCTTCAGGACCTGGATTTTACATTGAACATGAAGTGGCAACTCAGCACAGTACTACCATTGTTTACTGTAAAAAATGTTGGCAAAAATTCAGACATTGTTTACGTGCTATGTATGGAAGCCATTTCCACCACTTAAGGAAACCATAATTATGACATATGGTTAATTACGGATAATTTGGACATTTCATTTCAATGTCAAAACGGGTCCTGAAGTCGAAAGTTGACTTTTTATGTCCTAATTATGAATTTTTATCAGCTTTTTATTTCGCAGTTGTTACTTTTTGCCCTAATTTTGACTTTTTTTATGTCAGAATTATGACTTAGTATGTAATGTTTATGATTTTTAATTTTATAATTAGGACTGTACACTGATCAGGCATAACATTATGACCGGTGAAGTGAATAACACTGATTATCTCTTCATCACGGCACCTGTTAGTGGGTGGGATATATTAGGCAGCAAGTGAACATTTTGTCCTCAAAGTTAGAAGCAGACAAATGGGCAAGCGTAAGGATTTGAGCGAGTTTGACAAGGGCCAAGTTGTGAATTGAGACTTTTTATGTTTTTTTTTTTATTATTTTAACTTTTTGTCATAACCTTAACTTTGTTTGAATTTGAATTTGAATTTGTATCTGTTTTTTATACAAAAATGTACAGACAAAAACAAATTCTGACAGATAAATAAATTAAAGGTGCAGTAAGTGATTTCTGAGAGACACTGTTGATATTTGCAATCGACACCCAAACAAACACACCTCTCCACCCCAAAACAAGGAACACACTAGGAAACGCGGGCAACCACTAACAGCTGCCTCATCAGAGCCTTATGGATGAATCAGTTGTGATTCCAGAACAACAGCATATCACGGTTCTGTGAAAAAGCAAAAACCAATGTTACTCATGTATCGAGCAGAAACAACGCAACCTTACCGTCCGTTTTCAGACCTCTCTAACGTCTCTCCAGCGCTGGAAAGCTTTTCCAATATTAACACGTCCTAGATCTTGCCTGATCATAACCATTCTTCCAATTATATTCCTCTGACCTTTTCCTCTTTGGTAATATGTCATCCATCTCTCTTTCCACAGTCTTTCCACAAATCTCCCTCTTGCTCACTCTCTCCTTCCCCATCATGAGTGGACACGCCCCCTACTGCTGATTGGCTACAAAAGTGTTTTGGTGCTCTGTGGATCATTCGGAGTAACTTTTATTCTTCTATTTACATAGCCAGGACTATGTAAAACACAATTTTTCAGCACACACACAGAACAGACATCTAGCAAATATTCACAAAATTAGTTTGTTTCGGTGTTGATTTAATTTTTCAACAGCGTTTCTCAGAAATCACTTACTGCACCTTTAAGGACAAAAAAAGTAGACTTAGTCATTACCATGAAACTTACTGTATTACAGCGTAGAAGTTTTGCGGCTGGGCCACAGTTACTTTATAAACTGGGACAGACGAATGTACTACAGCCGTAAGGACACTCCCGCCGAGGCGCGGACCACCACCCTCAACGAGGAGCTGGGCCAGGTGGAGTTCATCTTCTCTGACAAAACAGGCACCCTGACCCAGAACATCATGGTTTTCAATAAGTGTTCCATCAATGGGAAGACCTACGGTACGATTAAACGCCTTCTGTTATACATCCACACTTATAGACACATGTGGGTATATTTATTAATAGCTGTAATTTTGTTTGTCTAGGTGACGTTTATGATGAGTCTGGGCATAAAGTGGATATTACAGAGGTAATGGAACCAGTTGTTTATTAAAATTATTTCTAAATGAATTATTATTAAAATTAAAACATTAAAAATTGCATAAAATATTACTTTAAAAATAATTTAGTTTTCCAGCTACAACCACCAAACTCGGCTCAGACTTTCAGACTGTTCTGACTCAGTGTGCTAATTCTTTTCTAACTGATCCGACTCACAATTTTCATTAAACGGATGATCAAATCTATGAAAAGTCGCATAGACTTTCATTGAGGGGGGGTGTCAAAACTTTTGCACAATAAGACTGTAGCAAGATATGTTGTTATGGGAAGAAGGAGGCGGGAACTGGCGAACGTTTAAGCACCATAATAAATAGATAAACAAACTGAAAGTAAAAACGACAGCCTCCTCATGGACGACTGCCGCCCACACATAATAAAACATAAACAAAACACAACATAAAATCCAGGCCTGGTCCTCTCTCGTCCTTCACTGTTGTTGATCCTCCATTTATGCATCCGAGCTCCTCCGTGAGACACGAGACCGGTGCGGTGTGCTGCTGGCGCTCATTATCACTCATGCCACCGGCCTCGCCCCGTTCTCACGGTCCCTCAGCCTCGACTGCTTGCCACAAAGACTTATAGAGTACTTAAGCTATCACTAGCAAAGCTTTAAAAGACAAAAACATGCTAATTCATGTTAGAAATTTGTTAAAACATGTTAGCAAAATGTTAAAACGTGTTAATAACATGCAAATTCATGCTAGTAACATGCTAATCATGCTAACAACCTACCAATTCATGCTAGCAACATGCTAAAACATGCTAGTAACATCTTTCTCTGAGTTATTTTAAACTTTCAGACCTGGCTTTGTCAAGCATCATCAAACTTTACTCATATTGTTATATTTAAATGTTTGGTAACACTTTAGATTAGGGAACAAATATTCACTGTTAACTAGTTGCTTATTAGTCAAGTCACCTTTATTTATATAGCGCTTTATACAATATAGATTGTTTCAAAGTCAGCTTTACAGTGATAACAGGAAAATTATGCATTCGGCTGTTCATATTACTAACATATTTTATTAGCATTTTATAAAGCACATATTAATGCTATTCTGCATGACCATATTCTACATCCCTTAATCCATCCCTTAATCCTACCCAATACATATATATATATATATTCTAAAATATAATAAACAAAAAAGCATATTTGGCAGTCACACTTGTCTCTGACTCTTGTAGAAAACACCATGCGTAGATTTCTCCTTCAACCCACTGATGGACCGGAAATTCCGTTACCATGACAGCAGTTTGGTCGAGGCCATCAAGCTGGAAGAGCCTCTGGTGCAGGATTTTTTCCGTCTGTTAGCACTTTGCCACACCGTCATGCCAGAAGAGAGAAATGAGGGTAAACTGGACCACAAACACCTTTATATCCCAGTAGCACTATATTGCCAAAAGTATTGGGACACCCCTCCAAATCATTGAGTTCAGGTGTTCCAATCACATCCATGGCCACAGGTGTATAAACTCAAGCACCTGGGCATGCAGACGCTTCTACAAACAGGCTCTCAGGAGCTCAGTGAATTCAAGCGTGGTACCGTGATAGGCTGCCATCTGTGCAATAAGTCCATTCATGAAATTTCCTCACTACTAAATATTTCAAAGTCAACTGTTAGTGGTATTATAATAAAGTGGAAGCAATTGGGAACAACAGAAACTCAGCCACGAAGTGATAGGCCCCGTAAAATCACAGAGCGGGGTCAGCGCATGCTGAGGTGCACAGTGCGCAGAACTCGCCAACTTTCTGTGAGTCAATAGCTACAGACCTCCAAACTTCGTGTGGCCTTCAGATTAGCTCAAGAACAGTGCAGAGAGAGCTTCATGGAATGGGTTTCCAAGCCTTACATCACTAAGTGCAATGCAAAGCGTCGGATGCAGTGGTGTAAAGCACGACGCCACTGGACTCTAGAGCAGTGGAGACGTGTTCTCTGGAGTGACGAATCACGCTTCTCTGTCTGGCAATCCGATGGACGAGTTTGGGTTTGGCGGTTGGCAGGAGAACTACTGGCAGGGTACTTGCATTGTTTTTTAGGGGTTGGGCTTGGCCCCCTAGTTCCAGTGAAAGGAACTCTTAATTCTTCAGCATACCCAAGACATTTTGGACAATTTCATGCTCCCAACTTTGCGGGGACAGTTTGGGGATGGCCCCTTCCTGTTCCAACATGACTGCGCACCAGTGCACAAAGCAAGGTCCATAAAGACATGGATGAGCGAGTTTGGTGTGGAGGAACTTGACTGGCCTGCACAGAGTCCTGACCTCAACCCGACAGAACACCTTTGGGATGAATTAGAGCGGAGACTGTGAGCCAGGCCTTCTCGTCCAACATCAGTGCCTGACCTCACAAATGCGCTTCTAGAAGAATGGTCAAAAATTTGCATAAACACACTCCTAAACCTTGTAGAAAGCCTTCCCAGAAGAGTTGAAGCTGTTACAGCGGCAAAGGGTGGGATAACTCCATATTAAACCCTACGGATTAAGAATGGGATGTTTTTAAAGTTCATGTGCATGTAAAGGCAGGCGTCCCAAAACGTTTGGCAATATAGTGTATATGCAGCAGAAGAGATTCTGAGTGGAATTTGATTGAAATGCCTCTGAAATGATTCCATGTTAAAGGTGAGCTGGTGTATCAGGCACAATCTCCGGATGAAGGAGCCCTGGTTACTGCTGCACGCAACTTTGGCTTTGTATTCCGGTCCCGAACGCCAGAAACCATCACTTTATATGAGATGGGTCAGGCGGTCACCTATCAGCTACTGGCCATTTTAGACTTCAACAACGTTCGGAAGAGAATGAGCGTCATTGGTTAGTTCTGTTTTTTTTTTTTTAAATCTTCAAGAATATGACATTTTAAGTAAAATAATAAAAAATGCAAAAATATATATATTTAAAAAAAAAAAAAAATTATGTAATCTTAGTCACAATCTTGTATTGTCTGCTGCTTATAATATTTCACAAAAGCGATGAATCCTCCCTGACATAATTCTCTCTCTTATGGGTCTGTATGCATAATTCATTCATTCACGTAGAGGAATCAATAGTCGGCTGGTCTGTTGAAACTGTTTTATTGTATACTTGGACATTTAGAAGTAGCACTCTCATTTCCTGTCTCTTCCGCAGTGAGGAACCCAAAGGGGCAGTTAAAGCTTTACTCAAAAGGAGCCGACACAATTGTCTTCGACAGGCTGGACCCGTCTAATGAAGAGCTTATGTTTACTACCTCAGAGCACCTTAATGTAAGTCTCTATTGCGAAGCAAGCAATCCTTCCCTGTAGAAAACATCAGCTTAGCTGGTCCCTATGTTGTGGATGCTGATCCCCTGTATTAGCCTGACAAGCCAGACCCACATCAAGATGTCTGGGAACCCACCATTGGCAACTCGCAAGTCAACGGAGAGTTGCTAGACTACCCTGACTGTAAATTAGATTTGCTGCCGCTAGGGTGAGTCTAGATTTCTAGGCTACCCCAGTAAAGTACTATGGTGTGCTACCACCAACAAAAATGTACCAAAGAGTACCATGATATTACTGTTTCTTTGGATTTTATCATCACAATACATGCCCAAAATTATTGTGCCACATGTTTTTTGTGAGTACCATGGTAATACCATGTGAGTTAGATGCAATACCATGGTAAGATCATGGTTTAGGGCATTTACCATAATAATATCATGTTTTTTGGATGTGATACCAAAGTAAGACAGTGTTTTGGGGCATTTGCCATGGTAATACCATGTTTTTTGGCATTTACTATAATAATACCACGATATTTGGATGTAGTACCATGGTAAAACAATGTCGTCGGGCATTTACTATGTTAATACCTTGTAATATGGATGGAATATACCATGGTAAAACCGTGTTTTGGGGCATTTGTGATGAAAATAGCTCTAATCTTGTTTCCTCCACATGTTTTGTGGTACTATGTTAGCCTATTTGGATGCATTACCAGAACCGTTGTAAACCCATGTTGTTTAGCATTTACCATGCTAATGCCATGTTTTTTGGATGCAATATGGAAAGATGTTTTGAGGCATATGCAATCGTCATTTGGATGCAGCACCATAGTAAAACTGTTGTTGTGGATTTTTACCATGTTATTTACAAATGGTACCATAGAAAGACTATGATCTGGGCAATTATTTGGATGCAACACCATGTTTTGGGGCAGGTACCATGGAAATACCATGTTTTTAGGCACTTACTATAGTAATAAGATGTTATTATTTAGATGTAGTACCATTGTAAAACCATGTTGTTGGGCATTTACCATGGTAATATGTTTTTTGAATGCAATACCATTGTAAAACCATGTTTTGGGGCATAAACCATATTTAAACCACTGTTTTGGGGGCATGTGCTGTTGTAATACCATGCTATTTGAATGCAGCACCATGGTAAAACCATGTTTTTGCTCATGTGCTGTGATAATACCACATTATTTGAAGCAAATACCATTGTAAAACCATGTTGTTGAGCATTTACCATAATGATACCATGTTTTTTGGAATGTGACACTGAACCGAAGATAGTGTTTTGGGACATTTGATATGGTGATACCATGTTTTTTGACATTTACTATACAGTAGTAATACCATGTCATTTGGATGCAGTACCATAGTAAAATCTTGTTGTTGGGAATTTAACATGGTACTGCCATGTTATTTACATATATGATATGATACCATTGTAAGACTATGTTCTATGTTCATTTATTTGGATGCAACACCATGGCAAGACCTTGTTTTGGGGAAAGTACAATGGAAATACCATGTTTTTAGGCATGTTATTTTGATGTAGAGTAGTACCATGGTTGAACCATGTTGTTGGAGGTTTACCATGGTAATATGTTGCTTTATGCCCATATTTTGGGCCTTTATCGTGATGATACCATGTTTGTTGCTCCATAATTTCATGTTCCATGTTCTTTTACCATTTCATTTACATTACATTCTTTGTACGTTTAGGCTAAAACAAGTGCCACATATCAAAGTATCGAAGTACCACGGTATTACCGTCTGATACTGATATTGTTACCAAACTTTGGCCTAATTCAGGCATCACTAGAAATCTAAATAATTGTAAGCTTCAGAATATGCATATTCTTGTATTTTTTAAGTGTTTTCATTCTGTGTTTGTTTCTACTCCATTCTAGGGCTTGACTATTGAAGCGCTTGAGAATCGCGACACTTAGAGATGTAGACGCACCGTTCCGCTTGACAAATTACAGCAAATGCACACCATGAGTGTCAGAGCGGCGCAATCAATACAAACGAGGCTCATTTTCTCCAGGGCTAAAAGCTCGGTCTAAGTAGAGATGGGCTTTATTTTATTCCGATTTATTCCATTAAGTTTCTTGTAGGCTTTTCAGATGGAAAACACTTTATACAAACACATTTGATGGCTCCAAGCAGTGTGATTCATTAAAGTCCTTGCCTGCACATTATTGTCAGCATTGATATTAGCTACTTTGACAAAGGTACTTCTATTGCAAACACCATAAGGTAAAGGGTAAAAATCCAGTTTTTAGCCTCTGAATATTATCGATGAAAACAACCACTCAAACCATATTCAAAGAAACAATAACGCTATTGTCTAGAGCTCGACTGGCCAGTCTAAAAGCAGCCTATGGGCTTGTACTTATTATGAGACGCTGTCTATTATTCATGTCTCATTTACGGCTTAAGAGCAATAAGACTCGCGTCACAGGAGAAGCTATGCTAGTGGGGTAAAAATAGCATGCTTTTAGAAGCTAATGGATAACGATAGCAATCAGATCAAAGATGGGAAGAACTGCGTAGCGGGCTCCTTATTATCTCAGAAGAAATATTTGATATAATTATAATTGACTGAGTTTCATGGTGAGAGATAAATATATCCCTCTTCTAAATGAGTTTCCTCTGTTTCTCTGTGGTAGGAGTTTGCCGGGGAGGGTCTGAGAACATTAGCACTGGCGTACAAAGACCTGGATGAAGACGTGTTTGATGAATGGATGAAGAAACTGCTGTTCGCCAGCACGACACTGGATAACAGAGAAGAAAAACTTGGGGATTTGTATGAAGAAATAGAGCAGGGCATGATGGTAAATCTATCTATCTATAGAAAATACAAATCCCAGATGAATCATTCAGTTATTCACAACAATGTTCATACTGCGTTTGCTTTTGAAACAATGTCTATCATTTCCCTGAAGCTGCTTGGTGCTACAGCCATAGAGGACAAACTTCAAGAAGGAGTTCCAGAGACGATTGCCTGTCTGACCTTGGCCAACATCAAGATCTGGGTGCTCACCGGAGACAAGCTAGGTAAGCAGTGCTAATGAGAACCTATAGCATTCATCGAAGACTGCTCAAACGTAATTGAGACACATGCTCACTGTCTGACACAATATAACGAAGACTCGCTCCTGCTGTGGTTGCAGAGACGGCGATGAACATCGGCTACTCGTGTAACATGCTCAGAGACGACATGAACGAGGTGTTTATAATCTCAGGTCACACCATGCTCGAGGTTCAACAGGAGCTCAGGTAACATTTGACTCATAAACCAACTCATTTTTTCAAATGAACCATGTTCGTTATTGTACAATAAAATATCATTTTCTGATGCTTTGTGGAAAGGACTGCTAAAGAGAGAATCGTGGGACCCAGCAGAGAGAAATTCAGCAGTGGCCTTGACACGGAAAAGACAGAATTGTACTCAAGTGACTCCGTCTTTGAAGAGACCATCATCGCAGAGTACGCTTTAATCATCAACGGACACAGTTTGGTAAGGGCCTCGGTCTGGGTCCTGAAGAGGATTTGACTAAATTGCTTAATAATGTGTTGCTAAGCTCCTAACGATGGTCGTTGTCTTCAAAAAGAACTGAAAAATATTCGTTTTTAAGGTAGAGAGTGGCTGGAATTGGGTTTGCTTGGATAACTGTCCTTGAGGCCAATGACATTGACTCCAGACTCTCATAAATTAACTTAATTGAAACGATTCCGCCAACACATGCTGACAGCGTATAAATGGCAGTAAATGTAAGGTTTGTGTGTATTGATCTAACATGAAGGCTCATGCCTTGGAGGCAGACCTGGAGCAGATCCTGGTGGACGTGGCGTGTCTGTGTAAGACAGTCATCTGCTGTCGGGTCACTCCACTGCAGAAAGCTCTGGTGGTTGAGCTCATAAAGAGACACAAGCGAGCCGTCACTCTCGCCATCGGAGACGGAGCCAATGACGTCAGTATGATCAAGAGTAAGATCTATCTATCTATCTATCTATCTATCTATCTATCTATCTATCTATCTATCTATCTATCTATCTATCTATCTATCTATCTATCTATCTATCTATCTATCTATCTATCTATCTATCTATCTATCTATCTATCTATCTATCTATCTATCTATCTATCTATCTATCTATCTATCTATCTATCTATCTATCTATATATCTGTCTGTCTGTCTGTCTGTCTATCTATCTATCTATCTATCTGTCTGTCTGTCTGTCTGTCTGTCTATCTCTCTGTCTGTCAATCTATCTATTTGTCTGTTTGTCTATCTGTCTGTCCGTCTATCTATCTTTCTATCTATCTATCTATCTATCTATCTATCTATCTATCTATCTATCTATCTATCTATCTATCTATCTATCTATCTATCTATCTATCTATCATCTATCTATCTATCTATCTATCTATCTATCTATCTATCTATCTATCTATCTATCTATCTATCTATCTATCTATCTATCTATCTATCTATCTATCTGTCTGTCTGTCTGTCTGTCTGTCTGTCTGTCTGTCTGTCTGTCTGTCTGTCTGTCTGTCTGTCTATCTATCTGTCTGTCTGTCTATCTCTCTGTCTGTCAATCTATCTATTTGTCTGTTTGTCTATCTGTCTGTCCGTCTATCTATCTTTCTATCTATCTATCTATCTATCTATCTATCTATCTATCTATCTATCTATCTATCTATCTATCTATCTATCTATCTATCTATCTATCTATCTATCTATCTATCTATCTATCTATCTATCTATCTATCTATCTATCTATCTATCTATCTATCTGTCTGTTTGTATATCTATCTGTCTGTCTGTCTATCTATTTGTCTGTTTGTCTATCTGTCTGTCTGTCAATCTATCTGTCTGTCTGTCTGTCTGTCTGTCTGTCTATCTATCTATCTATCTATCTATCTATCTATCTATATATCTATCTGTTTGTATATCTATCTGTCTGTCTGTCTATCTCTCTGTCTGTCAATCTATCTATTTGTCTGTTTGTCTATCTGTCTGTCCGTCTATCTATCTTTCTTTCTATCTATCTATCTATCTATCTATCTATCTATCTATCTATCTATCTATCTATCTATCTATCTATCTATCTATCTATCTATCTATCTATCTATCTATCTATCTATCTATCTATCTATCTATCTATCTATCTATCTATCTATCTATCTATCTATCTATCTATCTGTCTATCTGTCTGTTTGTCTATCTGTAAATCTATCTGTCTCTTTCTATCAATCTATCTATTTGTCTGTTTGTCTATCTGTCTGTCTGTCAATCTATATGTCTGTCTGTTTATCTGTCTGTCTGTCTGTATGTCTGTCTGTCTGTCTATCTTATTCTTAATGCTCAGTATGATGTAAATCTATGTAAATCTATCTATTTGTCTATCTGTCTGTCAATCTATCTGTCTGTCTATCTATCTGTCTGTCTGTCTGTCTGTCTATCTATCTGTCTGTCTATCTATCTATCTGTCTGTCTATCTATCTGTCTGTCTATCTATCTGTCTGTCTGTCTGTCTTATTCTTAATGCTCAGTATGATCAGGTGCTTGTGATATGTATACGCCACAGGGCTGAAATATTCAATGTAGATGCACTGCTGGTCTAATGGAGTGGTTGCTATGGAAATATGCTGGGCTTTTTGATCTGTAAAGATGTGTGCTTACGGTCTCTGCTCTCCCCCAGCGGCCCACATTGGTGTGGGCATCAGCGGACAGGAGGGCATGCAGGCGGTGTTGGCCTCTGATTATTCCTTTGCCCAGTTCCGCTTCCTGCACCGTCTCCTGCTCGTCCACGGGCGCTGGTCCTACCACCGCATGTGCAACTTCCTCTGTTACTTCTTTTACAAGAACTTTGCCTTCACACTGGTTCATTTCTGGTACGGATTCCTCTGTGGATTCTCTGCCCAGGTAAATATTTCAGCCTGTATATATATATTTCAGCCTATATATATATGATTGTGTGTGTGTTTTTGTCATTGCAGACGGTATATGACCAGTGGTTCATCACACTCTTCAACATTGTCTATACCTCACTTCCTGTTCTGGCCATGGGCCTGTTTGATCAGGTAAGCCTGGTCTAGATGTCAGTTTTTGGTCTTGAAAGCTGCATTGTGTAGCAGCACCAAACATAATCGCAATCTTGGCCTTTTAACATGAAGTTTGTTGGTTTTGCAGGATGTCAACGAGCAGTACAGTTTACGCTATCCAAACTTGTACAGGCCTGGGCAGCTGAACCAGCTCTTCAACAAGAGAAAGTTCTTCACCTGTACGCTGCAGGGGGTCTGCACCTCTTTTATCCTCTTCTTCATCCCATATGGAGCCTTCATGACCGCTGTGCGGGATGACGGCGCACACATCTCTGATCAGCAGGCTTTCGCCGTCACCATAGCAACCTCTTTGGTCATTGTGGTCAGTATACAGGTGAGCCAATTTAACAGCTGTGTCCATTAAAATAACTACTTCAGAAATAAACTACGAAAAGTTACTGTTTTTCTTTTTTCTCATTTAATTGAATTTCTCTCGACTGAGCATTCTACAAGATAGATTTTAACCTTAACTTTAACACAGATGAATTTAAGAACTAAACATTTTTATTTTGTTTAATAAAGGTGCTTTAATAAATGTATCATTAAAATGTTTTACATTATTTTCATGACATCCAAGCACATTTACCCACATTACATATTAAAAAAGAGAAATTTACTTAATTGACATGAAAAAATCATAATGCAAATCATTTGTTTCAGATTGGGCTTGACACCAACTACTGGACCGCTGTGAACCATTTCTTTATATGGGGCAGTCTAGCTGTTTACTTTGCAATCCTTTTTGCATTGCACAGTGACGGCATTTTTACCATATTCCCGAACCAGTTTCCTTACATAGGTAAGAATTTAAATGCATTAAGAGATGTGCTAAATATTTATTTATTGTTTAGTCGTATACACCGATCAGGCATAACATTATGACCTAATATTGTGTTGGTCCCCCTTTTGCTGTCAAAACAGCCCTGACCCGTCGATGCATGGACTGCACTAGACCCCTGAAGGTGTGCTGTGGTATCTGACAATAAGATGTTAGTAACAGATCCTTTAAGTCCTGTAAGTTGTGAGGTGGGGCCTCCATGGATCGGACTTGTTTGTTCAGCACATCCCACAGATGCTCGATTGGATTGAGATCTGGGGAATTTGGGGGCCAAGTCAACACCTCAAACTCGTGCTCCTCAAACCATTCCTGAACCATTTTTGCTTTGAGTCAGGACGCATTATCCTGTGAAAGAGGCCACAGCCACCAGTGAATACCGTTTCCATGAAAGGGTGAACATGGTCTGGAACAATGCTTAGGTAGGTGGTACGTGTAACATCCACATGAATGGCAGGACCCAAGATTTCCCAGCATCACACTGCCTTCGCCGGCTTGCCTTCTTCCCATAGTGCATCCTGGTGCCATGTGTTCCCCGTGTAAGCGACGCACATGCACCCGGCCATCCACGTGATGTAAAAGAAACCGTGATTCATCAGACCAGGCCATGCTCCGTAATCCAGTTCTGATGCTCACATGCCCACTGTTGGCTCTTTCAGTGGTGGACAGGGGTCAGCATGGGCACCCTGACTGGTCTGCACTATGCGCATATGCAACAAACTGTGATGCACTGTGTATTCGGACACCTTTCTATCAGAACCAGCATTAACTTCTTGAGCAATTTGAGCTACAGTAGCTCGTCTGTTTGATCGGACCACACGGGCCAGCCTTTGCTCCCCACGGGCATCAATGAGCCTTGGCCGCCCATGACCCTTTCAGCGGTTCACCACTGCTCCTTCCTTGGACCACTTTTGATAGATACTGACCACTGCAGACCGGGAACACCCCGCAAGAGCTGCAGTTTTGAAGATGCCATAACAATTTGGCCCTCAAATCCGTATGCTTGCCCATTTGTCTGCTTCTAACACATCAACTTTGAGGACAAAATGTTCACTTGCTGCCTAATATATCCCACCCACTAACAGGTGCCGTGATGAAGAGATAATCAGTGTTATTCACTTCACCGGTCATAATGTTATGCCGAATCGGTGTATATATGTATTTTAATTCCTAAACAACCAAAGCAGTTGGTCTTGGACTTCATACTGACATCTACTGGTGTGGATCATTCATAGCATCACATTTAGATTCCATTGTGAAAACCATATTCTCAGCATTTAGTTATCATTCTCCGACCCAGAGTCAGACATTAGCTAGTAGTCTTCAACTGATCATGTGATCTCAACATGGTGGCCACCGTCCTGTGTACAACAAAACAGCTTTTTCAAATGACTGAAGTTAAACACTTTTTTGTTTGATTGTAGGTACAGCACGTAACTCTCTGAATCAGAAGATTGTGTGGCTGGTCATCCTCCTCACCACAGTCGTGTGTATAATGCCCATGGTGGCGGTCCGATTCATCAAGGCTGACCTCTATCCCACACAGACTGACAAGGTTACTGCATGCACATGTCTTGTGGGAAGAAAAAAATTATGAATATGTCCTTATGAAAGAGTGAATACACTACTGTTCAAAAACTTGGGGTCGTGAAGATCTTTTAAATGTTTTTGAGACTCTTCTGCTCAACAAGGCTGCATATATTTGATCAAAAATACAACAAAAGTAGTAATATTGTAAAATATTTTTACAATTTAAAAGAACTGTTTTCTATGGAAACTAGAACCAAAAAAAACAGTGCAACTTTTTATTTCACAATTGCGAGTTTATATCTCGTAATTCTGACTTTATAACTCGCAATTCTGAGATAAAAAGTCACAATCACCACTTTTCATTTTGTATTCCTTTAGTGCTCAGTTTAACAATCCTTCAGAAGTCATTCTAATATGCTGATTTGATGGTCGAAAACAGTTGTGCTGCTTCATATTTTGAGCCCTGGGCTTGTCATTTTTGGCCCGATCCCAGAGTATCCACCCCGTGATAGAGATAGTCTAGAACTAGACTGCAAGGTATTATGGATTGTGTTGACGTCTAATAAGAGTTTATTCAATCAAAGTGAGGAGATGGGGTGGTGGAGGGATGCTAAAATACTGTCAACGAAAGAAGGTAAATCTGCTGTATATATACACTTCTTATCATTGATTAAATTGATTAACTTAATGTGCTCCACTTGTTTAATTAGGTTTAATTGTCTGAACGTGCTCTTCCCGAAATTTGTTAATAAAACATCACGTGTTAAAGAATAGCATTTATTTGAAATAGAAATATGTTACATTACAAATGTCTTTATTGACACTTTTGATCAATTTAATGCAACCTTGCTGAGTATTAATTTCTTTCTTAAAGGGATAGTTCACCCAAAAATGAAAATTATCCCATGATTTACTCACCCTCAAGTCATCCTAGGTGTATGACATTCTTCTTTCAGTCAAACAAAATCTGAGTTATATTAAAAAAGTCCTGGTTCTTCCGAGCTTTATAATGGCAGTGACTGTTGGATCATTTTTGAAGTCCATAAAAGTGCATCTATCCATCATATAACTGTTCCACACGGCTCCCGGGGGGTTAATAAAGGCCTTCTGAAGCGAAACAAATTTGTGTAAGAAAAATGTCCATATTTAAAACTTTATAGACTAAAATAACTAGCTTCCGGCGGTCAGCGGTACGCAAGTCGACTTGCACCTTGAACCCTTGACGCATGCGTATTGATGAACGCAGAAGCGCAGAGGATAGAGCAAAACAAAACACCAGTCATGAATTAGAGTCTAAAACAAGAATTTTTCGATATAAGAGAAGGGGGCTTGAGTTTGTTGCCCAGCCCTATCCGCGAGACGCGTCAAAGCTTGCGATGCTCCTGTACATCGCGTCAGGGGTTACTCTTTTAGCGCAGGCCGACTTGTGTACCGCTGACCGCCGGAAGCTAGTTATTTTAGTCAATAAAGTTTTAAATATGGATATTTTTCCTACACAAACCCATCGCTTCACTTCAGAAGGCCTTTAATAACCCCCCGAAGCCGTTTGGAGCAGTTATATGATGGATAGACGCACTTTTATGGACTTCAAAACAGTAACAGCCATTCACTCTCATTATAAAGCTTTGAAGAGCCAGGACATTTTTAATATAACTCAGTTCGTTTTCGTCTGAAAGAAGAAAGTCATATACACCTAGGATGGCTTGAGGGTGAGTAAATCATGGGGTCATTTTCATTTTTGGGTGAACTATCCCTTTAAAAAGAGAAAAATCGAACTTTTGAGGGGTAGTGTACATCCTAATGAGCTGTTGAAACCGTTTGCTCTCCCGCAGGTGCGTTTACTTCAGCAGGCCACTAGACGGCAGGGTCCTCAAGAGCAGAACCTCAGGAGAGTCCGCAGGACGAGTTCTCGGCGCTCGGCGTACGCTTTCGCCCACCAGCAGGGATACGGAGAACTCATCACCTCCGGCAAGAACATGAAGGTACCCACATCCTCTACTTCCACATACCCGCTGTCCTCCCCCACGAGAGGCCCTGCCGACACCAGCCTGGGGAAAAACAGAAGGGCGAACAACGCCACCAATGCGGCAGAGACCACCTCAACCACCTCTGGATTTAGGAGGGAAAGTGTCCAGAATCAAGAGGTAACAGTGGAAGACTTTGAGGACAGATAAAGGGCCGTATTTCTTCCTCTACAGAAGAAAGCGCCCATCTTTAATGTGAGAAAATGATAATGGATTCTGGTCAGACACACTCTGGGCTCCCAGAGATGGCCACACATGCACAGGAGACTCCAAAGAGCCAGCACAATGAAGCACAGATTTCCTTCACCTAATTTTCACTCTCATGCAAATCTGTCAAGGCACCCGTTCATTGAATTTGAAAAATTAACCTCAGACTCATTTTGTAGTCTCACCTCTTCTGGCACAGATTCAAACGGTTTCTCGGAAAGGCACCGTTTTTGTATTTTTCGAGTTCTAAGAACTTCCCTTTATGCATCTGCGAATGTTTTAGGCCTCTGAAACGTTAAGCCTGCACACGTTTAAACACAAATGACAAGACTAACAAGGCATAAGGAAGCAAATATGTGCAAGTGTGTGAAATAATACCTCTTGTTTTGTTATAAACACAGATACAGCCATCTGCAGTGCATATTTAATACGGATATGTTTTAAAGACCTGGAAGTTGCATCGATACCAACAGTTTACTAAAGTGCGCCCAAATGCATCGTGCTACTGGATGAGTAGTAACAATTAGGAATGTGCGAAATCAATGCATTGGCTGTTAATCGTACGTTTGCATTGCAAAGCAAGCTCTAGCTTTTAAAATGCCAAATTTTCTTTTTAAATATACCTCTTCAAAGAAAGTGTACAAACATTCCACACTTGTCCATAATTCACACCGTAGTTAGTGCTTTTGCATGAGTTTATACTGAGTATTGAGTCGTGCCTTCCATCAAGCGATAGACTGAAGCATTTACACGTTTAAACTTCTAGAATTCCACATCTATCTACTACAAAGGTCTATAAAGTGGGCATTTCTTTCAAACGATCCTTTACCGAAGGAATTTTTGTGCCTTTTTGTTTTTCCTTTCATCAAAGGAAGTACTTTTAGTTCTGTTTGTCGTGTCGAATGTATCACCATTGTTTTTTTGGTATTACTTTTTTTCAGGCATATTAGCTGTTCATTGCCCTCATTGCCTACTTTAACGTAGATAATATTTTATAAAATAATTTATTCGACGAGGGGCGTCGTGCAACATTTCCTTTTTATGAATGTACAGTTGATGTTAATTTAATGTTATGTTAAATATATATATATATATATGGCGAATGTATTAGATTTTCCTGCTGTGCAATTTTGTCACAAAGACCATGCAGATTGTTTATTGTTTTTATTTAAATGCATGGAATTTTATACAAGTCATTGTCATTTTTTATATGATATGCATTAAATGGCCATTGTTTAATTTATTTAAAAATGGATTGTTTGCCGATTGTTTTCTGCCAATCTCATGTAAATCTCGAGTACCTATAGAGTAGTACTGCATCCTTCATATCTCAGAAGAGTCTTTAGTTTTATCAGATTTATAAAAGACAGATACGCTGTACCGATTCTTTCCGAAAACAGCCGAGCTTGTGCAGGCGTGCAGAGGGCGGAGCTAAAGAGTCACGAGCATACACACACACTACATCATGGCATTATCCCTGGATAACTTTGGATTCCCTACACGTTCATGTTGTTCACATTATATGCACTTACAACACCGAATGCCAACAAAACACAGACATTTGATGCAGTTTCATTCACAACAAACAAACAAACACACTTGCAGAACTCCGTTGCTGCTCCGGAAAAACAAACTGCATCCACTGTTTCCTTAACACTGGGTTATTTGGGAAGCTGAACATAGTTATCTTTCCCTCACAACCAGAAACACACTTCTTTAGTGACATTGTTGATTTTGTGGTCTAAAAACAAAATGACAGCGCTGCCGACGGCTTCCATAACCCGAACGAAGCTCGTTGATGGACGCGCTCTTGCTCTCGGTCTGGGGTGCGTTTCCCGTACAACAACGTAACTCACTGCTTAACTACCATAGTGAAGAAATCCACTAGCTACTGACGACTGTTTCCTCAAACCGTATTGTCGCAAATTTGTCGTTCAACCGCGTTGGTAAATGATGTCACGTAGGTGGTGGAGTAAGAACTTATTTTAATGAATCCTTTTAAGGTTGAATTAATGCTAGATTTTTTGCTATAAATTATGAACATGGCATCTGAGGACAAATTACATTTTTTTTTGCCTTATTTCCAGATTCAATCATTGGTCCGTCCTTACATACTAGAGCACATACGCACATGCGCACGCTTTAAAAACGGTGCTTTAAATCTCTTGACAAACTAAAAGACGTAAATGACATTTGTATGTATTCGAAATAAAAGATATAGATAATAAGTACCAGAAGTACCAGGCTTTCCACCAGAAGCCTTCGCTCAGCTAAGGAGCGACGGCTTGTGGTACCATCACAGAGAGGCAAAAAATCCCTTTCCAGAACAATTTAATTCAACGTTCCCAGCTGGTGGAACGATCTTCCCAACGCCAATCCGAAACGCAGAATCATTGACAACATTCAAAAGTCAACTAAAACTCAGCTCTTCCGTGACCACTTAAAAAAAACGTTCCTTTCCTCTTTCTCCCCCTTTTTTCCCTCCCTACTCTAGCCTGTGCTACACTGAGCAATGTACACGGTCTCAGTATTTCAGGCACTTGTTGCGCTTACTCGACTCTTCATGACCAATCGCTTCGTGTACCCCCAAGTTGTAAGTCGCTTTGGATAAAAGCGTCTGCTAAATGCATAAATGTAAATGTAATATAGATTGTACTGAATGTCAGCTTGCTTATTTTGCTCAAGGTTAAGGATTTATTAAGGGTGCGTTCACACTTGTAATGTTTGGTTCGATTAAAACGAACCCTGGTGCGATTGCTCGATTAGTGTGGTTCATTTGAACATATGTGAACGCTGCCATCCGAACCCTGGTGCGCACCAAACAAGCTGACCGAGACTGCTAAAAAGACGGGTCTCGGTCCGCTTCCAAACGAACTCTGGTGTGGTTCGATTGATATATGAACGCAACACGGACCAAAGACATGTAAACGAACCAAAAACAGGACGTGATGTCACAAGATGCGACGCTACAAGTCAGCTGATTTGACGATGCGGAAAGATCGGTGTATCCAAAATGAGTAGTGGCAACGAGGAGGTAAAGTGCCTCATCAATATATGCAGATCTTCGTTTCTGCATACAACAGAGGAAATCCTGCTGCTGTTTTGAATGTTTTGAACATTTTATGAGCTCTTTGTGAGTTCTCAGATGTTAAAAATAAAACCATATGTACACGCATAAAATGATGCCGTTTAATCCAGCACACAGCATTGTTTTGAATGTTCGGCAAGCAAGCTCCGTCGTGCAATATACGTCTTAAAAGCCAACCAATCAGGTTGTGACCGTATCCCTATGCCTTTGGTACGGTAACTTTAGGTTCGCTGTTAAAAATGCCAGTGTGAACGCCAAGCGGACCAGGACTATATACTTTGTTTTTGTTTTTTGGTCTGGACCAAACGAACCGAACTACAAGTGTGAACGCACCCTAAGTCCACATGTTATGCAAACAAGAAACTGTGCACACAACTATGGTTTTTGGAAACACAGACTCGTTGAACTATGCTGATAACGACAGAACTTGCGACCATAGTCGACTATTGATGCTTTCGGGAAACGCACCGCTGGTTGATGTGTACACGCACTTATCTGGAAGAAGTGCCCATACAAGGAATTCCGCCCTTTATGACATCATACAGGGCCATACTCAAAACGAAACGAACTTTCCGAAATGAATTTGAATCCTGAAGGAGTGTATTTGGCACAGAAATACTCTGTCATGCGTCCAGCTCATCAGAATGCATGAAATAGCATTAGACCCCCCCCCCCTTAAGCAGTTGGTGAGGTGTTTTGAGCGGTTGCCAGGGTGTTGCTAGGTGGTAGTTCTGCTTTGATGCAGTCTGTGTCTAAAGATGCAAGGTCACATTTGTGAAAATTTCGGGAAATTTCATGAGCAAAAAAGGTCAATTGTCTATTGTCAATGCGGCGAATCCACATACCTGTTCGTAGATTCCTATTGAAATGATTTCGCCAGGTAAATCTAAAAGCACCTTTTCAGTTTAAGTTCAAGTTTGTTTGAATCCCTAAACGTAAGCATGAGCAACAGTAATAGTGATGTTTACTGCTTACCATAGTAAACTAAACACCACTAATGACTTGTTTATTAATAAATGAAAAAAGTAAATGATGAGGCTTGGAAGCATTGAGATGTTTTTATTAAATGTAACCAGTTGAATATTGATCTTGAATGACGCTTTCAAAGTAGGAATGTTTGGAGTGATTTTTGGTACATTAGTGCCCTGACAACCTCAAACCGGGTATAAAATGATCAGAATGCTGATTTCTTCATTCTTTCAAAACGTACAGAGTGAAAATGCCCATTCGGACTTAATAAAGTCTTGTTTCCCTTTCATCGGATTTGCCATTTTACGCACAACCTCCTGTTTCTGAGGCCACAGGCTTGATTGTGTGGCTAAAATGAGAGAAGATTGCCCCGCTACTTTTCATTCCTCTATGAAAATTGCCGCCCCTCCTCCCGGCTTTGTCACAAATAAACTCTGCTTTTCCAGAGCGGATCGACGGGCGTCAGGGACGTAATAACGTTCTCTCACGGTTTGGAGAAAAGAATCTATCCGTTCCCCGGGTACCATGGAAACCGTGCAACCTCCCCATCCAGCTCCAGTTAACCTCGACCCCACGGCGCCCGCCTGCCTGTGAAAGGAGGAGGAAGATGTTTAGCTAAAACTCCAATTCATTACAGACTTGGGCAATTTCCATTCGTTTGGCACAGACGCTCAGAGGTGTGACTCATTCTGTTTAAACTACTTCGGCGTCACATGAGAAATGCACTACTGGTCAAAAGTTAATTAACTGTCTAATTGTTTAATGTAATTTAATGTTTTAGAAAGAAGTCTCTTATGCTCACCAAAGATACATTAAAAAAAAATTTTTTTTAAATCAGTCATTAAATAATAATACAAAATTATAATAGAATTATAAAATAAATCAATAAAATAAAACAAAACAAAAAATTCATTTAAAACTGTTTTATGTTCAAACATAATTTATTCCTGTGATCAAAGGTGAATTTTCAGCATCATTACTCCAGGCTTCAGTGTCACATGATCCTTCAGAAATCATTCTAATATGATGATTTGATGCTCAAGAAACATTTATGATTATTATCAATGTTGAAAACAGTTGTGCTGCTTAATATTTCCGTGGAAACTATATATTTCTGTGCATTTTTTTCAGGATTCTTTGATGAATAGAAAGTTTGAAAGAACAGCATTTATTTGAAATATAAATATTTAACATGTAACCTGGCTAAAATGTAACATTTATAATGATGTAACATTATAACAATATACATATATTCACACTTTTTAATGTCAGATTTTGTTATATTTGCATGTAATATGGATTAGGCCTATTTCCTTGAGAAGGCACTAGATGTATATATATATACAGTGAGGAAAATAAGTATTTGAACACCCTGCTATTTTGCAAGTTCTCCCACTTAGAAATCATGGAGGGGTCTGAAATTGTCATCGTAGGTGCATGTCCACTGTGAGAGAAAAAATCCAGAAATCACAATGTATGATTTTTTAACTATTTATTTGTATGATACAGCTGCAAATAAGTGTTTGAACACCTGAGAAAATCAATGTTAATATTTGGTACAGTAGCCTTTGTTTGCAATTACAGAGGTCAAACATTTCCTGTAGTTTTTCACCAGGTTTGCACTGCAGGAGGGATTTTGGCCCACTCCTCCACACAGATCTTCTCTAGATCAGTCAGGTTTCTGGCCTGTCGCTGAGAAACACGGAGTTTGAGCTCCCTCCAAAGATTCTCTATTGGGTTTAGGTTTGGAGACTGGCTAGGCCACCCCAGAACCGTGATATGCTTCTTACAGAGCCACTCCTTGGTTATTCTGGCTGTGTGCTTCAGGTCATTGTCATGTTGGAAGACCCAGCCTCGACCCATCTTCAATGCTCTAACTGAGGGAAGGAGGTTGTTCCCCAAAATCTGGCAACACATGGCCCCGGTCATCCTCTCCTTAATACAGTGCAGTCACCCTGTCCCATGTGCAGAAAAACACCCCCAAAGCATGATGCTACCACCCCCATGCTTCACAGTAGGGATGGTGTTCTTGGGATGGTGCTCATTATTCTTCTTCCTCCAAACACGTTTAGTGGAATTATGACCAAAAAGTTCTATTTTGGTCTCATTTGACCACATGACTTTCTCCCATGACTCCTCTGGATCATCCAAATGGTCATTGGCAAACTTAAGACGGGCCTGGACATGTGCTGGTTTAAGCAGGGGAACCTTCCGTGCCATGCATGATTTCAAACCATGACGTCTTAGTGTATTACCAACAGTAACCTTGGAAACGGTGGTCCGAGCTCTTTTCAGGTCATTGACCAGCTCCTCCCGTGTAGTTCTGGGCTGATTTCTCACCTTTCTTAGGATCATTGAGACCCCACGAGGTGAGATCTTGCATGGAGCTCCAGTCCGAGGGAGATTGACAGTCATGTTTAGCTTCTTCCATTTTCTAATGATTGCTCCAACAGTGGACCTTTTTTCACCAAGCTGCTTGGCAATTTCCCAGTAGCCCTTTCCAGCCTTGTGGAGGTGTACAATTTTGTCTCTAGTGTCTTTGGACAGCTCTTTGGTCTTGGCCATGTTAGTAGTTGGATTCTTACTGATTGTATGGGGTGGACAGGTGTCTTTATGCAGCTAACGACCTCAAACAGGTGCGTCTAATTTAGGATAATAAATGGAGTGGAGGTGGACATTTTAAAGGCAGACTAACAGGTCTTTGAGGGTCAGAATTCTAGCTGATAGACAGGTGTTCAAATACTTATTTGCAGCTGTATCATACAAATAAATAGTTAAAAAATCATACATTGTGATTTCTGTATTTTTATTTTTAGATTATGACTCTCACAGTGGACATGCACCTACGATGACAATTTCAGATCCCTCCATGATTTCTAAGTGGGAGAACTTGCAAAATAGCAGGGTGTTCAAATACTATTATTTTCCTCACTGTATATATATATATATATATATATCCAAACTTTGACCAGTAGTGTATGTGAAAAGAAAAACCCCACAGAAATGTTTTGTCCATTGTATCCATTAGTGTATAATGTGTAATATTATCATGATCAGCTGACTGCGCTTTCACTCACAGACATATGTCCACCAGCTGGTCCAGCTCAGGGCAGCTGCACTCGTACAGGTCTCTGCAGCTGGCATGGCTTCGGTTCATCAGGTCGCCCAGCTGAGAAACGGAGTTGGCAGGGGAAGAGTCGCACACGGCCTTAAACTGCAGGACGCGGGCAGCCTCGCCGTACACGTGTCTGGCACGCTGGTACAATTTAAACTGAGTCGCTGAGGAACAAACAGAAGAGGATGTAGTGCAAAATCTCAATTGGTCTCAGCAATAATATATAATATTGGTAACACTTTACAATAAGGCCCCGTTAGTTAACAACTTTTGATTTTAATAATTTATTAGTAAATGCTAAAATTGACAAGTATTTATGCTTTAGCGCCCGCTTTTTCAGCAGTGTCGGCTCCAGAAGTATTTTTTACATACATTTTTCCCATTGGGATTTTTTTTAAAGTCTCTGTTAAAGCGTTTTAAGCCATGAACCAAGCCAACCAGCTACTAGGTGAAGCACAACATTACGAACTTTTATTTGAACAAAATTATATTTGATAAAAGACAAAAGGGACAAGACTGAACTTGTGAACGGCTTTAGTGAAGAAAAGAACTACAATCCCATGAAGCATTGCAAATGACAATCAAATTAAAAATGGTTGTGAAATATAAAACTACTCATTATAGAGTTGACCATAGAAGCACTATATTTAAACGTATTGCAAAATATGCAAGTATTTTCATAGCTGAGAGGGGATTGAGAGGCTCTCTGATTGGTGGAGATTTCCTTGCAGAATCATGGGTAATGTAGTTTTTCCACCACAGATTCTGCTGTTAAACATGATTGTTTTAAAATTAAGTTGAAAATGCAAACAGATGGCTTCAACAAAAGCATATACAATTTTAACAATCTCAGAAGTCACAGTAGGTTATAAGTTATCGTTAAAAATCTATTTCCCAATGAAGGAAATTAATAGATTCTCAATTGTTGCACTCTATTGTAAAGTGTAACCATATTATTATTTAGAATATTTGCTAATATAAATATGATTTTTTAAATATGAAAATTGGTAACACTTTATACAATAAGGTTTAATTTGTTATATTAGTTCACAACATTAGTTAGCATGAACTAAGAATGAATAACGAGTAAGACCAGAACATTTATCAAGAAAGTAAACAGAGTGGTTTTGACCTCCTGTTGTCTTCAGCCGGTCTCTCACCTTGTTGTGTGTTGGCGCTGAGGATGTCTTGACACAGCTGTTGGGCGCTGATGCCCAGAGTGGTGCAGATCTCCTCTCTGCTGTACGGCTCAGGGTGCAGCACCTCCTCCAGCAGCTCCAGCATCTCCTCCAGACTCGCCTGCAGCTCCTTCTGCAGGTCGCCCAGCTTCAGCAGACGCTGCCAGTCCGCACCTCGCGCTTTAGCCAGCATCTGCACACCGGACCATTCAACATCCACATGATCTACCATCAATATACTAATGCAAAGGTCTGAAATTATGATGGAAACTTTTGAGAATGTGTGTGAGTGCCTGGTGCATTACCAATAATTATTAGTGGCCAATCACCAAAGCCTAATTATTATTTAACTGCTTCTGTATTTAAATCTATAGATTGGTTGATTTAAATCAGGTGCCAATTTTGGGGTCAATTTCAACAAAATTAAAGGCAGATCAAAAAGTGAGTCATTATTTGAGATCTTATTGTGGCCCTGAAAATCATATCACATACATTTGGTTGCAGTGCCACCTACTGTAAATAAAGTTAAATATACTCGCAGCCTTTAAGCTACCTCTGGGGTCTTATGACCAAACAACCCAAGTTTTGCAGATGCTGAAAATTCAGCTTATTCAGCCATAATTATTTTAAATTGTAAAAACATTTCACAATATTGGTGAGTAGAATGAATTTTCAAAAGCATTAAAAAATATCTTAACAACCCCAAACTTTTAACTGTAGTATACTTTGCAAAAATTCTTATATTATAAAGACTAAACCATTATTCTGGATGCATCCCTGACGTTCAGACCTTTGTGGCAATGCGGCACTCCACCACCCTCATGTTGAAGTGAGATGAGGCCGCCTTGTTCATCTCCACACAACAGTTGGCGATTACAAAGAACGCCCCGTCGGGCAACCTCACGTCTGTGGCTCGCAGCGGATTAAACTCGATCAGCTTTGCCTTGAGAGGAAAACAAATGTAAAATTGAGCTAAATCATCAAAAACACATTTGTAATGTAGTTGCACAGTGTTAAACACAAACAGTTTTGACAGTCTGATAACAAATGTGTCAATAACAAATAAGAAAATATAAAAAAAAAATTTTTAAATTCTACCTTAAAACATGTGTGCCTTAGAAATGTACTATTTGCATAAAAAAATGCAAAAGAAAAATATCATGTGGTGTAACCAAACATAATAAAAGTAAAAACACATTTTCCTTACACCTTTAATACATGTAAGTGTACACATTTTAATCATTATTTCATATAAAAATATTTTTAAATATATTATATTTAAATATTATATTTAATTATTATGATTTCTTTATTTTCAAAAGTAAAACAATTTTAAACAAATATCACTACTTTTTCATTCATAAACGCCAAGTTATTTGGGTGGTTGTACTATATGACATTTTTAACAAGTAACAGCTTAAAATTATTTTTTTTTTTTACTTTATCGTTTTAAAGGAACGCTCCACTTTTTTGGGAAATAGGCTCATTTTCCAACTCCCCTAGAGTTAAACAGTTGAGTTTTACCGTTTTTAAATCCATTCAGCCGATCTCTGGGTCTGGCGGTAGCACTTTTAGCATAGCTTAGCATAGATCATTGAATCTGATTAGACCGTTAGCATCTCGCTCAAAAAAATGACCAAAGAGTTTAGATATTTTTCCTATTTAAAACTTGACTCTTCTGTAGTTACATCGTGTACTAAGACCGACGGGAAATGAAAAGTTGTGATTTTCTAGGCCGGTATGGCTAGGAACTATTCTCTCATTCCGGCGTAATAATCAAGGAAATTTGTGCCGTAACATGAGTGCAGCAGCGCAATGATATTACACAGCACTGTGACAACCTGCTTGCACAGAGAGCGTGTTGGGGACTATTTTCAGGCGCTGCGTAATATCATTGCGCCTGCTGTACCCAAGGATTATTACGCCAGAATGAGAGAATAGTTCCTAGCCATATCGGCCTAGAAAATCACAACTTTTAATTTCCCGTCGGTCTTAGTACACGGTGTAACTACAGAAGAGTCAAGTTTTAAATAGGAAAAAAAATTGAAACTCTTTGGTCATTTTTGAGCGAGATGCTAACGGTCTAATCAGATTCAATGATCTATGCTAAGCTATGCTAAAAGTGCTACTGCCAGACCCAGAGATCGGCTGAATGGATTCGAAAACGGTAAAACTCAACTGTTTAACTCTAGGGGAGTTGGAAAATGAGCCTATTTTCCAAAAAAGTGGCGTGTTCCTTTAATGAGGCATTATAATATCAAGATGCAAAACCCTGAAAACTTGACTATTCCCCCAACAATATATTATAAATAAATGTAATATGTTCATCATAGAAAATGTATATTTGTTCATTGTATTATGAACTGCTTTTTTAATGTATATTTGAATAAATTAGATGCAATCACACACACACACACATACACACACACACACACACAAAGCCATCGACCCTTATACCAAAAAATGAATTAAGTACCACGTATATTGTTAGAACAAATATGAAATACACGTCTTACTTTTCCCTCCTCTGCCAGGAAAGAAATGGACTGATCCATCCCTCCCCCCTCAGTGCCAATATAACGCTCACACTTGGCACACGTCTCTGCGAGAGTCACCTGAAATGAAATCGAAGCAAGAGCATCTATGATAAGCAGCAGTTGTATGTAATGCACGTTAGAGGATTTACATTAAGGACTACCTTAGAAAGAGACTTCTGATTAGCCTCCATAGTGACCAGACCGGCACAGCACACCAGGGCACTGGAGCTGGAAAGCCCTGAGCTGGCCGGGATAGTCCCATCTACCACACAACACATCCCTGCCAATGAAGACAAGCTCAAGTGCTCCTGCATACACAAGGTCAAGGGTCAAATGACTATGATTATAATGCAAGCATGCAATATGTGATATTAATAAACACCCCACCTGGATTCCTCTCACTCCACAGAGGAAGTAATAGTGCCATTGAGGATTATCTCTGTCAATGGTGATGCCATCCACAGACACAGTGAAATCACTGAAAGAATGAAAGAAAGAAATGAGTGAGTGAATGAATGAACAAATTAATAAGTGAGTGAGTGATTAATGTATGAATTCATACATGAGTGAGTGAATAAATAATGAATGAGGGAGAGAGTGAGTGAATGAATGAGTAAATTACTGAGTGAATTAATAAAGAGTGAGTGAATAATGAATGAGGGAGAGAGTGAGTGAATGAATGAGTAAATTACTGAGTGAATTAATAAAGAGTGAGTGAATAATGAATGAGGGAGAGAGTGAGTGAATGAATGAGTAAATTACTGAGTGAATTAATAAAGAGTGAGTGAATAATGAATGAGGGAGAGAGTGAGTGAATGAAAGAGTAAATTACTGAGTGAATTAATAAAGAGTGAGTGAATAATGAATGAGGGAGAGAGTGAGTGAATGAAAGAGTAAATTACTGAGTGAATTAATAAAGAGTGAGTGAATGAGGGAGTGAGTGAATAAATAAATGAGTGAGTGAATGAGTAAATTACTGAGTGAATTAATAAAGAGTGAGGGAGTGAATAAATGAATGAGTGAATGAGTAAATTACTGAGTTAATTAATAAAGAGTGAGGGAGTGAATAAATGAATGAGTAAATTACTGAGTGAATTAATAAAGAGTGAGTGAATGAGTAAATTACTGAGTGAATTAATAAAGAGTGAGTGAATGAGTAAATTACTGAGTGAATTAATAAAGAGTGAGTGAATGAGGGAGTGAGTGAATGAATAAATGAGTGAGTGAATGAGTAAATTACTGAGTGAATTAATAAAGAGTGAGTGAATGAATAAATGAGTGAGTGAATGAGTAAATTACTGAGTGAATTAATAAAGAGTGAGTGAATGAGGGAGTGAGTGAATTAATACATGAGTGAGTGAATGAGTAAATTACTGAGTGAATTAATAAAGAGTGAGTGAATGAATAAATGAGTGAGTGAATGAGTAAATTACTGAGTGAATTAATAAAGAGTGAGTGAATGAGGGAGTGAGTGAATTAATACATGAGTGAGTGAATGAGTAAATTACTGAGTTAATTAATAAAGAGTGAGTGAATGAGTAAATTACTGAGTGAATTAATAAAGAGTGAGTGAATGAGTAAATTACTGAGTGAATTAATAAAGAGTGAGTGAATGAGGGAGTGAGTGAATTAATACATGAGTGAGTGAATGAGTAAATTACTGAGTTAATTAATAAAGAGTGAGTGAATGAGTAAATTACTGAGTGAATTAATAAAGAGTGAGTGAATAAGGGAGTGAGTGAATATATAAATGAGTGAGTGAATGAGTAAATTACCAAGTGAATTAATAAAGAGTGAGTGAATGAGTAAATTACTGAGTGAATTAATAAAGAGTGAGTGAATGAGTAAATTACTGAGTGAATTAATAAAGAGTGAGTGAATGAGTAAATTACTGAGTGAATTAATAAAGAGTGAGTGAATGAGTAAATTACTGAGTGAATTAATAAAGAGTCAGTGATTGAGTGAATGAGTAAATTACTGAGTGAGTGAATTAATTAATAAACGAGTGAGTGAATGAATTGAGTGAGTGAATAATTAATAAATGAGTGAGTGAATGAATTGAGTGAGTGAATTAATTAATTAAATGAGTCAGTGAATGAATTGAGTGAGTGAATTAATTAATTAAATGAGTCAGTGAGTGTGTGAATGAGTGAGTGAGTGAATTAAATGAGTCAGTGAGTGAATGAATGAATGAGTGAGTGAGTGAGTGAGTGAACGAATTGAGTGAATGAATTAAATGAGTCAGTGAGTGTGTGAATGAGTGAGTGAGTGAATTAAATGAGTCAGTGAGTGAATGAATGAATGAGTGAGTGAGTGAGTGAACGAATTGAGTGAGTGAATTAAATGAGTCAGTGAGTGTGTGAATGAGTGAGTGAGTGAATTAAATGAGTCAGTGAGTGAATGAATGAATGAGTGAGTGAGTGAGTGAACGAATTGAGTGAGTGAATTAAATGAGTCAGTGAGTGAATGAATGAATGAGTGAGTGAGTGAGTGAGTGAACGAATTGAGTGAATGAATTAAATGAGTCAGTGAGTGTGTGAATGAGTGAATTAATTGAGTGAGTGAATTAATTATTAAATGAGTGAGTGAATTAAATGGGTCAGTGAGTGAATTAATTAATTAAATGAGTCAGTGAGTGTGTGAATGAATTAAATGAGTCAGTGAGTGAATGAGTGAGTGAGTGAATTAATTGAGTGAGTGAATTAAATGAGTCAGTGAGTGAATGAATGAATGAATGAGTGAGTGAGTGAGTGAGTGAGTGAGTGAGTGAGTGAGTGAGTGAGTGAGTGAGTGAGTGAGTGAGTGAGTGAATGAGTGAGTGAATTAAATGAATCAGTGAGTGTGTGAATGAGTGAGTGAGTGAGTGAGTGAGTGAATGAATTGAGTGAATGAATTAAATGAGTCAGTGAGTGTGTGAATGAGTGAATGAATTGAGTGAGTGAATTAATTATTAAATGAGTGAGTGAATTAAATGGGTCAGTGAGTGAATTAATTAATTAAATGAGTCAGTGAGTGTGTGAATGAATTAAATGAGTCAGTGAGTGAATGAGTGAGTGAGTGAATTAATTGAGTGAGTGAATTAAATGAGTCAGTGAGTGAATGAGTGAGTGAGTGAGTGAGTGAGTGAGTGAATGAGTGAGTGAGTGAGTGAATTAAATGAATCAGTGAGTGTGTGAATGAGTGAGTGAGTGAGTGAGTGAGTGAATGAATTGAGTGAATGAATTAAATGAGTCAGTGAGTGTGTGAATGAGTGAGTGAGTGAATGAATTGAGTGAGTGAATTAAATGAGTCAGTGAGTGTGTGAATGAGTGAGTGAGTGAATGAATTGAGTGAGTGAATTAAATGAGTCAGTGAGTGTGTGAATGAGTGAGTGAGTGAATGAATTGAGTGAGTGAATTAAATGAGTCAGTGAGTGTGTGAATGAGTGAGTGAGTGAGTGAATTAAATGAATCAGTGAGTGTGTGAATGAGTGAGTGAATTAAATGAGTCAGTGAGTGTGTGAATGAGTGAGTGAGTGAATTAATTGAGTGAATTAATTAAATGAGTCAGTGAGTGTGTGAATGAATTGAGTGAGTGAGTGAGTGAGTGAATTCATTAAATGAGTCAGTGAGTGAGTGAATGAATGGGCGAGTGAATAAATTGAGTGAGTGAATAATGGATGAGTGAATGAATTAATAAATGAGTGAATGAATTAATAAACGAGTGAATTAATTAAATGAGTCATTGAGTGAGTGAGTCATTGAGTGAGTGAGTGAGTGAGTGAGTGAGTGAGTGAATGAATGAATTAAATGAGTCAGTGAGTGAGTGAATGAATGAATGAATGAGTAAGTGAGTGAATTAATGAAATGAGTCAGTGAGTGAGTGAATGAATGGGCGAGTGAATAATGGATGAGTGAGTGAATAATGGATGAGTGAATGAATTAATGAGTGAGTGAATGAATTAATAAATGAGTGAATGAATTAATAAACGAGTGAATTAATTAAATGAGTCATTGAGTGAGTGAGTGAGTGAGTGAGTGAGTGAGTGAGTTAAATTAATGAATGAATGAATTGAGTGAGTGAATGATGGCTGAGTGAATGAATGAATGAGTGAATCATGAATGAGTGAATGAATAAGTGAATGAGTAAATGAATGAATTAATACAATTAGTGAGTGACTGAGTGAGTGAATAAGAATGAGTGAGTGAAGGATTAAGTGAATGGGTAATTGAATTAATGTATTAATAATATTTGTTGACCAAACGTGAGTGGTTAACTTGTGAAGAACTGGATATGAAGAACACAGTTACTCACCTGTATTTGGGGTTAGTGTTGGCCAGCTGGATGGTTTGGGAGTCACTGACAGAAACTGCAGCGAGAATATTCTGCTCTATCGCCATGGGAAGGACAGCATAGCCACAATAATCTATATGCTCACCTGGAAATTATCAGATTTATGATCAAACATAAAATGCAGTGTTGACTGTATGTCTGTTTGTTATGTTTACACGCCGCTTGCAACCCACCAATCAAATTCACCCTCCCTGGAGCACGAGCGTAGAAGAGAGGCGCTCGTCCATATTTTCCATGAAAAGCTTCTTTCAGTTTCTGCAACCTATCAAAAAAGAGGGGAAAGTGTATGTCTAACGCAAACAAAAGCGAAAAGTTAAAACGAAAAAAAAAGGATTTAAATCGACGTGACGAGTTGACTCCATTCATACACAACCGAAGTTTTCCGAACAGTCGCAACTTACCTTTCATTTCCACTGAGCAGCACCTTTATTCTCGGCGGAATTGCGGCCATTATACTGTTTTAATCTTTGTTTCGCAGTAAGTACGCTGTGCAGGAGTGGACTGACACCCTGCCGTCAGCTGACTGTCATACCCGGAATCATGCGCCTAAACAACACGGAAGAAACCGACACGGATTCCTCATTCGCTGGATTCGGAAAAACTCGGAAGGAATCGGAGCTGCGCGCGCACGCGACGTGATGTCATAACGCGTTGCCGGGGTGCATTGTGGGTAAGAGTCTCTCTCTCCGGTCAAAATGTCTGACATGGAAGATGATTTCATGTGCGATGATGAAGAGGATTATGACTTGGTAAGGCTGCCTAAAATAAACGCAACTGTAAATGCATGTAATCCGATGCTAAGCAGACGTAGCGACAGCAATACATTTTGTTTAGCGTGTTTATACGGACTTAATTTCACAATGGAGTTGTTTAGCAGGTGGCTAGTTTGCTAACACTGCAAAGATGTAGTCAACAAATATGACAGCCTTCTTTAAGTTGTTCCATTTGAAGTTGTGTAATAAATGCGATGTATTTACAAACCCAATTCCTGATGGAGAACCTCTTATGTTCTGTATTGGTAACTTCCATGTGAAGTTGACCAAATTAACGTTATAGCTGCTAGTTATGAAACTGCATGATATCTGATTTCAGTTTGATGTAAAATAGATTATTGCGTATACAAGATGTACAGTTGTAAATACTCTTAACATAATTGCTGTTATGCTGTTGTCATAAGCATAACATAATCATGCACAATTAAGCTATACAATATCCTTCAAGATGTTCCTTCAGGCAAAGACTTGTTAAATTGCCATTTGTTTGGGTTCACTTCAGGAATACTCTGAGGACAGCAACTCTGAACCGAATGTGGATTTGGAGAATCAGTACTACAACTCCAAAGCCCTCAAAGAAGATGATCCTAAAGCAGCCCTGAGCAGCTTTCAGAAGGTTGGACGCTTTCGGTGTCTCTGGATCCGTCCTGCACCTTTGGATATGTGTAATAATCACGGTTTTCTGTTTTGCAGGTGCTGGAACTGGAGGGTGAGAAAGGAGAATGGGGCTTCAAAGCATTGAAACAGATGATTAAGATCAACTTCAAACTGGTGTGTAACTATAGTTGCAGATTATATTGTATAATAATACATTTTAAGTCATATTTAATTCAGTTATATATTCTGATTCCAACCCTCTACGCACTCCTTGGCAATAGAATCGCCGCTGGCTGGTATTTTGTTTTTAGTTTACTACCCAGACTGATATATGATTCCACCAAATCAGCTTATCTTCGTAAAATGGCACAGCTTTTTAAATATCTGAATGTATACTCTTAACATCAGTCTTCCCAGCATTATATTATGATGATATGATAATCAAGTACTATTTAATGATAGAGCCTTAGTAATTTTTTAGAACTAAACCTTGGTTATATATGAATGCATATATTTGAATTTAGGACTTGTGGTGGTGCTTAAGATATTGTTGGTCCAGTGTTTCTGTAAAAAAAAAAAAAAAGATAGTAATAGATAAGCAATTTGCGTATTAGTTCCGCCCACATACCGGAGAAACGGGCATATCTTCTGCTTGTTCTTAAAAGCTGCGTTATTTTGACATTAAAATACAACAAAGAATCTCTTTTACATGTAACGTGTCAATTCAACGTGGTATGTAAGACTCTCGCTCTCTCTCTCCTTGCGTGTGCGAGCGGCGTGTCGTGCGTCTTCACACTAAAGTTTACGGTACGCCAAGTACAGGTACCCTCGCGTCTATTGAGCTGAATTGAAATAGTAGTTCTCTTGATGGAGGGAAAAACTCAAGAGCTCAGTCAGAGTGTTCAGCGAGTAAAATATATATCCATCCTAAACTTATACTTAGCCTCTAACACACACAATGGCGAATCAAATCTGAGAATTTATTAGCCAATGGCTAATGATAGACATTATTTAGTCGCCCAGAGTGAAGGTTTAGTCGCATATGCGAGTGATTTACTCGCATTGTAGAGGGTTGGATTCTGATATATTATGATGTAAGATTTAATAAGTAATATTATTCTTATTTTCTGTATTGTCTAACTTTTCTTTATAGCAAATTAAATGTAAAATAATACTATAAAAATGAATGATACACTAGTATAAAATCTGATTATTTGAATCGTTTTTTTCCCCTTCTTTTTACAGACAAATTTTCCTGAAATGATGAACCGGTACAAACAGCTTTTGACATATATTAGGAGTGCTGTCACCAGAAATTACTCTGAGAAATCCATCAACTCTATTCTAGATTATATCTCAACCTCCAAACAGGTATTTAATACATTTTAAACTGCTGTGTTCAGTTATATATATATTAGGGGTGTCACAATATACCGCTATTGACGATAATCGTGATATTCAAAACATGAAATATCGATATTGTGTTAATTAAAGAGATAGTTCACCCAAAAATGAAAATTATCCCATAATTTACTCACCCTCAAGCCATGCTAGGTGTATATGACTCTCTTCTTTCACCCAAAGACTGTCAGAGTTATATCTATAAATAGCCTGGCTCTTCCCAGCTTTATAATGGCAGTGAATGGCGTTCCTGATTTTAAAGTCCAGAAAAGTGCATCCATCCATCATAATAGTAATCCACACGGCTCCGGGGGGGTTAATAAAGGTCTTCAGAAGCGAAGAGATGAGTTTAAGAAAAATATCTATTTTTATAACTTTATTAACGCTAATCACTGGCTTCCGGTAACGGCCGTACATGAGTCTAGTTCTGACGGAAGAGTGACCTCTGACCTGACGTATTGACGAATGCGGTTGTGCAGAGAAAAGAGCAAAACAAATCACCAGTCACGAATCAGAAGAATAGAGAATTTTTAAAGAGAAATTTCTGAGGATTTCGATATAAGAGATTACTCTTTTGGTGTAAATCGGCTTGTGTAAACCCATCACTTCGCTTCAGAAGGCCTTTATTAACCCCCCGGAGCCGTATGAATTACTTTTATGATGGATGGATGCACTTTCTTGGACTTCAAAATCTGGACCGCCATTCACTCCCATTATAAAGCTTGGAAGAGCCAGGATATTCTACAAAGGCTTCTTGAGCTATGTATTTTAATTTGGGTATGCCATTTCTAGGATTTGGGTTCCTAATGGGGGACGCAAGTTAACAGGTTAAGGTATTAGTTGTGTTTAAAGCTTATTTATAATACTGTTGAACTTGACAGTATTTTCTCTCTCTCTCTCTCCTATTTCTTAGGCAGTGTCAAAGAAGCCAGAGAAAGCCAGAGTCTCAGTTGTTGTAACTGTTGTATGTAATAGTGTGATTCATTGGCTAAAAATAGAAAGCAAAACACAAATGAATTTGACTGATAACATTGTTTTTTGTTTCTATAAATATCGCAATAAATCGTTAGTGTGTATTCTTTTGGCCACGATAAACCGTGGTTTGCAAAATCTGATATTGTGACAGCCCTAATATATATATACAAACACACACATACACACTATATATATATATATAAAAATTAAAGCTCATTGTTATTAAAGATAATGAGGTAATATTTATCTTTTCACTTTTGTTTCCAGATGGACTTGCTACAAGAGTTTTATGAGACCACACTGGAAGCTTTAAAAGATGCCAAAAATGACAGACTTTGGTTTAAAACTAACACCAAGGTTTGTTCTGTGGCTGTGCATTGTGTATTTAAATAATCTGTTTTATATTATAGATGTTCACAATACTATGATAATAATTCTGTTAATGCAATGCCCGTTAATATTGACGATAAGTCCAGCGGTAATTCAAGAATATTGCTAACTTCTGCTCCTCTGTTTCATGTAGTTGGGAAAGTTGTACCTGGAAAGAGAAGAGTTTGGAAAGCTCCAGAAAATCCTCAGGCAACTGCACCAGTCATGTCAGGTAGAGTAAATGATCAGTGTCGCATCAATGAGAGAACCTGCTTCAGATGTCTTGTGTGCGGTTCTGAAACAGATTGATGTTCTTAATTAGACGGATGACGGAGAGGACGACTTGAAGAAGGGCACTCAGCTGCTGGAGATCTATGCTTTGGAGATCCAGATGTACACGGCACAGAAAAACAACAAGAAACTGAAAGCCCTCTATGAGCAGTCGTTACACATTAAATCAGCCATCCCGCACCCTCTCATCATGGGAGTCATCAGAGGTATTTACACTCTTTTAATCGACTTTTTTGATGAAGACATGCGTTTTTGTTTTATGTATAATTAGTTTTTGTTTTTATGTATTAATTTTGTGCAATTGGAAAGTTAGTTTGTTTTTGTTTGTTTTGTGTATAATAATAATTTTGTTCTTTCTGTGTACAATTGTAAAGATTTTGTTTTGGTTTTAAGAATAAGAATGTTTGTTTGTTTTTGTTTTAGATCATTTTTTGTGTACAACTGGAAAGTTTGTTTTTGTTTTGTGTATAATAAGAATGTTTGTTTGTTTTTGTGTACAATTGTAAAGTTTTTAGTTTGCATAAGAATGTTTGTTTTTGTTTTGTGTTATTTAGTTTTTGGTATACAATTGGAAAGAGTTTTTTGTTTTGGTTTTAAGAATGAGTGTTTGTTTGCTTTTTTTTCCGTTTTGTGTACAATTCGATAGATTTGGGTTTTGTTTTGTGTATAAGAATGTTTGTTTGGTTTTGTTATTTTGTTTTTTGTGTACAATTGGAAAGATTTTGTTTGTGTACAATTGAAAAGGTTGTTTGCTTTTTTCAGTTTTGTGTACAATTCGATGGATTTGTTTTGTGTATAAGAATGTTTGTTTGGTTTTGTTATTTATTTTTTTGTGTACAATTGGAAAGTTTTTTTTTAAATGTATAATAAGAATGTTTGTTGATTTTTCGTTTTGTGTATAATTGGAAAGATTGTTTGTTTTAGTTTATGTACAATTGGAAACCGATTTGGTTTGGCTTTTAGTTTTTTTTAGTTTTTGTGTACAATTGGAAAGGTGGTTTGCTTTTTTCCGTTTTGTGTACAATTCGATAGATTTGTTTTGTGTATAAGAAAGTTTGTTTGGTTTTATTTTGTTTTTTGTGTACAATTGGAAAGGTTTTTTTGTTGTTGTGTATAGTAAGACTGTTTGTTGATTTGTTTCATTTTGTTTTGTGTATAATTGGAAAGTTTGTTTTAGTTTATGTACAATTTGGTAACCGATTTGGTTTGGCTTTTTGTTTTGTGTATAACTTTTTTCAAATTTTTTCAAATTTTTTTCATAAATTTTTTTATTTGTGACCTGTTCCCTTTAGAATGTGGCGGTAAAATGCACCTGAGGGAGGGCGAGTTCGAGAAGGCACATACAGACTTTTTCGAGGCGTTCAAAAACTATGACGAGTCTGGAAGCCCCAGGCGAACCACTTGTCTGAAGTACCTGGTCTTGGCCAACATGCTGATGAAGTCTGGAATCAACCCATTTGATTCTCAAGAGGTATACGGTGGTAGTCATGCACAGGCCCACATGGAATCTAACCATCAATTACACAATTCTACACATTCTTTATCCGTGCCTGTTCATTTATTACATATTTGGGTGAATTTGCTTCCATTGACCAATAAGCATGTTGTACTCTGTTTCACGTAGCGTCATTTCAATATGAAAAGCAACTTATTTTCCCCTCAAATCAGTGCAGAAAAGCATAACACTGTAGATTCTGTCTGGGCCTGTTCATAAGAAAGTAAAATCTTGTGGTCTATAATATAACAAAAAAAACCTGATTCTTTCTATGTGGTTTAGGCAAAACCTTACAAAAATGATCCTGAAATCCTAGCAATGACAAACCTAGTAAGGTACGTACGTACTTTTCATTTCTTAATTTATTCGGTCCTGTTCTATTTAACTCTATTTTGAATTTTTCATTTCGTTGTATTAATTACGTATAAATTGTGGCCGTAGAGTGTGTTAAAAGCGCTATATAAAATAAATGCAGTCAAAAAAAAATTTGTTTCTAGTTCCTACCAGAACAATGACATCACAGAATTTGAGAAAATCCTAAAGACGAATCACAGCAACATAATGGACGACCCCTTCATCAGAGAACATATCGAGGGTCAGTTTGGGGTGGCTTTGGCTTCCTTGTACATATTCTACTTATTTCATAAACCTCATACATCACATGTGGAATCTATAAGTACATATTTATTTTTATTTTTCCTTTTACCTTCAGAATTGTTACGGAACATAAGAACGCAAGTGCTCATCAAATTGATTAAGCCTTACACTAGGATACACATACCATTTATTTCAAAGGTAAATCTTTTTTATATATTTATCACATTATTATGCAATATTATATTATGCTATATTATATTAAATTGTGCAGTATTATTATATTATGCTATATTTTAGAATGCAATATTACACCGATCAGGCATAACATTATGACAGGTGAAGTGAATAACACTGATTATCTCTTCATCACGGCACCTGTTAGTGGGTGGGATATATTAGGCAGCAAGTGAACATTTTGTCCTCAAAGTTGATGTGTTAGAAGCAGGAAAAATGGGCAAACAAGGATTTGAGCAAGTTTGACAACGGCCAAATTGTGATGGTTAGACGACTAGAACATCGTGAGCATCAGAACTGCACTACTGGGCTTACCTGGGGAACACATGGCACCAGGATGCACTATGGGAAGAAGGCAAGCCGGCAGAGGCAGTGTGATGCTTTGGGAAATGTTCTGCTGGGAAACCTTTGGGTCCTGCCATTCATGTGGATGTTACTTTGACACATAACACCTACCTAAGCATTGTTGCAGACCATGTACACCCTTTCATGGAAACGGTATTCCCTGGTGGCTGTGGCTCTTTCACAGGATAATGCGTCCTGACACAAAGCAAAAATGGTTCAGGAATGCTTTGAGGAGCACAACAACGAGTTTGAGGTGTTGACTTGGCCTCAAATTCCCCAGATCTCAATCCAATCGAGCATCTGTGAGATGTGCTGAACAAACAAGTCCGATCCATGGAGGCCCCACCTCACAACTTCCAGGACTTAAAAGATCTGCTGCTAACATCTTATTGCCAGACACCACAGCACACCTTCAGGGGTCTAGTGGAGTTCATGCCTCGACGGGTCAGGGCAGCAAAAGGGGACCAACAATATTAGTCATAATGTTATGCCTGATCTGTGTATATTAGATTAGGCAGTATTATATTATGCTGTTATATAATGTATTATAATATAATAATGTATTATATTGTTTTATTTGTCATATATTATGCAATTGTATGAATTGTAACATGCTTATAACATGTCCCTGTTTTGCTTTAGGAATTGAATATTGATGTTTCAGATGTGGAAAGCTTGCTTGTGCAGTGTATTTTAGATAAGTAAGTTTAACCGAGTATAGATTTTAAAAAAGAAAGTAAATGTACAAATTAGTTCGCAAATAGTGTCTAAATCTGATGTCTTTCTTTCAGCACAATCAACGGTAGAATTGACCAGGTCAATCAGCTGTTGGAGCTCGATCACCAGAAAAGAGGCGGAGCCCGATACACTGCTCTGGACAGATGGACCAATCAGCTGAACTCTCTCAACCAGGCCATTGTGAGCAAACTGGCTTGATTTGACACTGACGATCCTGGAGAACAAATTCACCCATCAGGCAGCCGGTCGATTCGAGGCTGTCAGTGACTAACTACTTTCAAGCCCTTTACTCCCCCGATTACAGATTGACATGAAGGGGGAGCGTCATTTGGCTAGTTTGTATTTTTACAGCTGTAATCACTTAAGTCAGTTTTAAATGTCCTTGAAGGGACAGTTCACCCATACATAAAATTGTTGTCATCATTTACTCCAAACCTGTATGAGTTTCTTTCTTCAGCTGAGCACAAAAGAAGATTGACGGCACCCATTGGAAGGCAATGGGACCCATCAACTGTCCAACATTCTTCCAAATATCTTCTTTTGTGTTCAGCAGAACAAAGAAACTCATACAGGTTTGGAACAACCTGAGGTTGAGTAAATGATGACTTCATTTTTGGGTGAACTGTCCCTTTAACAAAGCAGAAGTTCCCTCAGGATGTCTGCTGTACTGATTTGTTTGGTCTCTAATATGAATATGTTTGCACCATCTGAAAAAATGTTACTTCAATAACACATATTGGCACTTGGCAGACATTTAAAAGGCATATGTTTGTTTTTAAATGGAAAGCGTGAAGATGTGCTGTGTGAAATCGAGTCATTTATCTGTTGAACTGTCTCTTGTTAGAGTCAGCATGTTTTACCTGGTTTGCATAAGGTTCATTTGAGTTTTATGCAGTTGCACCGCAGCACATGCGTATCGAAAGTGCAGTCATTGCTAGAATTCCTCACCAAACTTTACAGATCTGTTGAAACTTTAATGCTGTCTGAGCTCTTCTGTTTCACTTTTCAACAACAAAAATAAAGAATGCATTTGTTGCTTCAGCGGAAAATGTGTCTTAATGGTTTATGATTTTATGTGGTGATAAGCAATGAAATGTATCTCAAGAACACAGAACAACATTATACAGCTTTCACATACAGACAATATTTCATCTGATTTAAAAAAAACAGCTGAATTTACAGATTAATTATTAATCAGATCCAGTGATGCCAGTAACGCGTTACTTAGTAACGCGTTACCCTAATCTGACCACTTTTTCCAGTAACGAGTAATCTAACGCGTTACTATTTCCAAACCAGTAATCAGATTAAAGTAACTTATCCAAGTCACTGTGCGTTACTATTTTTGTCATTTTCCTTACTAAAAATATATATTTTTGCTTTCTTGTTGAGTCTCAGCAGGGGTTTTCCTGCATAGAGGAGAATTACGAGGCAGCCACTCCGTCTCAAGACAGGCAGTCACTTGCTCAGATTAGGCATGTCGTGATCATAAATAATCATCAGAAATATATATTGTCACATTATCCTTCAGCAATCATTATTCACATATTATTATTTGCTAGCAGCCTACAAAGTCATCTAAAGCCATTCCATAGCTGAATGTATGTCTTTCCTCCGCTGTAGCTCAATCATTCTCCGTTCAGCAAAACTGCGCGTCGCGTTCGGTTCCAGTCAGCAGCTGCTCGGTAAAGCTCACTCCATATGAAATATTCCCGTTATAATACTTGATATGTTGATAAAATAATTTATCTTGCTGGAGTTTATCTAGCGGTTTCTGAAAGATGTTGTGCTCGAGCTACCCAGGTGACAACACAAGGACTATTAATTAGCATCACACGCACAATAACCGGAATTTAAAACTGTGAAGAAACAAATAATCAGTGAATGTTTGGACCGATATACATAGTAGACTAGGATTTGTGCGCTCAACGCTCATCTTCTCTTTATGCCGTGAACTTTTCAATGTGCACTCGCGCTGCACTGCGCCCTCTGATTCCATGTTGCTTTAAGCGCATCATTCTGCACACGGGATGCGCATAAGCGCTTTGTTGCCGCTCCGTTTTGAAGCGTTTCATATATTTTCATAGTTTTGTGCACTTAAAGATTATTAAAAAATATATTGTTCTCACGTATCGATCATATAATTGTTGTCCCTTTACAGAGCTGCACATCAGGTTTACAATAAACTATAAATCTTGTAATTTTATATTATTTGTGTAGGCCCATATAATTATTTATATTCATATATAAATATAAATTAAAAAAATAAATTTAAATTGTTTTTCATAAATGTATTTAATAAGAACACAAAGTAATTTGTACCTTTTCATTAACATGTTTAGATTTTATAAAATTAGTCAAAATATTTTTTTTGGAGATACAATTTCAGGAGATACATTGTTGACGTTACTATTAAAAATGCACTTTCCAATAAAGTGTTGGCAAAAACGGTTGTCATTTCTATGTTGAGGCTGCAGAGGTGTTGTCGGCAACTGATGAATGTAACTAATAAAGTAACTTGTAATCTAACTTAGTTACTTTAAAAATCAAGTAATCTGTAAAGTAACTTAGTTACTTTTAAAATCAAGTAATCTGTAAAGTAACTAAGTTACTTTTTC